>NC_073692.1:168657852-168992512 GCF_029784155.1 Uranotaenia lowii | reverse complement strand
TTATATAATACTTTCAAGAATCTCACTTTTTATGAAAGGGGGGTCCCCATACAAAGTTATCTCTTCTTCACATCTTCTTATATATAAAAATGGAGGCGTTTTCTTTGTGATAACATCACGTATGAATGGTCGGTCGGAATGAAGTGAAATTTGGTATCCGAGGGTTTTTTGGGTCAGAGATGGTTTGTATAATACTTTCAAGAATCTCACTTTTTATGAAAGGGGGGTCCCCATACAAAGTTATCTCTTCTTCACATCTTCTTATATATAAAAATGGAGGCGTTTTCTTTGTGATAACATCACGTATGAATGGTCGGTCGGAATGAAGTGAAATTTGGTATCCGAGGGTTTTTTGGGTCAGAGATGGTTTGTATAATACTTTCAAGAATCTCACTTTTTATGAAAGGGGGGTCCCTATACAAAATTATCTCTTCACATCTTATATATAAAAATGGAGGCGTTTTCTTTGTGATAACATCACGTATGAATGGTCGGTCGGAATGAAGTGAAATTTGGTATCCGAGGGTTTTTTGGGTCAGAGATGGTTTGTATAATACTTTCAAGAATCTCACTTTTTATGAAAGGGGGGTCCCCATACAAAGTTATCTCTTTTCACATCTTATATATAAAAATGGAGGCGTTTTCTTTGTGATAACATCACGTATGAATGGTCGGTCGGAATGAAGTGAAATTTGGTATCCGAGGGTTTTTTGGGTCAGAGATGGTTTGTATAATACTTTCAAGAATCTCACTTTTTATGAAAGGGGGGTCCCTATACAAAATTATCTCTTCACATCTTATATATAAAAATGGAGGCGTTTTCTTTGTGATAACATCACGTATGAATGGTCGGTCGGAATGAAGTGAAATTTGGTATCCGAGGGTTTTTTGGGTCAGAGATGGTTTGTATAATACTTTCAAGAATCTCACTTTTTATGAAAGGGGGGTCCCCATACAAAGTTATCTCTTTTCACATCTTCTTATATATAAAAATGGAGGCGTTTTCTTTGTGATAACATCACGTATGAATGGTCGGTCGGAATGAAGTGAAATTTGGTATCCGAGGGTTTTTTGGGTCAGAGATGGTTTGTATAATACTTTCAAGAATCTCACTTTTAATGAAAGGGGGGTCCCCATACAAAGTTATCTCTTCTTCACATCTTCTTATATATAAAAATGGAGGCGTTTTCTTTGTGATAACATCACGTATGAATGGTCGGTCGGAATGAAGTGAAATTTGGTATCCGAGGGTTTTTTGGGTCAGAGATGGTTTGTATAATACTTTCAAGAATCTCACTTTTTATGAAAGGGGGGTCCCCATACAAAGTTATCTCTTCTTCACATCTTCTTATATATAAAAATGGAGGCGTTTTCTTTGTGATAACATCACGTATGAATGGTCGGTCGGAATGAAGTGAAATTTGGTATCCGAGGGTTTTAAGGGTCAGAGATGGTTTGTATAATACTTTCAAGAATCTCACTTTTAATGAAAGGGGGGTCCCCATACAAAGTTATCTCTTCTTCACATCTTCTTATATATAAAAATTGAGGCGTTTTCTTTGTGATAACATCACGTATGAATGGTCGGTCGGAATGAAATGAAATTTGGTATCCGAGGGTTTTTTGGGTCAGAGATGGTTTGTATAATACTTTCAAGAATCTCACTTTTTATGAAAGGGGGGTCCCCATACAAAGTTATCTCTTCTTCACATCTTCTTATATATAAAAATGGAGGCGTTTTCTTTGTGATAACATCACGTATGAATGGTCGGTCGGAATGAAGTGAAATTTGGTATCCGAGGGTTTTTTGGGTCAGAGATGGTTTGTATAATACTTTCAAGAATCTCACTTTTTATGAAAGGGGGGTCCCTATACAAAATTATCTCTTCACATCTTATATATAAAAATGGAGGCGTTTTCTTTGTGATAACATCACGTATGAATGGTCGGTCGGAATGAAGTGAAATTTGGTATCCGAGGGTTTTTTGGGTCAGAGATGGTTTGTATAATACTTTCAAGAATCTCACTTTTTATGAAAGGGGGGCCCTATACAAAATTATTTCTTCACATCTTCTTATATATAAAAATGGAGGCGTTTTCTTTGTGATAACATCACGTATGAATGGTCGGTCGGAATGAAGTGAAATTTGGTATCCGAGGGTTTTTTGGGTCAGAGATGGTTTGTATAATACTTTCAAGAATCTCACTTTTTATGAAAGGGGGGTCCCCATACAAAGTTATCTCTTCTTCACATCTTCTTATATATAAAAATGGAGGCATTTTCTTTGTAATAACATCACGTATGAATGATCGGTCGGAATGAAGTGAAATTTGGTATCCGAGGGTTTTTTGGGTCAGAGATGGTATGTATAATAGTTTCAAGGATCTCACTTTTGATGATAGGGGGTCCCGATTTCCATAAGAATCTATTGGCGAGCACAATGCAGTTAAGGACGTGTAGATGAAATTAAACATTTATGACGATTTATACTTTAGAAGGTAAAACGAAGTTTACCGGGTCAGCTAGTTAATATTAAAAATACGAGTTTTGTTTCTTAGCGATAATTTCTTATTTTTATTCTGATTTTGGTGTACATTACGAGATGACAACAATCGAAAACTCAGAAATATTCATCATTTACAAACAATCAATTCATTTTTGAGAATAATTATCCATGAATCAGATTCCAATCGAGAATCCAAAATCAGTTTAAAATTTTATGTTTTAAAAATCATTTAGTATTTTGAATTCCAGATAGAAAAATTAGAAATTTTTTAATGAGATTCAAAGTTTATACTATCATTCAAAGTTTTGTTACAGGAGCTCAAATTTAATCCAAATAAAAACATTGAATTCAACAGTTCTTTTCCCAAGGAAGCACATGTATCCTAATATGTGATACAGGTGTGAAGTACTGATTTTGATTTGTTATACCACATTGAGTTAATCGGGCTCAAGGTAAACACTCAAATGTTAAATATGTATTCAAAAAAATCATCAGGTTTAATTCTTTAAAAAATCTATTGCAAAGTTGATTTTCATTTATGAGAGAAAGATTTTTTTCATATGAACAGGTATCTACGAGTAAAATTTTTACTTATAACAGATTTGCTCACATTATTGCATTTAAAATTTTAAGAACTTTTATTTCCCTCACTTTTTTCTATTACAAGGAAATTTCTCTTTTAAGTTGTTATCATTGTTATTGATATTTTTTTTTTAATTTTTGAAAAATCAAAGCTAGAAAACTTAGATTTAATTTTTCTTATCAATCCTTCAAAAAGTCCTGATTCAATTTTTTTAAATGCAAAATAACTTTTCGTAGGTTTGTCGAAATTTTTTCCTTATTTTTAGTTATTCAAAATAGTAAAGAACAATGAGTCATTTGGAACAGATCAGAGTTGTACTAGAAAGTTTTAAAGTGATTCTAAAGCCTTCTTGAAAGTAACATAAGCAACGCCAGATTAAGGGGGGGGGGGATTTGGAGAAATGCCCCGGGTCCCTCGACAAGGGGGGTACCCCGAGAGCTGATACAATATTTCGAATAGTTACAAACAAAATTTGGACATTTGATTTTGAGATTTTCAACAAAAAATTCAAGCAGAATCCAGCAATTATTCGAAAGAAATTTAAGAAGAAAGTAAGAAAAAACATCTTGTGCTTTTATTTTTATCGAAGACGTCAGTAGTTTTCGTTTCGTATCGTTTTTAAATCTCCAGAGAACAATAATTTGTAATTTATGTTCAAAAAATTATGTATTCTCTGAGATGGCATATGATAAAAATCGATTCAAATGAGCCCCCCGAGGAAAATTGCCTCGGCCCAACCGATGACTCAATCCGGCCTTGAACATAAGTGACCCTTTTTTCTTTACGGTGCTTATAATTTCTTATGAATTTTTAAACCTTTTAAATTGATGTTTCTACTAAGATACTTAGAAACAGTTCAAATTTAATTTTGGTCTGATATATTTTTTTTTCTCCGTCAATTATCACATATTGATTTGATCAAATAAAGTTTTGTCGTATCTTATTTTTAAAATTATTAGTCAAAGACATAATCTTACTTCAGATTGGATTTTTATTTTTTATTTTTTCTGAATAAGTAATTGTTACAGTGGCGAAAGACGTGAAACTTCTAAATTGAAAAGTCATAACGAGTATGTATAACCAATTGATCAATTTGCAGTTATGATTCAAAACGGAATTCCCAAGAGCGCCCGGCAAAAAAAAACGCTAACCTTGACATGCTATCTCAATCTTCACAATCATTTCCACAGGTTTTGCTGCAAGTGTACACATTCGTAAACTGCAAGATACGAAATATAACGAAAAAAAAAACAATTTGTGAACCCCGACCAAATGTTCATGTTCAGCTAATAATCTCCTATATAAGCTCATAAGCATCATGGGTTGATTCATCGACGCGTGTCGATTGACAAAAGCATGGCGCACAGGTCGTAGCGTCGTGACGCATGTCTGATGCCATTCATTTTTGCCTTTTTTTGCATCGGCTCGGCTAGCGCAATATGATCCCAATTGATCAAGCACGTCTTGTGTGATCACCGATTGATTGCCGATTCTCACGAAAACGCACAATCACGGTGTGAAACGGTAAATCTAGAGAGAGGAGAAAAAAACTCGATCGTTTATTGCCCGGTTGAGTCAGTTGGATTTATTGGTTCGAATCAAGTCCGCAAACAAGTTCCTTTTTTTTAGTTGCCTTTTTTTTCCTCTCCTAGCGCCACGGCATGGGTAATTTACGAAGGCAATTATGACGACAGTAATGACGTTGACCTGAGTGCATTTGCTTTACTGACGACGATTGCTAACTGCTTACTTACTTACTTATTTAAGTTAAGAGTAGAAGAGAACGGACGCGCCTCAAAAACAGGTTCAGGTCAGCGGAAGATTGATCTCTAGCTAGACTACGCGACGCGGTGTCAGTGACTTTTATGGCTCCTTTATAGAGTAGGTTTGGCAAATTGAGATTAATACTGTTTCTAATCGATTTGTTTTGATATAGAGATTTTAAACTCGGAATGGAACACTGAATTAAGCATTTAAAAATTTTATTTATTTTTTTAATTTTTGATAACGAAAACCGCTGTTTAAGTTTTTTCAAAATACGTTAAACGCTGCTGAAACAGTTCTTTCTACGGCTTCAGAAGTTTTGCTTGCCCTTTTATATTTTTTGCCATCGTCAAGTTATTTTAAAATCTGCAACTTGTTGAAATTCTGTGTATTAAAAAAAAAAGAAATGTTTGGAGAACATTCAATAAATAAACGCGTAAATTTAACTCAAAGAATGTTTTTGCACTTCCCTTACAAATTTGATCCTCGTTGTTGATCTCAGAGTTGACATGGTGACTTCTGGACAAAATTTAACGTTCAAGGTTAGCTTTCCGAAACAAATCTAGCTTTTGAGACTATCTTGAGACAAATCTTGTTCTTTCAAGTTTTGATCTTTTGTTTTAAATAAGTGTTTGAAATAAACTTGATATTTTAAAATGCGCGTATCGGAATGCTTTGTATGGTATAATTGATTGAGTTGATTTAGGGTAGTTTTTGAATTTTTCATACCCTGGGGTCTAAAAAGCTTCGTTTTACTTCAAAACTCATCCATGATTTTTTTGCAGAATTTTTAAGTAACGTTTACATGAGTAAATTAGAGCTTTTGTGTTTCCACTTCCATCTGTACCGTTGAGCCGTCAACACGTACGCCGGAGCATCGTATCGTTGCTGTGTACCTGCAGGAACATTTTTACATTATTTATTTTTTCCTTACCTGTTTTTCCATCAGCACTTTTCAGTGCTAAAATTATTTTCATTTTCTTTTATTCATATTTTCTCTTTTCTTTCCAGCATGGGGAAGTCATCGGCCGGCTCAAGAGCCGGTAGAAAGCGAATTGCCGAAACTAATTCAGGTCCATCGCCCAAAAAAGTTGAAATTTCCAATTCATTCGATGTCCTTCATAACATCGGTGATGAGGAAATATTCATATTTAATTCTGATAAGAGTACTAAGAAACCTTCTTCTTCTTATACTCTTAAAAACGAAAAGGTTCCACCAATTACGGTCACGATTCCTGACTTCAATGCCTTTCGAAAAGAAATCGTCACTTCCGTCAAGGATGTGAAGATTTCTTTTCAGATCGGTCGAAGGGGAACTGCTCGTATTTTGGCGGAATCTTTTAATGATTTTCAAAAAATTTTAAATTATTTGAATAATAAAAAACATCAATTTTTTACTTACGACACAAGAAGTGATCGTCCTTTTAAAGTTGTACTTCGTGGTCTCACCGGCGATCAGACACCGGATGAGATCACAACTGAATTAAATTCTTTGTTAGGTTTTTCTCCAATTCAAGTAATTCAAATGAGGAAAAGAACCAACACGAATAATATCAGTAGTGTTGGTTTTGCTCCTGAGCTTTATTTGATTCATTTTAAAAAGGATCAAGTTAATAATTTGCAAATTCTTGAAAAGGCTCGTCTTATGTTTCATTGTCGAGTCAAATTCGAACCTTTTCGAAAATCTTCAACCAATTTCCTTCAAAATATTACGCAATGTCGTCGTTGTCAAGCTTTTTGTCACGGCACTAAAAATTGTAGAATGAATGCCAGATGCATGCTTTGCGGCTCATTCGATCATGAAAAATCTGAATGCCTTTTTGGTGGTGATAAGCCACAAACAGAATTTTTCAAGTGTGCAAATTGCGCAGGTAATCATTCCTCGAATTCGCTAGACTGTCCCATCAGGGCAAAAATTATTGCTTCTAGGAAAAATCCCAAAGTTTCCAGAAAAGTTTCTTCTCCTCCTTCCTCTTTTTCGTCTTCACACGTCGGGCCGGCAAACAACCTGCCTGTTCGCAGTCAGCCCCGGCCTACATTGGAATCACGGCTGGGTAATACCCGAAGTGTTTCTAATGTTACCTGTGCTGATTCTGCGCCACAGACTCGTTGTTTATCGTTCTCAGAGGTGGTTGAAAATGGGTTTCCCTCTTCAGGCATAACTAATAAAAATGGGAAAACACCAAGTCTCAACGTTCATGCGAAGGCTTGGGAAAATCCCCGAAATTCAAATACTTGTTCTTCTCCTTCATTTTCTGATCCTAACAATTTTGTTGATTTGGGTGAGATTACTGAGGAAAAATTAAAATTTTTGCATCAAAATTTAATGGAAATGATGCAACTTATGTTGAAAGCAAATTCAATGTTTGAAGCTTTCCAAACTTCTTTTAATTATGCTAACAAAATTATTATGACTTTACGATTCCCTCATGGATCCAAATAGATGTTTAAATATTATGAATTGGAATGCTAGATCTGTGCTGGCTAACCAAGATGAATTCTTTTTATTTTTGAAAACTCAAAACATACATATTGCTGCCATCACTGAAACTTTTTTAAAGCCGGACAATAACTTGAAAAGCAATGCTTTCTTTAAAATTTTGCGAAATGATCGACTTGATCGACAAGGTGGGGGTGTAGCTATTGTCATCAATAGTCGTCTCAAATTTAGACTTCTTCCTTCTTTCAATACAAAAGTCTTAGAAACAATTGGAATTGAATTAGAAACGTCTATGGAGAAAATTATAATTATTGCCGCATATTTGCCTTTTCAATGCAGCGGTGAACAGAAAAATTTTTTGAAGGGAGATTTACAAAAACTCACCAGAAACAAATCTAAATTTTTTATTATTGGTGACTTTAATGCAAAACACCGATCTTGGAATAATATTTCATCAAATTCAAATGGGAATATTTTATTTAATGACTGCTCTGCAGGTTATTATACTGTTGAATATCCTAATGGGCATACTTGTTTTTCTTCGATTAGAAATCCTTCCACAATTGATTTGGTTCTAACGGATTTAGGCGAGCATTGTAGTCAATTAGTTACTCATGCGGACCTCGATTCAGACCACCTTCCAGTAACTTTCTCTTTATCCCAAAGTCCCATTGAAAACCCTTTAAAATCAACTTTTAACTTTCAAAAAGCTGACTGGGAGCGATATAGGAATTTTATTGAACGTAATTTAGATGTAAACGTTCCACTGAATTCAATTGAAGATATTGATTTGGCTGTAGAAAATTTGACAACTTCAATAGTCAATGCTAAAGCCGCTTCAATACCCAAAGTTAAACATAAATTTAATCAACCTTTAATTGATGATGATCTTCAGTTTTTGATACGACTGAAAAACATTCGTCGACGCCAATATCAACGTACTAGGGATCCTTATTTGAAATTTATTTATTGCGACCTTCAAAAAGAGATCAAACGTCGTTTAAATTTCATCCGTAATGAAAATTTTGCTAAAGCAGTAGAGGACATAAAACCCTACTCAAAGCCGTTTTGGAAATTAACTAAAATTCTGAAAAAGCCCCAGAAGCCAATTCCTACTTTGAAAGATGGGGATAAACTTCTTTTAACTAACGCAGAAAAAGCTCAAAAATTAGCCCAACAGTTTGAGTCTGCTCATGATTTTAATTTAAACGTTGTTAGTCCAATTGATGCTCAAATTTCCCTTGAATTTGATGATATTTTTTCTAAGCAAAATGTATTTGAAAGTTCCTGTGAGACAAATATTGATGAACTTAAATTGATTTTCAAAAAAATTAAAAATATGAAAGCTCCGGGGGAAGATGGGATTTTCTATATTCTTATAAAAAAGTTGCCTGAAAGCACTTTAAATTTTTTAGTTAAAATCTTCAATAAATGTTTTCAGTTGGCTTATTTTCCCAATAAATGGAAAAATGCCAAAGTAACTCCAATTTTGAAACCTGGAAAAAGTGCTTCAGAGCCTTCAAGTTATCGACCAATTAGTTTGCTTCCTTCTTTAAGTAAACTATTTGAGAGAGTTATTTTAAATAGAATGATGATTCACATTAATCAGAATTCTATTTTCCCTGATGAACAATTTGGTTTTCGTCATGGACATTCTACTACACATCAACTCTTGAGTGTAACTAATATGATTAACGCTAGCAAATCTGAAGATTATTCAACTGGTGTTGCTCTTCTAGATATTGAAAAAGCTTTTGACAGTGTTTGGCACAAGGGTTTAGTAGCTAAATTAGCTCGATTTGATTTTCCTGTATATCTCACCAAAATTATTCAAAATTATTTGACTAGCCGAACCTTACAAGTAAGCTATCAAAATTCATGCTCTGAAAGGACACCCATTAGAGCTGGGGTCCCTCAGGGCAGTATACTTGGGCCAATCTTATACAATATTTTTACTTCTGATCTTCCTGATGTACCAGAAGGAAAAGGTAGAAGATTATTTGCTGATGATACTTTGCTTTCAGCCAAAGGTCGGAATTTACGGGTGGTACGCAGTAGATTGCAACAAAATTTAAATTCCTTTTTGTATTACTTGAAAATGTGGAAAATTTCTCCTAACGCTTCCAAAACTCAACTTATTTTATTTCCCCATAAGCCAAGAGCAAATTTTTTAAAACCTAATGAAAATCATTCCATAACTTTTAATGGGGTTTCATTAGAATGGTCTGATCACGTGAAGTACTTGGGACTCACACTTGATCGGAATCTTACTTTTAAAAATCACATTGAAGATATTCAATCTAAATGTAATAAATACACTAAATCTCTTTATTCTCTCATCAACAGGAAATCCCGACTGTGCCTAAAGAATAAGATGCTTATTTATAAGCAAGTCTTCCGACCAGCGATAATGTATGCAGTTCCGATTTGGTCTAGCTGCTGCGCGACGAGGAAGAAAGCCATCCAGAGGATTCAGAACAAGGTTCTGAAAATGATTTTGCGGCTTCCACCTTGGCACAGCACCGAAGATCTTCATCGGATTGCGGGCATTGAATCGATCGAAGAGATGGCCAACAAAATCATCTCCAACTTCAGAGGCAAATCGATGCAGTCTTCCATCGCAGAGATTCGTTCTCTCTATAATTAGTTTTAATTTAGGATAGTTTTAGTTTTTAGTAGTAAGTTTAAAATATTTTTTGACATTACAGGATGTTCTCCTACATAAAAATACTTGATTGCACTCAGCAAAATTAATTCAAATAAATAAATTATAGTGATTAATAAACTATAGGGCTCTGGACAGTTCATCATTGAACTGAACACCTAATTTAATGTAATAATGTAATATAAATGTAATGATGAATTGGTACGAATAAAGACATATTTAAAAAAAAAAAAAGAGCTTTTGTGTTTGTATGGGAAAACTGAATATTTTGTTTTGAAAAATCAATTCTCAACAATCTTCTTAAAGTTTATGAAATTACAAAAAAGGAAATTATTTTCAAGAAATTAAAAAAAAATCAACAATTAATATGACATCAGAAACCTTTTCAAAAAGGGCCACCCGGAATGTACACTGTATCTTCAATGTAATTTTTAAATTCTTATTCTCATAATACTCTTAGATGATTCAAGAGTTAAGCAGTTCATGCTGAAGTTTTATTTTAAGCATGAAAATCTTTTACCAGATCAAAAACTACAAAAGACATGTAAATTTCAATTTAAATATGTTGCTTAATTCAATTTCAGATCAAAATTCCAGACAAAAACATATATTGTATGCAATTTTTGAAATATTTATCAAATATTTACTTAAAGTAGTGTCGTACGAAACTTTGTCTAATTTCCTTTTTTAATTTCGTCGATTCCGACGGACAAACGAAAATGGACAAAAACGCGAGCAATGGATAAATTTTTCTGGATTTACTTTTAGATTCATACTCATCATATTTTTGTTAAGCATGGCAGCGCTTATTTAATTACACCACTAGAACCTTATGAAATTCGCCTGGTAAATATAAATTATTGCGGAAATTTACATTAATTTACTCAAAATCCAGAGCAAAGCTGAATTAAAGTGTTAAATAATGAGAGAATCACAAGTTGGAAAAAGTTAGAGAAACAGTAACTTTTGAAAATTCGCCAAAAATTCTGTGTTTCGTATCTTGAAAATCTAAAAATGAAGATTATGATGAAATGATGAAATTACTTCAACTTTTCAATCCTCTTTTCAAAATTTATTTGGAGTGACTTGAACAATTTTGACGGTTCATTGATTTTAAAGTATGGTTTTTACAAGACTTTTTTACATTTTTTGAGATCATGATCATAAAAAATTTCAGAAAAATGTATCCTTGTTCGCCACGTATAGCTTATAACTTCAGCTTGCTTGGACACTAAGTGATTTTTTTAACATTCCGTAGCTGATCTACAGTCTTTTTTCCGAATCATGTTTTTTTTGGATTGTTTTCTTAGATTTTGAGTATCGAAAAACTGAGGTATTGTAGCTGAATATTGTCTGAGAAACATATATGAGTTACATTACATTAGGTTTCTAAAAGTTTAAATTTAGTAAAAATTGGTAGAAAAACAAAAGATATACATATAGCGGTTTTAATCAGGAGTGTCAAATTGACACTCCAGGAACAGTAAAGGGTAAAAATTTCTGGGACAGATGAAGGTTAAGCAGTGTCAATTTGACACTTCTGATTAAAACTGCTCTTCTTTTGGATAACATATGCTTCCGAAAAAATACTGTAGGTAAGCTTTTAATCGGTTTAAATCAATTGTAATTTGTGCTTCGAACTCAAAAAAGTTAAAAACTGATGTAAAACTCGTATTTTTTTAAAAAACTAACCGTCACAGCTGTTTTAGTCTCAGTATGAAAATTAATATAAAAACAACAACTTGAAAAATTTCGGTATTTTTGGATCCATAAAATACAAATTAATATTTTTTTTTTTGGCAAATTTTCAAAGATATTTATTTTTAACTGTTTGATTTACAATTTCTCAGATTATTTTGTCTCCTGAATCCAACTTGCACTTGGTTCAAAGTATATTCACTAGAAACGAAATATCATATAGGTTTTAGTGAAGTAATTACATTATCGCTGAAACGCTTAACAAAACTGTGATAAAAAAAAATTTCCGAATTTTGAAAAGTCCACACAAATTATTTAGCAGAAGAGCGGTGGGTAGAATCTCAGAAAAATTTCGTAAACATGGAAAAATTTTTTTTTAAATAATTGCAGCATTTCTCACTTGAGTGTTGATTTATTTTTCAAAATTAACATCAAACTATCATTTTTGTGTAAAGTATTGCAGCGCTTATGTAATTACAACACTGAAATCGGCATGACAATTGAAATCTGATGAATATAAACTAAATGCAAAAATCTTGCTTGAAAATATTCAAAATCTAGGGCAAAGTTAAATTTAAGTGCCAGAAAATCTAAGAAATTGCAAATTGACAAAAAGTTCAAAAAACAGATAAATTCTGTGTTTCGTATTTTGACAATCGAAATGCGGAATTGTGCCTAATTACGTCAACTTTTCAATCCATTTTTCAAAATTTATCTGGTATGACTTAAACAATTTTGACGATTCATTGTTTGAAAAGTACGGTTTTTACACCACTGTTTTAGATTTTATGTTGTTTTGATCCTACAAAATTTCAAAAAAATATATAGGTACTTATGACCAATGTATAGTTTCTAATTTCAGCGCTCTAGGACACTAAGTAAATTTTTTTTTAGCATTCCGTAGCTGATCTAGAGTCTATTTTCCGAAGCATGTTTTTTCGGATTTTTTTTTCTTAGACTTTGAATAACGGAAAACCAGAGCTGGTAGCGAGTCACTTTTTAGTGACTTGGTCACTTTTTTTGGGTCAGTCACTAAAAAGTCACTTTTTTCATCATTTGGTCACTAAAGACACTATTTTCCGAAAAATGGTCACTTTATCACCAAAAGTCACTTTTTTCACCGAAAATAAACCAATGAAAGAGTAATTTGAATTGCGCGTGTTAATATTGACGGTAGTAACTGTAAATTACTTGATCAGTCAGTCAGAATTTTTTTTCGCCTCCGGCGGTATTTCAGCATGAACCACCCTTGGCTTGAGACATTTCGATCTACGACATTGACGTTCATGATTTGAAACTAACTTTGATTGTAGATTTTAATTTTTAGTTCAATCAAACTTTTGTATTGGAACTCAAAACTTGATATACAAAAACCCTATCTCGTCTTTAGAATGGGTTTTTATTAAGAAGTGTCACTAAGATTGAGATTGAAACGAACCATTTTTTTTTTATTAAAAAAATCTTTTATGTCATAACAAATGTTATGTTGATATGACATATTCTTAAAAAAAACAGTTTCATACTCAATTTTATTTCGTGTTTTTTGTTCTTCTAAATACTTAAAAAAAGGATTTTAATAATTTACACAATGCCACAATATTTAAATTTTTCTCAGGGGCAATGAATCTAAACCGTAATTTCAACTAATTTGGGTTCCCCGAATCTAAATATGTATGCAATATTTCTATCAGCTTTTGTTATTGAAATGACTTTTGAAAATAATTAAAAATCTTTAGAGAAGTTTCTGCACTATTTTTTTTACAAAAAACTCAAATAAAAAATACTTCTAATGACATTTTTTTCATAATCAGTTATCTATCAATGTTTGATTTTACTAGTAATAAACTCTCACCGAAGAAACGGAATGATCCACAGCACACTAACTGCTCTTCACCGATCCAGAAATGGATGTTAATAGTGATCAGAGCAATATCAGAAAACCCCCCGTCTTCATTTATGTGAATCAGTGTAAATCAACCACTGTCTCTCATGATGGGAATCCCAAACCTAACCCTTTCCCGTTCCCCAATCCAAATAAACCCAAATTAAGATTTAAAAAATAAAATTACTATATAGACCATCAGCAAATAAAAACTTTGCATAAAGTGATATGCCTAATAAAGAAAGAAAAAAGTAATAAACTCTTTATCACCAAAACTAAATGTGTTCGGTCGAATTTGACAAAATTTCTAGTTTAGGACACTTTTTACCAAATCAATAATTTAAAAAATATGCACCAAAATGGTTATAGTGAAACATGTTTATTGAAAAAACTTTGCCTGAAATGTTTTTAAAAACAAATCTTTTTTATTTCCATATTGTTTTTTTAAATTTTCAAATAAATTTACCGAATTTTATTGTACAGTTTTTTTTTCAATTTTCTAATCAACTTGCCGGATTTTTTTAATCAAACTTTTTAAATTTTTAAGACATATTTTTAACAATTGTTTCCTTGTTTTTAAATTCTGAATTTTTGTGTTCTTCAAACCATAAGCCTTTAACTCCAAATTTTTAATAATAGAACATAATTTCAACATTCGGTTCTTTCAGGACCCAATATTTTAATCAAAAAAGACAAAATACTCAGAGCTTGTAATTTAAAGCTTAAAAACCTGTGATTGAAAATTTAAAAACTTTTTATTAATATTTTTGTATATGAAATCATGTTTTTGAATCGATCATGATTTTAAAATTAATCTAAAAAGTTTGAAAAATTGTTCTAAGTAGCAACTTTAAAAATAAATTTTAATACGCAGTGCGCAGTGTTAACTCACTTTGTATTTGATTTGTGCTTTCAATATTAATAACAAAAGTTTTGAACTCATTATTTTAAATTTTTCATCAGTTTTTATCATTCACGTAATTACTCATTTTCTAATATTTCTTTGTCAGTGTAGTTGAACATGAAGTTATTATTTAAGCTTCAAAAATGAAATTTTGATAACTGGTGGATTTTACTTAATTTAAGGTTTTATGTCTGGCTTATATAACTGGCACTTTTAAAATAATTATAAATACATTCTTCTTTTTATCAAATTAAATTAAAACATCGAACATTGAATAAATTCTGTTTAAAATTCATTTCTTATTCAGTAATCGGTAATTCACATTTTAAATCGTGGTTAAATATTTTTGTTCGAATTAAAAAATTACAGCGGAATTTCTCACTAAACTTCCAGTTGAAAATGAGGAAAAGAATTTCAAATTAAGATGAACAAAAGTGAACAATTATTATCATTTTCCTAATATTTATTCACGGTAAGTTTTGTACAAGATTGAACATTTATTTTAGAATTCGGATTTTTTTTAATTTTAAGTTTGCTAAGAAATTCTTTTGAAACTAATTTATTTCTTACTTTCTTGACTTATCGAAAATTTGAAACATTCATTGTAATATGTTTCCATAATTTGGTTTATCAGTCATTTTTTTTTTAGTTTGTGTGTTCAACATGAGTGACAAACAGTGTAAGAAAACCCTTTCCTTTTCAATTTTTTATTTTTGGTATTGTTATTATTTTTATCTAAATTTGAATTTCGAAAACCCCCCATGGGGGGCCCCATGGACGGGTCCTTCGCACGGGCCTGATTTGGTCACATTTTTTGTACTTCAAAGTTACTTTTTTCGTTCTACATAGTCACAATTTGGTCACTTTTTTCGGTCTTCAAAGTCACTATTTGGTCACTTTTTTTTCAAATTTTGGTCACTAAAATCACTACTTTTTCATTGTCAAACCGCTACCAGCCCTGCGGAAAACTGAAGTGTTGTAGGTGCATATTGTCTGAAAAACATATTTGAGTTACACTACAAGGTAAAAATTGGTTGGAAAACAAGAGAGAAATAGCTGTTTTAAGCGAGGAGTGTCAAATTGACACTCAAGGTTTGATTAGGGAGTTTTTTCCTGAGCTTTCAGGGTGCGTCCTAAGAAAAAAATAATGATGCAAAATTAAAGATTTCGTGAATTTAGTGAGGATTCGCGAGGAAATTGTATTATTTTGATGCATCCGAAAAAAAAACTACGAGCCATTAAACTTCCAATAGTGTCATATTGACACACAAGAGCGGATTAGAATTAACGATTTTTTTTTTGTTTTTTTTTTCTGGGTTTCTTGGACCAAAAAGCACTCCACTCATACGTCACCGGTCAAATGCAATGGCAGAATTGAATTTCTGAAGGGAATTTCACGTACGATAATTAGTGTTTCAGTCTCTCAAAACTGCGGCTTCATTTTTTGTATTTTTGGTACAAATTTTCACACTGGGCGACGAGTGCATGGAAACGTAAAATTACGCGAGAATTCTAGCTGATCTTCTGGATTTACTTTAAGATGTTTATTTATCATACTTTTGTTGAACATCGCAGCGTAAATTAACACGTTCTGGACCGTGAAGAATTGAATGTGAAAGCATAGAAACATTATTTATAATTTTATTTATTGTTCTTGTTCTGCGATGCGCGTGACGTGACGATAGTCGAGTCAGCCGAGTCACTCGATTCCAGGAGTCGCTTCAGGTGAGGAACGCCACTTTGGATGAACTTTTTGAGTTCTGACCCTATTCTCGCAATCACCGTGGGTGAGAAAAGTCCCATTCGAGTGACGATTTCATGTGAGAATTGTCGGTACCTTTTCAGGTGGTGACGGGATAAAAATTTAAGGGAAAATTGATGGAAAATGGAAAAATTAGGCTCTATGCTTAGTAACACTAAAGTAGTTTTGGAATCATTAAAAAAATCACTTCAATGTTTGATTATTTTCAATCATTTGTGCAGTGGTTACTAGACGTTAAAAATTAATTCAAACATATAAAATTGAAAGTGGTTATAATTTTATTTTATACAACTTCATTTACGTGCAACGAGATTTGATAAAAAAAACACAATCCGATTCCGGGAACAAGGTGACAAATCTCACGGTTACTCCGAGGTGACTCGACAATCGTCTTTTCACGCGTGGCGCAGAATAAGGCCCTATATTTTACCAAACGGTCAAGGAAAGAAAGGGAGAGGCCGGATAGAGTGTCAATTGAACGACCATCTATTTATAGTGAATGAGTTCACTTTAACATAGTTTTAATCAGCTATATGAAAATTGAATATTCTTAACTTTTTGTCGTCTCATTTAAGGACTAACCGATCTGCTGTCCGATTCAAATTTTCTGGGCAAAATGATAGAAAATCACTCAACACCAACGTTTTTACGATGATGATTAAAATGTCTGAATTATCGATTTAGATTATCATTTCTATTACAGTTTCAAGTTAGGTGGGCGGTTTTAAACCTCTTTTTTATATTTTGTTCCTTTAAAAATTCAAATAAAGAATTCATTAGTGATTTTTTTTTGTCTGAGCTCAAAAGGGAACGTCCGTAAAAATAATGATATTAAATTAAAATCCCTTGAATTCATCAGGGGTACCAGAAGAATTTTTTATGGATGCGCCTGGAAAAAGTTTCATGCCGTCGAACTTTCAAAAGTGTCATATTGTAACTCTGGAGAGGCTCAGGGTTAAATTAATTTTTTTAAATTCTTATGGACTCAATCCGGCGCGTGTTAACAAAAATGAAATCTAAGCGCCAGCGCGAACATCGATTTGTTTTCTCTTGAATTAATACCCCTAAAAATCGGCATCTACTTGAACCCTTAACCTTCAATAAGCAGCCAGACCGCGACGACGACGCCCGTTAAGCGAATGAAAATTTATGTTCGAACAAGTGTGAAACGGGGAAACAGTTGCCAATCACGAAACATCATCATCATCAGAGAGACAAATGTATAGCGTGTTTGCAATAAGTGTGCGAATATTTGCGTTTGGTCGTTGAAAGCGATCGAAAAAAAGAAACATATTAAACTTGACCATGAAAAATGTTTTTCCTCCTTTCCACCCACTCTAGGATAGATCGAATTTGAAAACCAACAAAGTTGCTACTTAGAAAACTGGTTGGAGAGTAAAAAAAAAAACAGTCGAGACGCAAACCAGTCGGTGTGATAAATTTTTCCGAATACTCGCGCTCTCGATTGGAAGCAACCTAGCGTTGAAACTCATACCTATCTAGCAGCCAAACAGCTGATTACCCGCCACCCACAAACACTACTGCTGGGAGGGAGAAACATAATCATACTTGAGGCGTATTTGTGGTTGCCATTTTCAGATTAAACTCAGTCTCAGACATCCAACTCAGATTCAGCTCCCACTACCACTGAGATATGACCGAATGAGTGACATCTAGCGAGCACTTAAGAGAGCTTGACTCAAATCCGCAGTCAGCTGTCAATCGAACGTGCGCTCGTCAACAGATCGGATCGGTTTTCGCGAGTCGGCCGCTTCTTGGAAGCATCTTGGACGATCGTTCAAAGGCGAAGAAGAGTGGTGAGACTAGGAAATCGTGTGAACTAAATAAAAAAAAACAACATCACCAATACCAAACACACCTGAAACATCAAACATCAAACCCTACTATCGGTATGGATCTGTTAACGCGATCGGTATTCGTATTCGGAACCAAACGGTTTAAGGCGCTGCTGCTGATCCCAAGGTAAACATGTGTTACATTTATGTTATGATGTTGTTGTTTGTTGTCGATCGGCTTCTAACGGTGGAGCATGTAGCCACTTATAGAATGTTGCTTTTGGTGGATCTCAAATGATATGCATCATAAATGAGCGTGTTGAAGGGTGTAAGCAAATTAGAAAATTTACATAAGAAAATTTAGTTTTACATCGGCATTGACCCAGTAATAAATTCATGCTTTTATGAGCTTGCCTATCACGCTTGAATCCTTTAGAATGCATCCTTAATTTTTTCATTTTATTAATGTTCTCATTCGAAAACAATAACTGAAATACTGCGAAAAAAAGTTATACAAATTTCTTTTTCCGATAAGGCCGGAATAAATATCAATTTCTTCTTTTGTAACTCCCCCTTAGTATTTTCCAAAAAAAAAAACTTGAACGGGGAGGCATAGATAAAAGTTGTATGTTTGTTTGTAAGCAGTTTTATCATCTTTTAATTTTTTGATTTTATTGAATTTTTCGATAAAAAAAAAATTACTTTACAGGTTTTGTGCAATGATGTAGTACGCAATTTTGTTGCATACAAGCTTTCATGTAATTTATTCTAATTTATTCGTTTTTTGTATTATTTTTTATTGTCCCCCTCGCGATGTCCCAACTCCGAGGGACAAAAGAAGGATTTGAAATTTGTTTCGGCCCAATTAGGCCGGAACAAATTTCAAATTCTTCTTTCGTCACTCGGAGTTGGAACATCGCGAGGGGGGGGGGGGACAATAAAAAATAATGCGAAAAATAAATAAATTGGATTAAATTGCACGAAAGCTTGTATACAACCAAATTGCATATTATTTCATTGCATAAAACCTATAAATCAAGTATTTTTTTATCGAAAAATTCAATAAAATCAAGAATACAAAATGTGAATTAACTTCCATCTTCCAAAATATGGTTTTTGGTCCTGTAATCTGTCGAATATTTGAATTTTGATTATAAATTTACTTAAAACACTTCAAACTTTATTTATCCCCCCTAGGGATTTTGGACACTTCGAGGCGGGGGACGGGGGGGGTGGAGGGTGTGACAAATAAAGAAATTGATATTTGTTCCAGCCTTATAGGTGAGAAAATCTACAGGTGCTGAAAATGAAAAATCGGAATTTGGTAGGGTAGGGTACTTTTGATTTCGACAGAAGTTAGTTTTCGACAAATTTTTAATGGAAGGCTTACCTTTTTATTTGCTGTTTCAAGTTATCTGGTGACTGATTTTTATCTATGATTTTTCGCCCAGCAATGCACGAAAACAAACAAAAAAATGAAAAAAAACTATGTTTGCAACTATATGGTTATTCATTTTTAAATACTCAAAAGTTTTCGTATTAATTGTAACTTTAGAAAATTAGTCCTAAACCTATAAGGTGAGCTTAATTCGCTTACATCGCTAGTCAAAATCTTTAAATTTGTTTAAAAGTCTGGTAGATTAAACTTAGTTGATTTCGGCATAAGATAAGCTTTTTTTTAGGAGAGTCTTTCATTTCTTAAAAAAATCTTATTCTATACTCAAATCGAACAAGCCCAATCTTCAAAACTATTTTTCAAATTCAAAAACTTTAACCTTTGATGAAAATAAATCAAATTTTCAGGCTAAAAATTATCAGATTTTTGGATAAAATTTTCTTGATGCAAACTTGAACCAAATCAATGATATAAGTGTGAAATTTGGCTCTTAAAAAACTGCAATACATTGCGGACCAAATACGAGATATCTCGTTTCTACGCTTGCCACTAGTATGCTAACATTATTCAAATGTTATGAATCTAATAACGAAACCTCATTGTACAAAATGTAACACAATACAGTATTTTGTTCATTGGTTTCTGAAACATAAAATGACAAGTTTTGGTGTTTTTAATGTGATAATAATGTTGAACAATACACTGAAAAAATATTGATTTTTTTTGCAGACATTTTAGGTGAGGATTTCTTTTTAACAGTAAATATTTTTCATAAAAAATTAATTCCATAATGAAAATCCTGTAGATGATTTTTTTTTAAATTTTGGTTTTGAGCATAAAACAAAAAACTCAAATTCTACGTTTATTTGTGATTTTAAGCTGAATTGTGTTTTCAAACTATTTTTGTATAAAAAATTGAAATCTGGAAAATGAATTAACAAGCAATCTTAACACATTAAGGACCACAAAGAAATATTTGACGAGAAACACCAATATTCGACATTCAGTATCTCAGAAACCCCTGAACTAAGTCAAAAATTAAGCATTTTCAAGTTACGGCAAAAGTTGTGTTCAATTTTGTCCAATAAAGTTAAACACTTTACGATAAATACACTTTTGCTTTTGCGAATTCTGGAATCAGAACCTCCGAAATGGGTTTGATTCAATTCGAAATTCAATATTCAGACCTGAATTTCGATGAAAAAGGGAGAAAATTCAAAAAGTGTAGAAGAATTTTGGACTTGGGTTGGGGTTTTGGACTTGAGTTGGTAAATTCAGCTTTTGGTCTAGATTGGTATGGGAGAGTGGGGAATCATGGGCTACTTTTTTTCGTTGTCAAATAACTTCTTTATTACAGAAGATAAAATGAAAATAAAAAATGGTAGGGTTTTCTACATTTTCAAGGTACCACAAGGTATTTTTTTTAAGTTTTTAATAAGTTATTTTCCCCAAATTCTGACTGTTTTAAAAAAAGCTATATTTTTTGGATTTTGAAAAATGGTGGGAATCGTGGGCCACTAAATCCAAATTGACCAAATAACATGCAAAGCTTATGAGTTGACCCAAAACTGTGATTTCATAATTCATTTCGTTATTTTAGAGTAATTTCAGATGATGAAGTAAAACAGAGAGCTGTGTATGATCGAATAGATTCCAAAACCTGGCTCTCGAATGTTTTGGCAAAATTCTTTATATAGAATGTACAAAATACAGCTTGGGGGGCCCAGGATTCCCCACAAGCTATGATTTGCAAATTGGTTGCGTTTGTGTGACTTATTGATGTTTCATCACAAATTCCTTTTCCATGTGAAAAATCAAGACAAAACTAAGGTCATAAGCGTATGCGCTTATTTTTGTTATGAACTTTAGCCTCCCCATCGATGCAATAAGCGGGTGTATTTTCAATTATGAAAGTAAATTTTTCTAACTTTTTTAGCTTGATAAATAAAAGAAGCATATGATGCGTATTTAAGTCAACAACATATAAAAATATATGCTCACGCAAAGCGAAGACGATAACAGTTGGTTCGAGATTTTTATCTCAACACACATCTGAGATATTGAAAGTGGCCCACGTTTCCCCATGGCCCACGATACCCCACTCTCCCCTACTGTTGATTAACCTTACTCTATTATAATAATTTGGTTCGTTCTAAATTAAAAATTTTGAGTGTAGAGTAGAATCTCTTGCTTGCTGTTTCGGATCTTCATAGGGGGGGTTTACCCAGAAACACCCCCCCCCCCCGTTCCTACGGCCATGGCCAAAGGGATTTAAGTTCAGGCTGGCTTCTCATTCGGGAAAGTTGAGAAATGCGGGAAATAGTCAGGATTTAAAATCCTTCGGGAAAAAAGCTGGAAAATGTCGGGAATTCCTCCAGGAAATCGGGGATTTTTAGCTCAGCTGCTCATTGCATTGAAAGATGTTAAAATGTTTGATCTAGTACCTGTCGGATTTTTTTTTCAAAATTGACTAACGCGATCAAAAATAGGTATATGTTTGAAAATGAGGTTCATTTTGTCCAACAGGTGATTTCATTCTCTTTTGGCTGTATGGGAGACATCTAATAATTTTTTATTGGATTTTTCTTTCACATTTTCAAAATTTACCACTTGAAATATAGTAAATTGATATAAACTTCATCCCTGCTATGATTGGAAATAGAAAATGTTCAATGAAGAAGAGATTCTAACGAATGAGCGAGTATAATACTCGCTTTAAGTTGATATTCATTAATTCGTGTATCAATTTTTTTTGCACGTCGTTTCTGAAACGCTGCTCTTCTTATTTTATGCGCTGTATAAAAAAATTTTATTTCCAAACAATTCAGGAATGAAATTTAAATCGATTACTAACATTTTTGGTGTTAATTTCTTGTATTGAGAAAGAAAAACCTCAAAAAACATTGATTACGATGTTTTCCATACAAATATCCGTCCAAATAAGAACGAAATCGCTAAGTATTTTCAATGGGAATCGTCAAAAATACAGCGAATTTTATGAAACAATCTCAAATTGCCCTTTTTGACTAGAATTGCTGTGTCTTTTTATACAGTCATAGTGCAGTCTTTAAATTTTGTGAGTGTTAATTGGATAGTTGAAATAAGTTTTGTGAAAATTTTATGAAAAAATATTAACCCAGACAGAAATGTCAGCTTGTCAAAGTTTTAACCGAGTGCGTTGCTTCACGCGATTGCATTCTTTTTGGTAGTTGGGGTGAATTGGAAAAGTTTGCGGACTGTTTTGGAAATATTTTTGTCAAATTAATGAAACCCTTTTGGTTTCTTTTGGTTAAAGTGAATTGGAATTGGTTGAGCTTGCGTTCGTATATTAAATAAATTCAACAAATTTGTAAAGTAAAGCAGATTTAACATCTATCAAACAATAAATTAGCGAAAGCTTATATGAAAAATTAAATCAATTTACGAACATCCAGCTAAAATTCATTTCACCTCTTACGCAATGGATTTAAAAATATTGACATTTAGAATCTGCGTCCAAGAATTGTGAAATTCAAACATACAAGCTTTCAATATCGTAAGTAAAGTCATAAATTAAAAAAAAAAATGAATTTTCACAAATTTACTAATCATTATTGCTCGTTGAAAATAATATTCTAGTTTTTATTATGGGAAATTCTAATATTACTTACGCAGAAAAAATAACTGTACGAAAATCAGTAATTTAAATTCAATGTTTTATCTGTAAAAAAGGAATTTCTATAGGTAGTTCTTTGATATCGGATAAATTAAACTTTTCACAGAAAAAAATAAGATACATTTGTGCCTGTGATATAGCTAAGTTTGTACAACAGTTGCCTTCTGAGTCGATTGACATAAGTTCGAGCCCAAGAGCAAAACTGTAAGTTTTTCAATAACTGTTCGGAAACTGCATTGTCGATATAAATCAAGAATAACACAAAGATGTCAAAAAGACTATAATCGAAATAAAAAAAAATCACTAGTTAAAACTGAATACTGTGAAAGCTAAAAGTAATGATTCACCTTTTATCCAAATTTTCCTGTTTCGATAACGTTATATTCCAATAATTCACAGCAGATTTCTTTCCATATGTAATTACGGTTTAGGACGGTGTACAAATAGCATCTCCATTAGACTGCCCCAAATTTGTATGGAAAATTGCAAACTTGTAAAATGTTATGCGCTGCAGGCTACAATTGATCCTAGGCCAAGTACAAAGTCTCTTGCCAAATTTGGGCCAGATCGGATCACGGGAAGTGGTAAATCCAGTTTCAAATCCCCTTCGGATTTCATTTGAACACGGGTTTCCCTCAAGCCTATTCAATGGAAAATATTTCATCCGGAGACTGCATTTCGATTCGAGTTAAGATAAAAAAGTTGTTAGGCTTCAAAAATGGGCAACCTTTTTTAAGAGTAATATTCATCACTGTTATTGCTGCGTCAAAATGTTCGACGCAGGGCCAAATTACAGGGTCCGGCAATTGAAGTACTACATTAAAATAAACATATAAATTGATAAAAACAACTACCTTTTATTTCAAATTTACTCAATTTCTCTTGGAAACAAATTATTTTTCAAAATTCACTGGTAAAGTTCGACTTGTTCGCCCTTGAGTTTAACCACTCGCCGCAGACGGTCGAGGAACGTATCGTATGAGGCCCACAGGTGTTCTCGTGGTATTTTATCCGAGGCTGCCACGAGATGTCGCTTCAGGACCTCCACACCTACATGTTTCTTAGAGCAGACTTCGGCCTTCAACATACTCCTAACAGCGAAGTCCATAGGGTTCAGGTCTAGCGAACTCGTCGGCCACTCGGAGCTAAAAATGAGCCCTAGAAAATGTTGCGCAATCCAAAGTTGGGTTTTCTTCGCTTTGTGAGCCGGTGCCCAGTCCTGTTGGAAAACCCAATCCCTTGCACCAAAATGTCGACGTGCCCACGGTTCGACGACATTCTGTAGAACTAGTTCCTGATGTGTATTTTGGTTGATCTTCACTCCTTCAGGGACAAAAACCAGTGGAGTCCGGTCATCACGGGTGATTCCGGCCCAAACCATCATCGATGTTAGTTTCTGTCGCCGGGTGGCCGTCAGCAAGTCGGCGCGGTTTCGTGATCTGTCTGGCAACCAAACTCTGTCGTTCTGCTTATTCACGAACTGCTGTACGGTGAAGAGTTTCTCGTCGATAAACACGATATTCTTCAACCTTCCTTCCGCGGCCCTCTTCAGCAGCGACTTCGCTCTTTTTACCCGTTCTTGTTTCTGCTTCACCGTAAAGTCTTGAACCTTTTGGATCTTGTAGGGCTTGATCTGAAGTTTATCTTTCAGGATCCAACGGAGACTTCGATCCGAAATGTTGAGATCCTCTGCCAATTTAGTGGCACTACGACGAGGATTTCTCTTAAGGCGCTTCTTGACGATCTTCGCCATGGCAGGTGTCACCACAGTAGGTCGGTGTCCCCTACCAAACCGTTTTTTGGCACTTCTGGTCTCCAGGTATCTTTTAACTGTACGGTATACAAAATTTCTGCACACACTTATATCGGACAGCTCACGAACTATGTCCTTCTGCCGTTTGCCAGCTAGGAACAACGCAACCACAGTGACAGCGCTACGTTTCTGTTCGAGATCCATTTTTTTCGGATAACACCTGATGACAAAAGTAACACTTACATCCAATGATAGCTAAGACTTAATGTAAACAAAGCGACGAGGGGTCGTTAAATACTGTTTCGTGTGCAACGAAATAATTACTGTTGAAGTAATGTAATTGAATTAATTGAACTGTTAATTACCGGACCATGTAACAGTGATGTAATTCACCCTTAAAAAAGCTAGCCCATTTTTGAAGCCTAATGACTTTTCTATCTTAACTCGAATCAAAATGCAGTATTCTGATGAAATATATGTCATAATTTGGGCTTTAAGAAAACTCGTATTAGAATGAATTAGGCCAGAGAGGACCAAAAATCTTGCTGTAAAACTGAATTTGCATATAAACTTCAAGCTCGTTGAGCGACCGCTTCCCGTGATCGGATCTGGCCCAAATTTGGCATTAGATTTTGTTCTAGGCTTAGGATCAATTTCAGTCTGCAGTGCATAACTTTTTCAAAAGTCGGGTGAAATATTGATGGGTCAATTGTATGTAAAAACGCTGCATCATGTATTGCCTTGCCTTACAATTTGTGCATGCATCTTCATCTGAGACCAACATTTATAGATTGTATTGGTCAATGACATGCTTTTCTATCTCAAACGTAAAACTTTGAGTTGTTCCTTTTCCCCTCAGAAAGCCGTTTGTCACCCTTAAAAATCAAACAAAACGAATTTACCATCCACCCTTATTGTACATCTTTGCAAAAGACATGTGTCGTTGTCCATTCTTATTTTTGGTGGTGTAAGTGAAATTTTCCTGACGGCATGGCCGCGAACCTTTCTCTCGCCTGATGCCACCCAGCTCAACAAGAGGGAGTGCTGTGAGTGAGTTGATTTGCTGTCCATGAGAAAAAAAAACCGTGCGCTCATGCCGAAAGCAAAGTTACACCGCAAGGTTGTGTCCACTGACTGATGCGAATCTCGCGATTTTTGTTGACCGTCCGCCACCAAATGGCAAAAATCTTCGGAACGCGTTTCTAGTACATACTTGCTACCTATACCTAATACAGAGTGTGTTTTCGTGAATCTTTGGTCCGAATTTGGTGTATAACTGGTTCGATTCCCTCCGCGTGTATATGTTGTGTGTACTTACTCGAGCAGGAAGCAATCCTCCCCATCATCATCAGCAGCAGTGTCACAAGGTGCGGTTCTAGATTAGTGACAAATCCATTCACTTACTTACACCAAATGGGGTTAAGCCAATCATCATCTTCTTATTCAGTAGTCCATGTAGTAATGAATAGTAGCAAGCTTTTGAAGCAACAGCTCAGCGCCTAGGTGTTCAAGTTCAGCCAAAGTGATGTTGTAATCATCACAACAACTAAATATTCAGATTCCCTTCCGAACTGACGGGCGAGATTTGTTTTGAGTGTTGAGTTTTGACAGTCCAGAAAGTGTTATGGAGGTGTTTAAATTGATAATCTCCAAGTGGCGAATCATTCTGAGGACTCGTGGTGTTCCAACGAGGCTGCTTGGTGGTGGCTCAAAGAAATCAGCCGAGCACGAAAGGTGAACTTTGTCATTAGAGAGAAGAATAAAATCATTTCGAAAACACATTTGGTAATAAATGCGTTTCCATAACCAATGCCTCTAACGCAAGTGTGAAAACTAGTTGACCTTTTGGGTCACCGTCATCGTTCAGTTGATAAACAACTAGTGCAATGGGTAGCACTATCACGGAAAAGCACCTACTGAGTATAGTCTAAGGTGAATGGAATCGTCTTTGTCACATGAACTCCCCCAATTCCTGATCCCGGAAAAGTCCAGGAACTGGTATGAACCCGATCCGGTTGCCCTTGAAGTGGTGACATCTCTTGGGGAGTTTGCTCTCGCTGTCACTGACTAGATGACAGGTTCTGTAACAGAGTCAGAGCACACGTCTGGCTTTGGAAGACCCCTTTTGGCGGAAAGTTTGTGTGGAGCAAACGAAAAGCACCGTCTACTGAAATGTGTTTCCCATAATATTTTTCGCTACGACAGCGTGTGTTGTTTTGGGTTTGTTTGTATAGCTTGTACGTATAGTCACCCAGCAAATCGGTTAAAACCTACCTACTACTAGTCCTAATAGTTTATGTTGGTGACGCACGGCATTTCTGTGAATGTGAGGTGTTGTGTTGCTTCAAAGAAGAGCTGGTGATTGGTGGTTGTGCTTCCCCGAACAGTGAGAAGAAAACAGCTGCTGGCTTGCTGATAGCGTTATGAATGAAAACATTGGAGCGACTAAGCGAAGCATGCGAAGAGAGTGAAGTCTTATCA
Organism: Uranotaenia lowii; assembly: GCF_029784155.1. Lineage (NCBI taxonomy): Eukaryota > Metazoa > Arthropoda > Insecta > Diptera > Culicidae > Uranotaenia > Uranotaenia lowii. The sequence goes on along the minus strand of NC_073692.1, from coordinate 168,965,226 downwards.
ACAGTGTTGGCAAGAAGCTTGTTGAAAACCCATTGGGAAGAGAAAGAATACTTACGAAAAACACCTTATAAATTAAAAAAAAAAACAAATAATAGTTGTAATGTAATGTAACGTTTTCATATGCTGCGATAATGTTGTTATAAGCATCATCTTAACACATCTGAACGATTCACTCTTTCACCGGCAGGATGAAAATGAGGAGAATTATATAGCTGAGTGCCATTTGAGCGCCCGTGGTTAAAGTAGGGTAAATGATCTTGAGCGGAACTAGTCGAAATCTGATCTTGAGCGGAACCATTTACTTTTCCTAAGATATAGACAATGATTGTTTATGAATTTTATCGAAATGTTGAAAAAACACTTTTTCAAGATCTTTTCATATAAGCCTTGACATTTTTGCTAAAATTTATTAACTGAAATAATGTTATTAGAGGATTTAAAAACATACGCATTTCTGCTGCAATTTTCATCAATCTACGCTGACTTTTAACGTCAATTTATGTTACCCTTGGCCGCTATAAACTGATTCTCAATGAACAAAATGGTAGAAAAATTCTTAAAAAAGCATTATTCGGGTTTTTGTAACAAGTTTTCCATCAAAATATCAATTAATCGCTTAGTTTTTAAAAGTAAAATATGATCTTGAGCGGAACCATCTTTGATCTTGAGCGGAACTACTAGCTTCCGAAAAAAAACCGCTAGGTGCGCTGCCTTATGCCTTATGTCTCACACGCTGGTTTTACCCCTGAATGTAAGCAACACCCTTTTATTTCTCTAATTATATCAGATTTAGGGACAGAAAAAATATAAAATTTAGTTCGAATAAAACTAAAAATTCATTTAATTGGTGTCACAGCGTACCAAACCAGGCACTCAAAATGTTTAATTTTTTGGAGCACAAGAAATGTTTTTCGATTCTTTTTTTTTCAGAAGGACGACAGTAAGGTGGAGGAAGGCTTTCATACATATTTTTTGGCATAATTCGAGAACCAATGAAGCTAATAAAGTAAAATCATTATTCCAGAATAAGAATCAAACTTCATTGCCATTACTATCCGATCTCCAAGAAGCAGCTTTCGGTTAAAAAGGTTGTTCTTGATGTTGAAATTTTAATTGAAAACGATATACCAATAAACAAAAATTCAAATTATTTTAAACACAAATTCCTTCAGTTCTAAAATGTGTTGCAATGCACATCTGGTTAGCAATTTTATAATACTTAACGATTCAATTGGTGGCCTGGTATTGAAAACCTATCCGATTCTCTACTGTTTGATGTTTAGACTTGAGCTGGAACTCATGAAAATCGGTTTGGGAAATAAGTGTTTTATATATTGAGCTAAATGCTTTCCATATTTTTTAAATGTGAATTAATTTTATCGTGATTCATAAGAAACTGGAATTTATTATAAACTTTGTTCTATGAATAAGTTGTTTCTAGCAAAAATGCTGAAATCAAAGAAAAATCTGAAATATCTCAGAATTTTGAACAAATTTTTATCACAGAATCTGTGCCACTGAACACAGAAATATGAAATATTTACAGATTTTACAGAATTTTGAATAGATTTCAAAAATTATTAAGATTTCTAACTTTGAATTAGAAAAGTTTGATAAGAATTTCAATGTTAACTGAGTTTTTCCAAGTAAAATATACAAATAGAAGGAATTCATCAAAAATTTTCAATGAAATTAAAGGAATTAGCATCACCGAAATCCATCACTGAGTTAAAAGTACAAAACATAAGATTTTTTTTCTCAAAACACTTCAATTTAGAGCAATGTACAGTTTTATTTATACTTTTTTGAAGTAAGAAATAAATTTCAACAGATATTTTGAGAATAACATAGGAAAGCTAAGTTTTTGTTATTTACTTATAAACATCAATTTTGGAACTTTAAAATCTTTGAAGATGAAATTTAATTGAAATTTTCACAGTTACACAAATATTAGGAATGATAGCTTTTAAAGATGTTGACAGTACAAAATGGTTCCGCTCAAGATCATATTTTAGTTCCGCTCAAGATCAGCATGGTTCCGCTCAAGATCAGAATTCTTTCTTCAGTAAAACAGCTCTAGAGTGATCAGGGTTTACTCTAAAATATTCTACAAACCATCATTAGAAAGCAGAAACCAAGATCTATCCGCTGAACTAAAAAAAAATTCGTTCGGATATAACCCCTATCCATACCGCTTGGTCAACTGTTCCGAGTTGTGTCGAATTGAGCCAATTAGTTCCGCTCAAGATCATTTACCCTATTCGTTGAATTGCAAAAACTAGAAAAGTTCATAGAGACAAATGAAATAGCACTTGCTTCTTTCCTAGACATTGAAGGTGCATTCGGCAACGCATCTCATAACTCAATCAAATCAGCCATGAGTAAACGAGGGTATCACACAGCAATTGTTGACTGGACTAGTGCCATGATTGATAATAAATAGGACCATTTATGCAAGCTTGGGATGACTTAAAATCAGTGCCACTCCAACGATGGAATGTCCCCAAGGTGAGGTTGTTGTGGTCACTGATCGTGGACAACCTCCTAAACAAACTTGTATCTATGGGATAAGCAGTTATTGGCTTTGCAGATGGCATAGTTATAAAAGTTCTGGAAAAATATGAGAACGTGTTGTTAAACAGAATGCAATCTGCACTTCACTACGCACTATTCTGGTGCTGGGAGGAGGGACTGAATATGAATCCTTCCTAAACTACTGTGAAAGCATTCACTATTAAACGAAAAACTACACTAAAACTTCTAATATTAGATGGAGAAGTGTTAAACTTCAAAACACAAGTGAAATATTTAGTAATTATACTAGAGACAAAGCAATCATAGAACCCACATGTAGAGATAGGCGATTAATAATGAAGAAAATAAAACTGAAATTAAACATAGCACAATAAGACTATGAAGTAGAAGTCATTCGAAAACCCACTAAAATCACACAGATTTATGGCTATATCTCTTTCGTTTGCTTGAATAACTATGTAAATGTTAGTAATTTACAACCCTGTTAATATAGGATTTACCTAAACGACCAATTCATCACAAAACAAACATTGATTTAAGTGTGATTTTGATGAAAAGTTTAATTTTGGGTATAAAATTCTTCAAAAGTTGGTTGGTTTCGCAAGAGCTCTGAGATGGTGTTCACTATCACGGACATCTCTTCGATAGTTCATGTCAGAGCACACCTTGGAAGATATTCTTGTGACGGTTGTTTATAACCAGTGATAAATTGAATAAATATGGAGACGCAGACGATGAAGGAAGCCCCTGGTCCCTTTGCCAAAAAGGATAATCCAACCACCATCACCACAACCAAGAAGAAGGAAGCGCCGGGTCGAAGCAGCGGTTCGAAAATCGAACCAAAACCGACAGCTTTGAAGACGGTGGTCGCCCGCAAGCTGGTCGAGGTCACCTTGTTCGGTCACCAGGACGAAGCAGAACGTTGCGATAATGGTTCAGCAGTTTTCACTGCTGCCATTAAATCAAACAAAGAGATTTATCTTGAATTGGCTAAGCAATTGTTACTTAAACGAAATCACCAGGTTACGACAATGGCACAGCCGGTATTATACCTTGCTCCCAAAGTTAATAAGCTCTATTCAATCTATGTCGATTGATTAGGTAACTGTAGACGAGGCAGTTATTTGAATTTATTTCTGTAGTCGAGGCAGAAATGAGATAAAAGAACTACTTTCTGTAGACGAGGCAGAACTTACATGAAAATGAATTAGAATTTAGTTGAAAATGCAGTAGAAACGCTGTAGAACAGACAAAAAGTTTAAGTGAAATTTTAAAAATTATATATGTATGTTGAAGGAAAACAGCAATTGAAGAATTTTTCACCAGTGCTTGGATGATATTTGAGATGGATAAGTAAACGGAAGAATTTCTATGAAGATAGTAATCAATTCTGTAAGCGAGAAAAAAATTGCACATCTAAATGGGTCGGAAATTAATTTTTTGTAGAAGTTTTACTGTGGGAAGGCAAATTAAGCATTCTGGTATAGTGGAAAAAAGTTTGTGCAGCAGTACTTGAAAATTGGAAGTTGAATCAATTATGTTTCAGAACTCGAACGATAAACTGTATCAAATGTGAATACCATTTTTGGACGATGAGTCCCTGATTTTCGGGAATGTCGTTTTGCTGGACTACGAGTCTTGCCGTTTTCGCAAACAAGACGATTGTTGAGAAAAAAATAAAATACATTTTTTGAATGTTGTCCAAGTATTTTCATTCTGATAATATCAACAAAGAATAGTTTCGATTAGAAAAATCTTTTTAAAATCGGTTTTACCACTGGCACCACTGATCGATACCGAAAACAAAGGAAAATCTCTGCAGCATCGGCAGGAATATCGTGTGTGCGCCAACAGATAAAAAGTTATAAAAGGAGCAGTCTTAGCCGTCGCCAGTTTCATTACGTTTTTGGTCTTTCTCCTGTGTGTTCGACAGAGTAACTGAATCAAAATGTGCGACTGTGACTATTTCTGTGTTCCTGGGAAAACACGAGGCACGGGATGGAGAACCAGGGAGCGATTGGGGTGTCAGGGCCCGATCTCCTGCTATTGGATCACCTAGCGCAGAATCGGTAATTTTCATTACTATGATTTGGTTTGCGAAAGAGGCGAAAATGGGAAAAGGGTGTCAAAATTTTAGGACTACTTTGATGTTTAGTGTGTTTTTTTAATAAGCCGTGTTCGACAGAATAACAGCAGCCTTTTATATGTTGATTGCTTTGTGAATCCGGATTAGCCAACGAAAACCGCTCTGTTGGTAGTCAGATGGCTACGTGAGCATTTACCTTGTTTTTCTTACCAAATCTACAAATTACAATCTACCGAAAGGGATTGTTTTTCAAAATTGCAGAGCAAATTGTACGCCGATGGCCAACGAAGAGCTAAGCCATCAGAAATTAAAGAAGGTGATATAGTAGTTGTTTCAGTTCAGAAGAGAAAGAAAACTGATCCAGAATTTTCATCTGAAAAATATGTGGTAATCGAGAGAGAAGGAGCACGAGTAGATATTGAGAACGAAAGAGGAATCAAATATTCGAGAAAAGTTGATGATTTGAAACTAGTACCAGGCTGCATTTTACAAAAAACTAGCTCAAACTGTGAGAAAGCTACAGACAGGGAAGATAGTCGTGATGAAGAAAATGGAAATGAATTTCTAAATATAATACCAGAAAATGTTTTACTAAATGGAAGACCACAAAGGGTAGCCAAAATTCCAAAGAAATATGACGACATGTTGCTTTATACTATTTACAGTTTAAGAGTAGGGGTAAAAGGTATTGTAGAGATAGGCGATTAATAATGAAGAAAATAAAACTGAAATTAAACATAGCACAATAAGACTATGAAGTAGAAGTCATTCGAAAACCCACTAAAATCACACAGATTTATGGCTATATCTCTTTCGTTTGCTTGAATAACTATGTAAATGTTAGTAATTTACAACCCTGTTAATATAGGATTTACCTAAACGACCAATTCATCACAAAACAAACATTGATTTAAGTGTGATTTTGATGAAAAGTTTAATTTTGGGTATAAAATTCTTCAAAAGTTGGTTGGTTTCGCAAGAGCTCTGAGATGGTGTTCACTATCACGGACATCTCTTCGATAGTTCATGTCAGAGCACACCTTGGAAGATATTCTTGTGACGGTTGTTTATAACCAGTGATAAATTGAATAAATATGGAGACGCAGACGATGAAGGAAGCCCCTGGTCCCTCTGCCAAAAGGGATAATCCAACCACCATCACCACAACCAAGAAGAAGGAAGCGCCGGGTCGAAGCAGCGGTTCGAAAATCGAACCAAAACCGACAGCTTTGAAGACGGTGGTCGCCCGCAAGCTGGTCGAGGTCACCTTGTTCGGTCACCAGGACGAAGCAGAACGTTGCGATAATGGTTCAGCAGTTTTCACTGCTGCCATTAAATCAAACAAAGAGATTTATCTTGAATTGGCTAAGCAATTGTTACTTAAACGAAATCACCAGGTTATGACACCACAGAGAGAGAATGTTATCGCTAAGGCTACTACAACTCTATGGATCAGCCTTAAAGGAGTAGGGATAAAATAATGCCAGGTCCGAAAATTATCTACTGGATATTTACAGCTATAGTAAGACCCAAATCGCTTATGCCTCTTTAGTACGATGGACTAAAATTGCGCTAGCTACGGCCCGGAAGAAACAAGCGAAGCTTCAAAGAATAGCAACCCTAGCTATAACTGGCGCCATGTGAAGCACATCAAACAATGCTCTAAAAGCACTACTAAATATTCTGCCACTACATCGATTTATTGGGAACGTAGTGCCTTGAGACTCTTGAAAAACGAAATTCTCTAGAAGGGGGATCTTTCAGAACACCTAAAAATCCTAAAAATATTTCAGATAAACTCACTTATTATAAAGAACGATGACTGACACCAGCTCTCTAATGTAGCGATGTCATCTTGCAGGGCGAGACAGTCTACAGTGCTGTGAGTCTGTCTAAAAATCTTAAGATCGTCGGCATACAGAAGAGTGTCGGATTGAAGAGTTGCGCACAGGTCGTTTACAAAGATTATGAAAAGAAGCGGTCCAAGATGACTCCCCTGAGCAACTCCAGATGGGATGACAAACGTTCCCGAGCGTGAGTTTTTAATTTTCTTGAAAGCACGCCGGTCCGTGAGATATGACTCAATCCATTCACGCGCCCATTCAGGGAAACCTAGCTGATCCAGCTTGGCTACAAGTTTTTCGTGCAGGACACCGTCAAATGCTTTTGCGGAGTCCATATAAACAGAGTTCACTTGAAAATCTTTCTCCATGCTGTTACTCAATGAGCTTTCATAGCACGAAGATTGGTTGATCTTCGCTTCATAAAACCATCTTGAGCCTCAGATACAAAAGGCATATATTCGTTCATGCATTAGGACTTCAAAAATCTTAGATATTGAGTTCAAGATTGATATAGGTCGGTAATTATCTACACAGATAATATTTCCTGATTTGTGAATCAGTTAGATGGACGCAACTTTCCATGCTCAGGGAAACAATCTTTTCGATAGTGACCGGTTTATTATACTACATATCGTGGCAGCTAAAGGTGCTGCGCAAAGTTTAAAAAAAGCGGTGGGTATGCGATCTGGACCAGAACCATTAGTTGGGTCAAGCGAGGATAATTGTTCGTAAATATCCCGCTCAGTGAAGCACGATAAAGGTAAGTTGATATCGTAAGATTAAATAGAGGCGATGTATGTAGTTGCTGTCTGAGTCGGTAATAGCTGAATAATATACACTTTGGAAGAAATCAGCGAACATATTAGCCGATTTAGTCGAGTTAGAGGCAGTGACTCTGTTAAAACTCATATCTGCAAGAATAGAAGCGTTCCGTTTTTTTTATTGAAATGTTTCCTGAAAGACGAAAGATTACGTTTGAGGTTTTGTTGCAGCTGAGAAATGTGTTGGCGGAAGAGCAGATCGTTCAGGTTTTTGAATTCATTCTCTAGGGATCTCAAATGGCATCTTCGATTTTCAGAACGGCTCTTGATCAAACTTTTACGTGCCTTTCGTAGCTGATTTTGTAGCCGTCTAAGATCGCAGTTCCACCAGTTGTGCTTTATGGGTTTGAAATTTTTCGGGCGTTTCAAGGGAATGTTTTGTCTTAAAACTGAGTTAAGTTTTTCATTAAAAAAAAAACATTCAGAGCGGAATCCACGATGTTGGCAGCTTCAAGAGAATTCCAATCTATCGAATTGAGCGCAGCAGTAACAAGACCGTAATCGCATTGATTGAAATCGAAATCAAACTCCCCAACAGGTTCTTCCTGATAACACACATGATCGACGATTTCTAGGCATATAGTGTATGGCTTATAATGACGATCCATGGGAATAATCGACACAGGTGACTCAAAAAAGTTCAGGTTCTCGGAATTATTTGGTCTAAAAACCGCATATTGGTGTTCGGTATACAACAAATTTGATGCATACCTGCAGAAAAAATCGTTTCAGTTAGAGCAATTTCATCTTCGACGAAGGATTCGACTATAGTAGGGGAGGAGCGGGCTATATGCGCCTATTAAGCAGAACACTGATTTAATCAAATATCACGTCGAATATGTGTACAAAAACTATATACACGTGTGCAAGCATCTGTTTTCTATACAATGGAGTAATTTTTCAGTTAAAATTTTCTTCTGTTTCCAAGAAAACGATTTTATTGTAAGTGTTGTCGAAAATGCCGAACCTCAAACCGTGCGGGCTAAATGCGCCTATTTATGTTTTGAACAAAATTTTTGTTTTTTGGGCAATATTTCCGTATAATTTCATTGAAACTGCTAGAAAGTAATAATTTCCGTACGACAAAGCTGAAGTTTTATAAAAATCTATGTATATTATAATTTTATGGAATAAAACAAAAGTTAGGGTTGCCATACTATGGAGGCAGTTCATCCATGAGAAAAACTTTATCAAATCTGTTTTTAGCTCTTCAATTCTCTCTTAAAATGTTATTCAGAGCTTAGATTTGAAGGTTCAATGATAAAAATCATTTGGTTATTCTTTTTAACCTGTTCTTTTAGGATGGAGGCATTTTACAAACATGATGGGAGCATACAAAAACACTCTATTATTCCACTAAATAATCATTATTAAACGTCCACAAAAGCTAAAATATGTTTAATTTCTTAAGTTCATTTGAGTAAGAAACAAAAACCATCCTAGTATTTGTTTTAAACTTCTTTACGTATAATTTTTAAAAGTCAAAATATTACATCAAAATGTATCAAAACCTTGTATGATTTATTAAATTTTTTTGAGTTTTTAAATCCATAAAATTATTTCTTGCCTTATGTTCTAAGCGTATCACCCTCAAAATGCATTGGTCAGATAAGCTGTCTAGTCAGCCATTTCGCCAAACAGCCGTAGGGTCATTAAACCCGATAGGCCCATTTAGGAAACCTTTCCCCTAAACTGTATACATCGTGGCCAAAAGACCATTGGAGGTGTGGGAGATTATAATCACCGACAACGATGACTGTGTCACAAACAGAAGCTAAGCTCATGATTACAAGAGATAAATTTATCGGGAAAACATTTGATCCCAAATAATGTTGAAAAATAAGTGTCTTCAATTTTAAATTAATTTAATTTTAAATCACTCGCTAGGCCTCAGACATTTCACGATACGACTCTATGTGACGTTCACGAATTGAAACTGAACAGTAAACCTTATGTATTGAAACTAAACATTTGACACAGAAAAACCCTACCTTGTGTTTAAAATGGGTTTTTACTGAGAAGTGTAACTTACAAGCTGAAATTTTTAAACCAACCATTTAAACTTCAAAACTCATCAACAGAATCTTACTTTACATATCACAATGGTCAACAGAATAAGCAAAATAAAATCAAAAACCTAGTATCGATAACTTTATAATGTATCACTTCGATTGTGAAAAAAGGGTAAACGTCATTTTAAATTTTATATTGATATGAAATATTCCTCAAGAAACCAATTTCAGACTCAATTTTATTTTGTGTTTTTCATTCTTCTGAATCCAAAACTCCAAATTAAAAAAAAGTTTTGATAATAACTCGAGGCCTCAAATTTCACATTTTCTTGAGGATCGTAGAGTCTAAGAGCTGGTTTTGATAAACTTGGGTGCCCTGAATCCAAATATGCATTTAGGTTTTTGTTTTTTCAATTACTTTTGGAAATAGGTAAAGATTATTTAAACAACTTCTTTTTTGGCTTTTTTGACAAAATTTTAAACAGACAAAAATTCAAAGAATGGTTTCAAATCAATTAACAACTTTCCCCAAGATCGGTTTCGGCTAAAAAAGTTATGGCAGTCTTCTGCTTGTTCACTTTACTCCATTTAAATCAAATTGAATTTCAGATATTTTAAAAGCAAAATACAATGATATTTTTCAAAGATTTTAATTGTAGAATTTAACTATCATTCATCATCATAATCATTAGAGATGTACCGAATATTCGGTCGGCCGAATATTCGGCGCCGAATAGTTGAGCTAAGTATTCGGCCGAATAGGCCGAATATCTACTACAGACTTGTAATTTTTTCAAATAATTTTGGATAACTTATAAAATATCGAAATGTAATGTTGTAAAAGCTACACAATCATTAATAACTTATCGTTTCAGCAAAACATCTAAGGTGTATCCGCGTATATTTCACTGTAGATCGTACAGGAGAATGCTAAACGATATCACTTTATACTTTGATTATAGTTTATTCCAAATTTTCTGGATACATTCAGGCTTGCCCATAAATCCATTTAAACATCCAGATAAGTCAAATCTGGCCGGCATGTCCAGATTTTGTTTAAAAATTTCCCGAGTTTTGCTCGGGTCTATTCAGATTTTTGGCTGAATCGACCAAAAAACTCAAATTCCTCTTTAAAATTTTTTAGACTTTGTGTTCAATAACGATTTTTCAAAAATTTCAAAATATACATATATTTTGCCCTTTTTAATTTTTTTTTTCAAAAATCGTTTTGAATGCCTGACCGTATGGTTGAAAGTATGGTAAAGATCATTAATCTTGTCAACAACTATTTTGAAGATATGTTGCTCGAACTCGACATTCATCTAATTCAATATCAGAGAAGCAATTTCAAATAGCTTGGCACCTGTTTCGACATGTTTTATCCCAGATTTCGCAGGAACGCAATCTTTTTAGTGATAAACGCCCTAGAAACGACTAGTCATCTGATGTCTTTTCAGTTATAGATGACATTTTAAAAATCAGAAAAATTCACACTTAAAAAATATCTCGTAATACATCATCCAATAATATCATCTGGTTGAAAATATTCGACTTAAAACATGAGGGGCATTTATGTGGAAGAAATAGAAAGCATTGAAATAATCGCTTAAACTATTTTTTCACTAAAACTCAATAGAATATTCGACCGAATACTCGGCCGAATATTCGACCGAATATTCGTTTGGCCGAATAGTTGAAAAGGTCAATATTCGGTATTCGGCCGTTCGCCGAATACCACTATTCGGTACATCTCTAATATAATCATCATTATAACAGAGGACTTCTATTTGGCAACCACCGATTGTAGCTACGATGTCATCATACTGACCGAAACTGGCTTGACGGATTCAATCAATGCTGCCCAACTATTCGGCAATAGGTATTCGGTTTTCGTTGCGACCGCAGTTCAAGAAATAGTTTTAAAAAAAGCTTTGGTGGAGTTTTGATTGCTGTTAAACAACACCACGTGAGCAGCTTTGTCACTACTGATAGCGGGAATGATTTGGAACAAGTCTGTGTTGCAGCGAATATCAACGGGAAAAAATTTATTTTCTGTGCCATATACGTGCCTCCTGACAAAAGCAATTGTACGCACATTTTGGAGTCCCATGTGGCCACCGTACGCGAGTTGTGCACCCGTGCTTCTGCTGAGGAGTCCGTCTTGGTATGTGGCGATTATAACCAACCTCGTTTGTTGTGGGAGGCGAGTGATGCAGGTGCGATTCTCTTGAATGTTACACCCATCAGTGCTGCCGCTGCCTCATTGATCGATGGAATGAATTCGCTCAATCTGAATCAATTCAACGCTATCAGCAATCACCAAGGTCGAATACTGGATCTTGTTTTTGGTTCTAGTGAGGAACTAATTGTAATTAGAAATGCTCCCGATGTACTCGTACCGATAGACTTGCATCACCCACCTATCGTCTTCGATTTACCTGCTACTATGTCTACCAATTACGGTTCTCGAAAAACCTCCGAACCTAGGAATAGGCCTTTAAATTTTCGGAAGATAGACTTTTCGTTGCTCTTTCAATACTTGAACAGTGTTGACTGGGATGCAGTTTTCGGAGACTCATCAGTTGATGCTATGACAGAATCGTTCTGCAACTTGATCTGCACCTGGTTGGATTCGCACGTTCCCAGATTCAAAGCGCCTATGACACCCGCTTGGAGCACGCCCACCTTGCGGCAACTACGACGGGAAAAAAATGCTTGTCTTCGCAGACTGAGAAAAAATCGAACAGAGAATTTTCGACAACAGTTCAAAACAGCAAGCGTCGCTTACCGTAGACTAAACGCATCGTTATATAAGCTCCACGTCCTACGCTTACAATCTAGTTTACGCAGTAATCCGCGAAGTTTTTGGACTTTCGTAAACTCAAAACGTAAAACGAGCTCTTTACCTACTTCCGTTTTCTACCATGATGCTGTTGGTAACTCTCCGGATACTTGTTGCAACTTATTTGCAGAGCATTTTCGATAGGTGTTTTCAGACACTGTTTCTTCCGAAACTGAGTGTAGCGAAGCCAATTATCATGTCCCAGTCGATGCTATCGAGCTTAACACTTTTGTGATAAACCAAGAGCTAATTGTACACGCCGCGAGGAGATTGAAAACCTCATTCGCTCCTGGACCTGATGGAATTCCAGCTGTAATTTACTGCCGCTGCATCGAAGCTCTTTCAATGCCTCTAGCTCGAATTTACAACAGATCTTTTCAGCAACGTAAATTTCCTGAAAAATGGAAAAATTCGTTTATGTTTCCAGTGTTCAAAAATGGCGATCGAAGAGATGTAAAACAGTATCGAGGTATAACCAGTTTGTCGGCAGGTTCTAAACTTTTCGAAATCATCGTGAGTGGCGTTCTATTGCGAGCTTCATCCCAATATATTGCGGCTGAGCAGCACGGGTTTATGCCTGGTAGATCGGTGAGTACAAACCTTTTGCAATACACATCGTTTTGCCTGAACCAGATGGAGTGTAAAAACCAAGTAGATGCTGTTTACACCGACATCAAGGCTGCATTTGACAGGATTGATCACAGAATATTGCTTGCCAAACTATCTAAACTTGGTGTTCATGAGAACATGGTTGTTTGGTTGGAATCCTTCCTCACAGATCGGTGCATCAGAATTAAATTTGGTGATAGCATATCTTTTCCTTTCAAAAATCGGTCTGGGGTGCCTCAGGGAAGCAATCTTGGGCCTCTGCTGTTTGTATTGTTTTTCAACGATCTGATAATCAGTTTGGATGATGGAACTAAGATTGCATATGCTGATGATTTGAAAATATATGTCCCAATAGAATGCACCGAGGATTGTGCCCAGCTCCAATCGCTGCTCGATCGGTTTAGTGAATGGTGTAGACTGAATAAGTTATCGGTTAGTATCCCTAAATGCTATGTAATAACCTTCCATCGAAAAAAATCACCCATTCTACACGACTATAGCATCGATCATCAGCATCTTAAAAGGGTATTGGAAGTTGACGATCTAGGTGTTACCCTTGATGCACAGCTCACGTTCAACAGCCATCGAACAACCGTTATAAATAAAGCCAATCGACAACTTGGATTCATTTCAAAAATAGCACGAGAATTTACTGATCGCTTGAAGTCGCTCTACTGTGCACTCGTCCGATCCATAATAGAACATGCTGCAATTGTCTGGGCCCCCTACCAGCTGTGTTGGATCTTACGAATTGAGCGCATCCAGAAGCGTTTTTTAAGATTCGCCCTACGACATCTGCCATGGCACCATCCTGAGGCTTATCCTAATCGCTGCCAGCTTTTGGGTATTGAAACACTGGAACGCCGCCGAAGGATTCAACAAGCAACATTCGTCGCTAAAGTATTGAACGGTGAGGTCCAGTCACCACACTTGCTGGAAATTTTATGCTTTAGTGCGCCATTAAGGACCTTACGATCTCACTCGTTACTAACAAACCGAGTCCACCGAACATCCTACGGCTATAATGAGCCAGTGAGTGCGATGATGCGAGTATTCCAGGACGCTGAACATCTGCACCAGTTCAATGAACCAGCTAGTCGTTTTATTCGTCGTGTTCGCCAGTCCAGTCTATTTAATTCTATCTGATTGATGTTTGTTCTATATTCTAATTCATTTAAACAAAATGTTCGATGAATAAATATTATAATATAATTATTATTTTTCCAAAAGTTAAAGGAAGTATACTGAACAAATAAGGAATCAGATTTTTAACTTTCATGTAGACATGTTAGAGCATCAGTAATCAATTATTGATTTTTTTTTTAATACTTCGTTTTTAAACTTAGAAACTTCATAGACCATATAATCAAAATAAGAAACATTTCTTTTTAATCATCTTCTTTTGTTTTAATTCTCAAAAACAAGTTTCCGAATTTTAAAGTTATTTTTATTTTCACCGCAATTCATCAAATGTTATAGTAAAACTATTTTTCATTTTTTTAAAATTATTTTTATAAGTTTCTCATTGTTATTCAATTCTGAATTTTTAGGTTCTGAAAACATAGTATGTCTATTGATCCAATATTTTAAATAGGTAAATTTCTACTTTTTGTCCTTTCTAGGATCCAGTATTTCAATTGATGGCTACAGAAAATTCAGTGGTTGAAATTTAAAACAATAAAATTTGGGCATGAAAGGTTAAAAACGGTTTTACTAATTTTTATTGTTTTAAATCATCTTTTTTGAATCGTTTGATTTTTTTTATCTATGAAAAATTCGAAAATGATTCCAAGTAGCAATAAAGCTAAATTTCAATGCACAACGTTTAACTTTTCAAATTAAAATTTGTATTTGCTTTGTGCTTTCATTATTTAAAACAAAACTTTGAATTCCATATTGTTTTTTTAAAAGTTTCTTATTGGTCATTCAAAAAAAAAAAATAATAATAAACCCATATCCCAACCTGTACTTTGGCAGTAGCAGCTTGGACATATTGTTTCTAAATTATATGAAGTTATTATAGTGAACTTCGAAAATGAACTTTTTAGCCTTTTCTGTTGAAGAATGGAATATATAAAATACTGGAAGAATTTGAATATAAAAAATGACTTTATCTCTAATTTAAATGGCACTCTTGATTTTCTTCTTTGCATTGAATTAAATTTAATCAACGAGTAGGTTTGTGTTTGAATATATTCTCTCAAGATCATAATGAAATTTTTCTTCATAATCAAAATCCAAAGATCAAGAAGAAATATTTAATCATAGTTCAAGTCATGATTAAATATTTCTTCAAGTTCAAAATATTACAGCGAAATTCCTCAATCAAGCCTTCAATTGAAAATGAAGAAAACGAATGTTAACTAAAAAGATTGATAACAACATTTATTGTCGTTTTGCTGAACATTTTTAAATCATGATTAATTTCTTACCTAACTTGGAATTTTGTTTTGGACCCGAATTTAGTATTATTTAAATCTGGGTTAAAGTATATGTATTTTATTTCGATGATTCTTATGTCCGAAGCTTTTTATTCTCTGTTTTATTCAAAATTTTAATTCGCATTCGTTTTCTGGATTTTCGGAATTATTGATGTTAAATTTGTAAAAATAACTGCTTGGCATTTTAAGGAACATCTAGTTCAGGATCAAGGAACATCGTTGGAAAGAGCATTGATTCGACACTTTGTTTCTGATTTATTTTAAATCGTTTCCATAATTTTTTTTTTATTTTTTTGTGTTTATGGGATGGTTATAAGTTAGAAAAAAGTTTTGAAAAACAATTTCCGTATTTATCGTGCCTTTCTTTAGATTGTCATTTTTTCTTGCTTAAGTTGAAACCCACCTCGCCCCCCCCCCCCCCCCCCCCCCCCCCATGGTCGAGTCCTTCGCACAGGCTTGCGATTTCTGGAAAAAAAATTACGTCAAAGTCAACTTTCTGGGACTTCTGGACTTCAAAGTTCACCAAAGGGGGGACTACAGAAAAAAGCGTATTAAAAAAATTGGATTTTTATGTTAAATGACTTATAAAAGCTTAAAATGTCAAGATGGTGATATCTAAAAAAAAAAAGTTGCCCAAAAATCGTCTTTCTAGTATTTGGTCGTTTTTCGAAGAACCGGTGCTGGTTGCAAAAATCGAATTCTTGTTGTTACCTTTTTTTTTTAGATATGACCAGATCTCGTCGTTTTATGCATTTTAAAGTCATTCGGCATAATAATTAAAATTTCGCATTTCCCGATTTCCTTTGACCCACCCTTATATGATTTCTGAGGAGCAAAGTATCGAAACTTTGAGAGTCTGAGTAAGCAGAAATTTTGTATATGTTAATAATAGTGTATATGTTTTAAAATGTGCAAAGTGTTTTAAAACTCGATAATAAATTCTTTTAAATACATTCATTACCACCCTAATTTATGATTTGAGAGGTAAAGTTTAAAAAATCAGGAAAAAATGTAATTTTAATAAAAAAAAGTTTTATTCAGAAACATGGTGTGATAAGGAAGGGTAGTAATAGAAGAAGCTATGGAACACTTTTGAATAGTTTTGCTTGAGTAAAAAAAAATGCAATTTTCACAAAGTTTCATGCATCCACGAAAAACTTTTGTGGCATAAATACATCAGCAGTACGCTTATATTTAAAAGCGTCTGGCATAGTCATTGTTAAACTAGGATTCGATGCTGTTATTATTTTGCAATTGATTAGTTTCATTTCAAACTTCAAAAGAAAACACCATGAGAGTAGATATTAGTTCTCAGTTAGTTTTGTTTTGTTATTGCTTTATTTGAAACGGCTCGGAAACATTTTTTTTCTCAGCGCGAGAACATCTGGGAGCGGGAATTGCTCCTAGATATTTACAGAAAAACCACCTGCCTCCGATGTTTGTTTTCTTCACAACAAATCCGCTCATTCCCTCGCGATACGTGCCCGGTGACGTACCTATCGAACTAGTGAGATTGTGGAAAATCACTCGTAAGAAGAATCCAAATAAAGGGGAGAAAATCAGTTGTTAAATATTCTGTCGTGAATTTGCGTATACCAACCAAATGACGTGAAACCAGTGAAACTGTAATCAGGGTTGATTTATCGTTGTCACCGCGTGGGTTCTTAAATGTTGTTTTTCGTGGGTAAAGTTGCCCCAAAAATTATGTTGACGAACGTATGAATTTCTGATGAAAGCGAGAAAAGAGGAAATTGCGTTTCTATTTATTTCCCCCTTTGCTGCTCGTTTATTACAAGCCGGTCTGATTGATCAATATTTTCAAAGTCAAGAGCACAGCAACATTGACCAAGAGCATCGAAACGGTGGAAAAGTTTTGATGGATTTTTTAAAACTATTTTTGAAGTGAAATGGATAAAGTTTTATTCCAAAATTAAAAGGTAACATAAAAGACGCAGTTTTTCATATTTAAAATTGTCGATGTTGAAAATAATCAGCAAGTTTTTCATTTTGAGTTTTATGTCAAAAATGTGTACATAAATTATAAATTTATTTTTAATTTAAAACGGGAAGTGATAGAAGATATTTTAAGATTATCGAATCTTTGCCGGGAAATTAGAAAATTATTGTATAATTTTATCCAATTAGATAGAATATCTTATCTCTAAAGAAGATTTTAGAGTTTCTGTTTTAAGAGACATTATTAGTGTCTGGTTTCAACACGCTTATTGTGACTAGTCTTCTTGGTTATAATTTTTTTTTCTCACTAAACTTTTGGTAAACTAATATCAGCACTTCTGCTCTGCCAATTGCTGCAGTTTGTTTACAGTTGGGTCAAAGGATTAGTGAAGCATTGAGTGAGAAAAAAGTTTGACAACAAAATCTGTTACATTTCAGTTTTAAATTTAGAAAGTGATTTTTTAAAACAGTTCTGTCGGATAGAACTCTTTTTTTTTATTTCTTTTTTACGGATCTAAATTATGAATGCTATCTTAATCTAGATTTCGTTTTTCCACCTTCATAGCTAGAAGTGGAAATTTTTTCCATTGATTAACCCAAATACATTGTAGCAAGAAACGTAAACAACCAGGTAGGGTGTTGACTCACATGTGAAACTAGCTGATAGATGATACCATTCACCGAAATTGATGACCTGTTGACGATAGCCGGTAATGCGAAACATACACACGAACACGATTAGTGGGTGTGACGCAAAACGATCCCATTGTGGTTGGTTTGAGCCAAAGTTGCTGGTCCTATCTTTAATCAGCATAATCTGGGAATGAATAGACGAGTTGTCTAGTTGGTGTCAACTTTGTGGGTATCTCTTCAAGCAACTTATTACTGCCTATTATTTACCTATTCGACTGGTGAATTTCATTAGTTGATACACGCGCCCAGAATCGTTTGAAGAAGCACATCTGCTGTGATGAGCTGTTTTAGTCTAGTTTTGGGAATTGGTGGGCGTTGACGTGGAACTGCTACCTAATTTTAAAATAAGAATCCCTGAATATTATCTGCAACTGATAACTGTTATAAACAAAACGGAGACGATGTACTGTTCAAAAGAAAATGATATCAAAAGTCAATTACCCGAATGCAAAAAGAAATCTCATCTGCAGCGAGTTATGCTGCAAAGGTACTTTGTCATTCACAATGAGTCCTTTTAAAATTTGAACATCTCTCAAACGATCACTAACTGTACCTCATTACCTTTTATTTTGCTTCCAAACAGAATGGGCTCGTTTACCTCGGCACCGCAGATCAAGAACATCGACTGCCAGGACGATCAGCTGCAGATTTCGGACGGGATGTCCATTCCGGAACTGATGGAGTTTTGCCGGGAGGCTCGGGGCCACCATCGGGCGCCACTGGTGAGGCGTAAATTTTTGCGCCCCGATGAACGCACCGGGCGGCCGGATCTGACCGATGGGTTCCGGATGCTGAAGCTGGATGCCATTTCCAAGAGTGAGTTTGCTTGAAACCTTTCTTGATTGGGCCAAATTTTTATATAGGGTGTCCCATTATGTTTAAGCACGATTTTGATACAACATTACTCATTCCGGATGACGTTTAAACAGTTGATTTCTTCTGGGTGATGTTGTTTACCGCTTAACTTGAAACTCTGTGTATCGTTAGCTCCAGTTTTCAATCGTAAATATAAAAAGCATTTTCCCGAAAAAGCGCAAAAATATCGTGCAGAACGGTGTACTTCTCCCAACATTTAGCTGAACCAGTTGGCGTAAATCAAAGAATTACGCATTGGAGCGATCCCAAATTCGGTTCGGTAGTATGAAGACGAAAACAGCTTCGTGATTTGGGCGGCAACCAGGTCCAGTGGACAAAACTTTGGACCGGAAAGTCATGCGTGCTTACGCCTGTAGAAAGACTGCTTGAGTTCGGGATGTGACCAAAAAATGGAATCTCTCTCTCAGCACCTTTCATCCTGCCAAGGTAAGATTGGGCCTTAAGACATATAAGAAGCAGAAGAAATCGAAGCGGAGTCAAAAATAAACTGCTTCTGTAAAACCAAGAGCTCGTAAATTATATGATCAACTGTGGTGTGGAAATTCGGTGTACGTTATCATCGACGACGAAACCTCTGGCAAGTTTGATTCAAAAAAGACAGAAAAATCTAGTGAAAATGCAATGGTTTGTCAAGCCATATGTTATGGTGGCAAGTATTCCAAACCGTTCGTGAACACTGACTCAATGAATACAGCTGTTTACGTCCGAGAGTGCCTGAACCGTCACCTTCTACCCATGATCGGCAAGCATGATTACCCAGTACTGTTTCGGACGGATTTGGCTCCAGTTCACCACTCGGATGACACGGTGGCTTGGTATCAATCCAACTAAGTTCAGATCGTACCGAATGAGATGAATCCGCTAAATTGACCTCTAGCGAAATCGATTGAAAGTTTTAAGGCCCATACCAAATCGTATTTGAAAAAACCCGATTTAATACACTTAACAGTGGATTGGAGCCTTTCTAACAGAGTTTAAATTATATTTGGAAATATATAAAATAATATAGAATATACATGATAGATTCCTTCCCTCTGAATCATATAAGTATGATTTCAGATATTCAAACACGAAAAATTCCAATCTCAATATAAAAAAATGATGCCTGATACGTTTTTTTGGGGAAAAGCGAACTGGTATGTAAGGAGCTCATTTTATGTATGGAAAGAATGGTATTTAAACAGTAGAATTTCCAAGATTTATAACACGCTGAAATGGTGCCGTGGTAGCAACCAGAACTTTCACGTTGCTGGTCACGGTTCGAATCTTACTGTTTTTTTATGCTTTTTTTTTACTGAATAAGTAAAACCAACTACAATATTGATGGATAGCCGTGACGCGTGCCCTAGCATGATACCTTTTTTAGAGCTCAACCATGCATAGAGGAAAAATTCCCACAAAAGGAGGGGAAAGTAATATGACTATTAAATGATTAATCTCATTCTGTAAACTAAATCTGAAATCTTATTCTGATTCTAAAGTTTGAATTTTGAGTTACAACACTTAGTCTAATATTTGAATATAAGTTCCAATTTCAAATTCCAGGTTGATCTTTAATCCAAATTCTTAATCAGAATTCTAAATCTGAATTCTCAATCTGAATTCTGAATCTGAACTCTGAATTTGAATTCTAAATCTGTATTCTGAATCTGAATTCTGAATCTGAATTCTGAATCTGAATTCTGAATCTGAATTCTGAATCTGAGTTCTGAATCTGAATTCTGAATCTGAATTCTGAATCTGAATTCTGAATTCTGAATCTGAATTCTGAATCTTAATTCTGAATCTGAATTCTGAATCTGAATTCTGAATCTGAATTCTGAATCTGAATTCTGAATCTGAATTCTGAATCTGAATTCTGAATCTAAATTCTGAATCTGAATTCTGAATCTGAATTCTGAATCTGAATTCTGAATCTGAATTCTGAATCTGAATTCTGAATCTGAATTCTGAATCTGAATTCTGAATCTGAATTCTGAATCTGAATTCTGAATCGGAATTCTGAATCTGAATTCTGAATCTGAATTCTGAATATGAATTCTGAATCTGAATTCTGGATCTGAATTCTGAATCTGAATTCTGAATCTGAATTCTGAATCTGAATTCTGAATCTGAATTCTGAATCTGAATTCTGAATCTGAATTCTGAATCTGAATTCTGAATCTGAATTCTGAATCTGAATTCTGAATCTGAATTCTGAATCTGAATTCTGAATCTGAATTCTGAATCTGAATTCTGAATCTGAATTCTGAATCTGAATTCTGAATCTGAATTCTTAATCTTGTAAATCTCATTTTGATTGTTTTGCATCACACGGTTTTCAACATTGAAATTTCTTTCATCCAAATTTTTTTTTATGATTTCGGATTTTACAACTTTTAATAGTATGGTTTTACCCCTAAAAGTATGCAGCAAACTTAATTTCAGAAAAATTGTGAAAAAAAGTTTTCACAAAACAAAATCGTGTTTTCATGCGTAATGATCTTTAAGTCATCGCAAATTTATCAAAAACTGTGCAAATTGGTATTCTTGGAGAAACAATTCCAGAATTGAAAATTGATAAAGTGAGGAGAAATTTTACGGATGATGAAAAGAGCGAAAGAACATTTTTGCAAGGAAAATTTATTAACGTACACCATACTTTACCTCGCAACATCCAGCTTCATCAATTTTTAATTCTGATATTCTTTCTCCATGAATCTAAATTTTTCACCGATATGCCGAAAATAAATTTACAAAAATTCTGAATCTGAATTCTGAATCTGAATTCTGATTCTGAATTCTGAATCTGAATTCTGAATCTGAATTCTGAATCTGAATTCTGATTCTGAATTCTGAATCTGAATTCTGAATCTGAATTCTGAATCTGAATTCTGAATCTGAATTCTGAATCTGAATTCTGAATCTGAATTCTGAATCTGAATTCTGAATCTGAATTCTGAATCTGAATTCTGAATCTGAATCTGAATTCTGAATCTGAATTCTGAATCTGAATTCTGAATCTGAATTCTGAATCTGAATTCTGAATCTGAATTCTGAATCTGAATTCTGAATCTGAATTCTGAATCTGAATTCTGAATCTGAATTCTGAATCTGAATTCTGAATCTGAATTCTGAATCTGAATTCTGAATCTGAATTCTGAATCTGAATTCTGAATCTGAATTCTGAATCTGAATTCTGAATCTGAATTCTGAATCTGAATTCTGAATCTGAATTCTGAATCTGAATTCTGAATCTGAATTCTGAATCTGAATTCTGAATCTGAATTCTGAATCTGAATTCTGAATCTGAATTCTGAATCTGAATTCTGAATCTGAATTCTGAATCTGAATTCTTAATCTGAATTCTGAATCTGAATTCTGAATCTAAATTCTGAATCTGAATATGAGTTCTGAATCTGAATTTTGAATTCTGAATTTTGAATCCTGAATTCTGATTCCTAAACCTGTATCCTGAATTTGAAAACTGAATCTGAATTCTGCATCTGAAATTGAATCTAAATTATGTATGAGTATGTAGAAATGAAAAAAAAAACATAAATTCATTCTTCAACACGAGTAAAAAAAACGAGGGTCATAAGATCTTCATATAAATTCCCCCCCAACGCAGTTTCCTGTACGGCTCTGCATTTTGTTGACACCCGGCATGGCTTTAGACACTATAATTTCATAAATGAAATTATAATGTCTATAGGCATGGCGGACTCTGAAGGAAACGCCCATCCGCCATTTGCTGCATTGAAAAGCAAGAAGTGTAAGATATAAACACTGTTGCCGTATTTGCCCCAGCAGACTGAGAAACTGCCCAGACCACGGTGCGTCTTAGTAATGCCTTTTACCTATTTGAGTTTGAGCCGCTTTCAATCAAGCGTGCCGATGGTTTATTGGATAGCGCTTGCAACTTGGGATCTGAAGGGTTTTGGTTCAATTCTCGAGTTAATAAAAATATTATTTTTTTATTTTGATTATCTTCAATTTATAAATGATTGCTGGTGCTGCTGCTTCGAGGCGCCACTAGCAACTTTTTTTTATGCCATAATAAGTATGATATGTATTTGGTAAAGAAAACGGTTTCAACTATTTTGTTTTTTTCCCGTTTTTGAAAGGGTTGTGTAGAAAAAAAAATGCATTCTTTTGAGACTAAAATCATTTTAATTGTGCAGCCCAGTTTCGCAAAAACGTTCTAGACATTTTTAAAATGGCACATACAAATCCACGGACATCAACAGAACTCGTCGAGCTGAGTCGATAGGTACCTATAAAGGTATGTCTAAGACCCATAATTAATGATCTCTCAAATCGACCGATAACCAAACCTTTCTGTTAGAAAGGCAAAAATGATGCCTGATACGTTTTTTTGGGGAAAAGCGAACTGGTATGTAAGGAGCTCATTTTATGTATGGAAAGAATGGTATTTAAACAGTAGAATTTCCAAGATTTATAACACGCTGAAATGGTGCCGTGGTAGCAACCAGAACTTTCACGTTGCTGGTCACGGTTCGAATCTTACTGTTTTTTTATGCTTTTTTTTTTACTGAATAAGTAAAACCAACTACAATATTGATGGATAGCCGTGACGCGTGCCCTAGCATGATACCTTTTTTAGAGCTCAACCATGCATAGAGGAAAAATTCCCACAAAAGGAGGGGAAAGTAATATGACTATTAAATGATTAATCTCATTCTGTAAACTAAATCTGAAATCTTATTCTGATTCTAAAGTTTGAATTTTGAGTTACAACACTTAGTCTAATATTTGAATATAAGTTCCAATTTCAAATTCCAGGTTGATCTTTAATCCAAATTCTTAATCAGAATTCTAAATCTGAATTCTCAATCTGAATTCTGAATCTGAACTCTGAATTTGAATTCTAAATCTGTATTCTGAATCTGAATTCTGAATCTGAATTCTGAATCTGAATTCTGAATCTGAATTCTGAATCTGAATTCTGAATCTGAGTTCTGAATCTGAATTCTGAATCTGAATTCTGAATCTGAATTCTGAATTCTGAATCTGAATTCTGAATCTTAATTCTGAATCTGAATTCTGAATCTGAATTCTGAATCTGAATTCTGAATCTGAATTCTGAATCTGAATTCTGAATCTGAATTCTGAATCTAAATTCTGAATCTGAATTCTGAATCTGAATTCTGAATCTGAATTCTGAATCTGAATTCTGAATCTGAATTCTGAATCTGAATTCTGAATCTGAATTCTGAATCTGAATTCTGAATCTGAATTCTGAATCTGAATTCTGAATCTGAATTCTGAATCTGAATTCTGAATCGGAATTCTGAATCTGAATTCTGAATCTGAATTCTGAATATGAATTCTGAATCTGAATTCTGAATCTGAATTCTGAATCTGAATTCTGAATCTGAATTCTGAATCTGAATTCTGAATCTGAATTCTGAATCTGAATTCTGAATCTGAATTCTGAATCTGAATTCTGAATCTGAATTCTGAATCTGAATTCTGAATCTGAATTCTGAATCTGAATTCTGAATCTGAATTCTGAATCTGAATTCTGAATCTGAATTCTGAATCTGAATTCTTAATCTTGTAAATCTCATTTTGATTGTTTTGCATCACACGGTTTTCAACATTGAAATTTCTTTCATCCAAATTTTTTTTTATGATTTCGGATTTTACAACTTTTAATAGTATGGTTTTACCCCTAAAAGTATGCAGCAAACTTAATTTCAGAAAAATTGTGAAAAAAAGTTTTCACAAAACAAAATCGTGTTTTCATGCGTAATGATCTTTAAGTCATCGCAAATTTATCAAAAACTGTGCAAATTGGTATTCTTGGAGAAACAATTCCAGAATTGAAAATTGATAAAGTGAGGAGAAATTTTACGGATGATGAAAAGAGCGAAAGAACATTTTTGCAAGGAAAATTTATTAACGTACACCATACTTTACCTCGCAACATCCAGCTTCATCAATTTTTAATTCTGATATTCTTTCTCCATGAATCTAAATTTTTCACCGATATGCCGAAAATAAATTTACAAAAATTCTGAATCTGAATTCTGAATCTGAATTCTGATTCTGAATTCTGAATCTGAATTCTGAATCTGAATTCTGAATCTGAATTCTGATTCTGAATTCTGAATCTGAATTCTGAATCTGAATTCTGAATCTGAATTCTGAATCTGAATTCTGAATCTGAATTCTGAATCTGAATTCTGAATCTGAATTCTGAATCTGAATTCTGAATCTGAATCTGAATTCTGAATCTGAATTCTGAATCTGAATTCTGAATCTGAATTCTGAATCTGAATTCTGAATCTGAATTCTGAATCTGAATTCTGAATCTGAATTCTGAATCTGAATTCTGAATCTGAATTCTGAATCTGAATTCTGAATCTGAATTCTGAATCTGAATTCTGAATCTGAATTCTGAATCTGAATTCTGAATCTGAATTCTGAATCTGAATTCTGAATCTGAATTCTGAATCTGAATTCTGAATCTGAATTCTGAATCTGAATTCTGAATCTGAATTCTGAATCTGAATTCTGAATCTGAATTCTGAATCTGAATTCTGAATCTGAATTCTGAATCTGAATTCTGAATCTGAATTCTGAATCTGAATTCTGAATCTGAATTCTGAATCTGAATTCTGAATCTGAATTCTTAATCTGAATTCTGAATCTGAATTCTGAATCTAAATTCTGAATCTGAATATGAGTTCTGAATCTGAATTTTGAATTCTGAATTTTGAATCCTGAATTCTGATTCCTAAACCTGTATCCTGAATTTGAAAACTGAATCTGAATTCTGCATCTGAAATTGAATCTAAATTATGTATGAGTATGTAGAAATGAAAAAAAAAACATAAATTCATTCTTCAACACGAGTAAAAAAAACGAGGGTCATAAGATCTTCATATAAATTCCCCCCCAACGCAGTTTCCTGTACGGCTCTGCATTTTGTTGACACCCGGCATGGCTTTAGACACTATAATTTCATAAATGAAATTATAATGTCTATAGGCATGGCGGACTCTGAAGGAAACGCCCATCCGCCATTTGCTGCATTGAAAAGCAAGAAGTGTAAGATATAAACACTGTTGCCGTATTTGCCCCAGCAGACTGAGAAACTGCCCAGACCACGGTGCGTCTTAGTAATGCCTTTTACCTATTTGAGTTTGAGCCGCTTTCAATCAAGCGTGCCGATGGTTTATTGGATAGCGCTTGCAACTTGGGATCTGAAGGGTTTTGGTTCAATTCTCGAGTTAATAAAAATATTATTTTTTTATTTTGATTATCTTCAATTTATAAATGATTGCTGGTGCTGCTGCTTCGAGGCGCCACTAGCAACTTTTTTTTATGCCATAATAAGTATGATATGTATTTGGTAAAGAAAACGGTTTCAACTATTTTGTTTTTTTCCCGTTTTTGAAAGGGTTGTGTAGAAAAAAAAATGCATTCTTTTGAGACTAAAATCATTTTAATTGTGCAGCCCAGTTTCGCAAAAACGTTCTAGACATTTTTAAAATGGCACATACAAATCCACGGACATCAACAGAACTCGTCGAGCTGAGTCGATAGGTACCTATAAAGGTATGTCTAAGACCCATAATTAATGATCTCTCAAATCGACCGATAACCAAACCTTTCTGTTAGAAAGGCAAAACATGTAAAACCGTCAGATTCTATCGAAAACATTGCAAAAGGCTGAAAAAAGTGGTCAAAATTATCGTAAATCACTCTGTGCAGAAGCTTATGACCAATCTTCGATCAAAAAATTCAATCACTGGCCTACGATTGACTGGAATCTATTTTTTCATTGATGCATTGCAAAAGAAAACTATAAAGAACATAAAAGTGAAGAAAAAAAAATTATTTGCTCTTAAGTTGGGTCTATACTGTTCATTTTAAATCGTGCTTATACATAATGGAACACCTTATATTTTCAGCTGTTTCAGGAAGCTTTACTCAGTACATTTTAACGTTTCATAATTGATTTCATTTGCAGTAGCCGACAATAGTTAGTTATCCCATTTACCATTATTTATTCGAGTCTAAGTCAGTAGATTAGTCTTTAATAACACTAGTTTACAAAATTTAAAAAAAATCGTGAACTTGATTAACTGACCAACATTTTTAATGTGAAATCGGGCGCTGAATCCGGAAATGAAATTCAAAAAAATCTCAGTAGAGCCGTTTTTGAGTTATGCTCCAAATATGAAATTTTAAAAAAATTAAAAAAGTTCTTGTACTTAGATTAAAATATCTTGAACGGCATAACAGTAATTTGAAATCCCTCTTTTGCATATTGAAGGTGAATAAATTTTCTATCGATCATCTGAACACTGTTTTTGCGTTTGACCAACAGTATTGCTGATATTAGTGACGTATAAAACGCAATGCGTAAAAAGTATTCATTGCGTGTTGGACAAAATTTGCGGCCTTTGAACCGCAATAACTTTTCTGTTTCAAATCCAATCGAGTTACAGTCTTCTGGTGAAATATTTGTCTCAACTTAGGCTTTAAGAAAATCAACCATAAAAAAAACATTCAACTAGTGATGAGAAAAGTTATTGATGAAAAACCAGTATTTTTCGTTCCTTCCGGGCAAATTACCTCAAAACATTATTCACGTTTGAGACTTAAGCAACCCCTCCCTATGGTCAGATCTTCCTGAAACTTGGCATATGACCTTCTGGTAAGCTAATAAATAATTTTGACTTGAAGCGAGTGAGATTAATCATGTTTCATTCTTCCTATACTATGATAAGTGTACTGCGGTTTGTTAAATTATTAAAAACTCCAAAAATTTCAGTTATTGTAAAGTAGCAATAACTTCTTCAATTTTCACCCGATTTTGATAAATAACCACTTGAAATCTTTGTTTTGAATTGATATTTAAGCGCAATTTTTTAAATGCTACCATCGAGTCTAAAACTTTCGTTGAAACAAAATTTTCTCTAAAAAAATGCGTTTTTTTTATATTTTTTTTTCTCATAAAGTCACTAATATCAGCAATACTGTTGGTCAAACGCAAAAACAGTTTTCAGATAATCGATAGAAAACTCATTCACCTTCAATATGCAAAAGAGGGATTTCAAATTACTGTTATGCCGTCCAAGATATTTTAATCTAAGTACAAGAACTTTTTTATTTTTTTTTAAATTTCATATTTGGAGCATAACTCAAAAACGGCTCTACTGAGATTTTTTTTAATTTCATTTTCGGATTCAGCGTCCGATTTCACATTAGAAATGACTTTCAGTTTACTGAGTTCAAAAATGCTGTAAACTAGTGTAATCATTTCATTTTATCTATCACTAGCTGACCCGGTGTGCTTTGCTACACCTTCAGAAATTTTTGAAACTTGTGGTACCTAGTTATTTAACTTGTTATTTATTTGCACAAAATTTTAAGTTCAATTTCAATATCATGAAATTTTTTTTTCAAAATGAATTTGCAAATTTTTTATTTTGAAATCTTAATTATTTTTTTTAAATCCGTGTTTTAATCCTTTTTTTGACTCTGAATTTCTTTGCTTAAAAAGTTTATAACTTATGCCAAAATATTTTTTTTATAAATATGAAACTTTGTCAAACTATCATGTGAGCATTTTATTCGTTCTCGAATTATCATACGAATTACCCCCATTCCTATATCCCTAATTGAAAGAAGGTGGGTCTCATAACATCAGAAAAACACTTCTTGTATACAAATACGATCCCACGTCATATATGGCCCCATTCTCGATAAGTTCTCGAGTTATTCAAAAAATTGGTGTCCCTCTCCCTACTGTATATCTCCCCTCTGGCAAGAGAAGGGGGTTTCAAACCATCGAAGAAACATTGCTTGTACACAAATTTGCTCCCATGATAATTTAATTCTATTTTCTCGATAAGTTTTAGAAATATTAAACAAATTTTATCAATGCCCTCTTTTCCCTCTATATCGTTCCACTGATTTGTGGTAGTGATGCTAAACTACCGGAAAAAAAACATATCTTGAGCTCGAATACCCTCTCATGCCAAATTTGGTTTCGATTGATTTATAAGTTGTCGAGCTATGCTATAAAATTTGTATCGGAGCCGCTCTTCCTACCTATCCTCTACCTGGAGGAACAGGATCAAGATTGAACATTCCGTGTATTCAAATACACTCCTATGCCAAATTCTTCCCCAGTTGCTAAATTGAATGATTGTTCCATTTGTTAGATAAGTTTTTGGTTTATGCAAAACAATCATACATACATATATGAGCTTCCGTCTTCCCTAACTGCATTCTCAATTGAAGGAGAAAGAAGTCTCAAATAAGCTAATAACCAGTTTACGTATTCATGCCAAAGCTTTCCCATGCCAAAGTTGTTTCCATTTGCTTGATAAGATCTCGAGTAATGCGAATAATTGTAAAGGAGCCCCCCCCCCCCCTCCCCCTCTCCTTCATATCACCCCACTGGAAGGAGGCAGTAGTACCAAATATTCACATAAACCTTCCCTGTGCTCAAATACCCTCTCAACCCAAATTTCATTCCATATGCTTAGTAAGTTCCCGAGGGATGTAAAAATTATATGGGAGGACCCTCCTCCCTTAAGATTTTCCGACTTGAAGGACGAAAGGTTCTCAAAATATCATAGAAACATTTATCGTAATCATATACCTTCCCACGTCAAATTGGGTGCCATTTGCTTGATTATTTATCCAGTTATGCTAAAAATTGTAAAGGAGCACCCTCCCCCCCCTTTCTATATCCTCACTGGAAGGAGGGAGGGGTATCAAATATTCATAGAACTGTTTATCGTACCCATATACCCTTCCTAGCCAAATTTGGTTTCATTTGCTCGAATAGTTTTCAAGCTATGCAATAAAAAAGTGGTTAAAGCCCCCCCCCCTTCTTCCTGTATCTCCAATGGAAGGAGGGAGGGGTTTAAATAATCATAGAACCATTTTTCGTATTCCACTACCCACCTATGCCAAATTTTGTTCCATTAGCTTGATTAGTTTTCGAGTTATATGAAAAATTGTAAGGTAGCCCCCCCCCCTTCTTATCATCCCACTGAGAAGAGGGAGGGGTACCAAATATTCATAGAAATATTCCTCGTTCCCAAATATCACCCCATGCCAAATTTGATACCATTTGCTTGATGGGTTCTCGACTTATGCAAAAAATTGTCTTTTGTTTGGGAGGCCCCTCCCTCCCTTCATGAGAGAGGGAGGGGTCTCAAACCACAATAGGAACCTTCCCCTGCCTCCAATACCCCCACCTGTCAAGTTTCACGCAAATCGGTTCAGTAGTTTCCGAGTCTATAGGGAACAGACAGACAGACAGACAGACAGACAGACAGACAGACAGACAGAAATTCATTTTTATATATATAGATTTTATTAAAGTAACATATTCATGGAGTTGGATGTAGAATTTTTCACAAAATAATACCATAAAATTGATATAATCACAATGAAAGCAAACAAAAAAAAAAAACAGCGATGGCAATTTCATCAAAGATCCTGTCAGTGAAAAATTTCAACTGTTGTAATAAATTGGTTTTTTACACCTTTGTTGAGTGAGGGGGTCTAAATTAGACTTACCGGCTATACTCTCTTCTCAGGGGCACCTACGCCTGATTTGGGGTTTTTTTTGTTGGCCTGGAGGCGTTTGGGGACGGCCGGTATTAGCAGCTGGGAACCGGTATACCTCTTAGGACACTGAGGTGTTTCTTTTGTGGTTCTCGGATGGATCTTCTTCTTGAATCACACTGGGTCGCACGATTGGGCCTTCAGACACTACACGTAATCTCTATGGCCCCACAATTTCACGGGTTGAGCTTCTTTTGGTGCTCGAGAAACCTCGACCGAACCGAGTGTTGCCACGACGGGTTCACGGTGCCACCGTATGGGCGAATTCCGGAGTTATCGCGGCACGTTTTTTGGATTTCGGAGCCTGTCGGACCTTGCGCGCGTTCACGGACTAACACGTCCTGTCTCTTCAGTGGTTGGCAGGCAAGAGACTGAGACACGGTTTTCTCTCCCCTTTCCGGGGTTTTTCTTTTGTTGGGAGTTCGCAAACTCCATTCGAGACGCAAACTCCGAGATGTTGTGGAGTGCGTTTTCCCAACCAGCGGTTCCCAAGCGTCGTTAACCGCCCCTTTTTTACCCCCAGCCCATCTACGCTTTTATTTATTTCGTTTAAACTAATGGGACATATTAACATGTTACACTGTATCTCAGTGAGATTTGAACTCACGTCTTCTTTGGGCCCGGCAAGGAATACTGCCAAAATGCGCTTGGCGAAAAGGAAGCAAATCGAGCAGTACTGATAATGATAACTGGTCTTCAACTTGTTTGATTCTGAGAAGCTGGCCATACGTTACA
Source organism: Uranotaenia lowii (assembly GCF_029784155.1). Lineage (NCBI taxonomy): Eukaryota > Metazoa > Arthropoda > Insecta > Diptera > Culicidae > Uranotaenia > Uranotaenia lowii. The sequence goes on along the minus strand of NC_073692.1, from coordinate 168,934,169 downwards.
CCACATTTTTACAAATGCGATGAAATTCGATGAAATTCTGTCGCTGTGAATACGATTTTCATCGTTTATGGAACTGCCTGAACGAGTGCGCAATCTGTTTGACTTGAATCGATCGGATTCGAAATTTTTTTTGCAGGCAACCCTTTGTGGTTGTTTTAGCGGAATTTTCAACCTTTAGGATGGCTCATCCCTACACGAAAAATAATCTACACGAAGCGGCTACGTGAAAAACAACATAATTTTTATCCAAATGATTTTCCCGTAAAAGCTACGCAATGAATATGTAAACGCATCCCTATAGGAAATGATTCTCAATGAAAATTACCTACAACCTACGTGAATTTCTAGTCAGTTCAACTAGATGTGATGGTGAAAGTTGTGTGAAATATTGGTCGATTTGATTTTTTCTTTCCCTTTCTTCTTGTTGATATAAATAATGATAAGAACAGCAAACATGTTTATAAATTTCAATATATTTCATATGCAAACACTACCACTAAATTTATCACTTTCACTACAAAAATCGCAATCACTTGAATAAAAATTTTTTTCTGAATTTCGAGTGGTTGACCAACGCAGCTTGGATTTTATCATCCTGTAAAATTTAAAAATATGAATTCATTAAAATTTAAATACTTCTATGAAAGACAATTTACCTTGTACAACTTGTTCCTTGTGCCATAAATTTGTCAAACATCAATTTTGGGAGTTCCACCAAAGCATGAACGAACATGACCAGACTTCCAGAAGTTTTCCGAAACTGAAAAAAACACAAACAAACCACAGCTTAGATAAAAATAATATTCGACGAATTAATCAACAAACACTTACCTCCTTGGGTTCTGCGCACGATGTTCAGTGTGATCTACTGCTCGTCTTTAGATGTTGAATGCTTCTGAGCTGCCATAACCGTTGCTGGAGTTTTTACATAAAAAAATATCAATAAGCTGACTGACGAAAAATCACTTTTCTAATAAAAATTTAGTACCACACGCTTGAGGAAATTGAGGACAACGGATTTTCATCCATCCACTTAAATTTTACGTGAAATTTATGTGTCAGTCATTTGAAAGTACAGTACTTATTACAAGGCACACGTAAAATCAATGTTATGCCACGAAAGCTTAGTTAACGTGAAAAAGCCCGTATGTTAAATGTCTGAATTGTTTTGGGTGTAGAGTGCTTTTCCAGTAGTTCGCATCCGTTTTGACTCTCCGCGCCAGCATTGCCAGACCTTTTTTTGGTCGCCAGGTAGAATTTTCGTTTATCTCTGCGGATAATCCCTATAATTTTTGTCGGTACTCCGTAAATAATCCGTAGATCTACGTAGAAATCCATAGATTTGGCATCCCTACTCCGTGGCAAAAAAAAAACTAACATTTTAGTACGGAGTTGCAAAAAAAAACTGTTAAGATTGCTATTGCTCTCGGAACTAGACGAACGAACCAAATTTAAAAATTATCCTTTTTTACCATTTAACGTTTGACGATGAAGCATCTTAAAAATGATCAAGATTATTGTTTTAATTTTTCATTTATCTTTAATGTAAATGTTTTTTTCGAAACAACACAAAATATAATCAAATTATCATTAATCATTTATCAAAATGCGAGGAAACTTTTAAATCATTTCAAAACGTAAGTAGGTTACAGGAAAATCAAAGTTATTATTAATCGAAAAAAGTAGTTTTGAAACAAACTCAGTTTTGTTGATGAACTATTTTAAGCAATTGCAAACATTCAATCATCTTTTCGTAATTCGAATTCATATCAGAAAATGATATATTCCATGACATAAAATAAGCTTGCCATATTGCCCCGTTTTACCCTTTCCAACCCGGTTATTCAATACAAAATTTAAGGGAATGTCCGGCGCGGCCCAGTTGCTCGGATTTTACCCGGATTCATTCACTTAATTTGCAAATATAGTTTGCTATGCTATGTATTTTATATCTTACACCACGGCTAGAAGCTGGTCCCTTTTTAATAACTTTGTTTTTCAAGTTTGGTCACTATAGTCATGATTTTTAGTACATTCTTTGCAGATGACTATATTTTACCTTTGAAAGCTTTTTTCAAGTTTTTTGAAGTTCGAATATACTTATTTTTAAGACTCAATAATCCATGCTTAAAAGATGTTATTTTTCAACCTTAATAATTAATGATTTTTGCGTCGAGAACGAAAAAGTGACCGATTTTTATCATTATAATTATTATCGGATTTTTGAAACCCTAGAATACAATTTAAAAACTGCTGGTGTATTTTGATGAAAAAAAAGTTCCAAGTATTTTTCTTTTTAATTTTTGTTGAATATTTCCTGGCTTTTGCCCGGATATTACCTCGTTTTTAAGTTGAAATCAAATGCACGAGTTTGGCCAGAATTTAAGATCAAATTGCCTGGACGTATCTGGCTTGGATAGGTGCGCAAAAAATTCGGACAACCTTATTACACATACATGAACTATCTTGTAGCAAGCAACTAAAGGATACGAAATTAAGGTCTTCGGCAAAGTTGTTCAGCAGAAAATTTCATTTGAAGACTTTCAGAGTACGAAGAAAGAAGAAGTTCGTTTTTCTGTGAAAACATGAATGAGTTTTATAACAAAACGAGTTTTTTTTAATATCAGGATTTGGGAAATTAAAAAAGACCCTAATTGACTCAGTCTGATGCCATGTGCCATGCGATGAAATGTATTTTCTTGTTTGTCAGAAGATTATAAACTCTTATGAACTGTTTAAAAAAAAAGTCAGAATTGACTAACTGATCATTTAACTTATTGGTTGGAATTTTTTATGTCTCTATGAATGTCATTTTTTACTTGATGTGGTCACTAATATTGCCCCACTTTTTTGCCTCACAGTCGCTTCTCGCCCTGTATAAATGACTTCAATGTTTGAATTAGGTACTGCTCAGAATTATAAAAACAATTATAATTCGTAATCATAAACGTTTTGGTGAGTCAAACCAGTTTGATAAAATTGATTTTATTTATTTTTAACGTTTCTGTATGACAAAAAACATTATGTGTCATCCAACATTCCTAAAAATATTTTCTAGTCTGATCGAAAATATAAATATTATACTTCCACTTTAACATCGTGCAAGACATTAACCCTTTTAGCACCGAGCAAAAAGAGCATACAATGGCGAAAAAAAGAACCCAAATCGTAAAATTTTTAGTGGTTTCTTAAATAGCTTATTAAATTGAAAGTAGAAGTGATATTGACAAAATTTAAACATAAGTTTGTTGAAGAAATGATGAAGAATGGAATCATATTAATTTTGTTGTGATTTTTATTTGGATTCATAGGTTAAACACCATAGAAGGAAGTCATCGAATTTTTAGAGCATTGTTTCTTAATTTCAAAACATTATGACGCATCCTACACAATATAACTTTTCGTGACTTAGTATACATTAGAAAGTGTCATATTTAAGCTTCAAATTCAACCATTTTCTGCAAAAATATGTTGTTTTGGCTGATAAAATAAAGGTTGATAAACGAAGAATCTCATTATAGACAGAAAAATCTTTCAAGGTATTTGAGTTAATAAACGCTCTTGTATACTTAACTTATCTTTCTGTTGTATAGATATCCAAAAGAATATTTTGTTGATTATTTTAATAATTGTTTAAAATGGGAATAAAAAAAACTTCAGATTAAAAAATTAATTCGGGTATATATTCAAAAAAGTCATGATGTCTGTTGTTCATAAATTATTTTCACATCTATCGCTACCCTTCTCTTCGGAATTATGTCAAATAACCGAATTGAATCCTAATAAAAATGGGCCTATATCGAATGTTTATGTTTTTCAAATATATATGTAAGTATATCGAGTAAAAAATGGCGATAAAATCGGAGGTAGACAAAATTGGCATAGTGTACATTAGACTGCACCAAATTTCTATTGGAAATTTCAAGCTTGTGAAATGATATGCGCTGCAGGCTTAAATCCTAGGCCTGGAGATTTTGAGACATTTTGTTCGGGAGGAACATGATAATCCAGTTTTTCATGAATAACTTTTGCCCCTTTCGGCCGATTTCTTTTAAAAATAGTTTTTCTCAAAGCCTAAACTATGACAAATATTTCATCAGAAGACTGCATTTCAATTCGACTTATGATAAAAAAGTTTTTAGACTTCAAAAATGGGGTAACTTATTTCAGGGTGATATTTATCACTGTTAATGATCCGTCAAAATGTTCGAAGCCGTGTCTCTCATTAATAGTGATGAGCAGGGCCGTAGGAAGAACCGACTCATGGGGGGTGGTTTTGGTGACTAATGATTACCTATGATTTTTTTTGTCTAAAACACACAAATAGAAAAAAAATAAAACAAATTATGTTTGTGATTATATGATTGTTCATTTTAAAGTAATCATTAATAGTGTTCGTATAAAATTGTTACTTAAGAGAAGACACGAATGCCACAAGGATGGTAAAGTGTCATTAATAAAAGCTTAGAAAAAAGTAACTTCAGAAAAGTGGTCCTTGGCCTTTGAATTTGTTTAAAATTCTGGTAAATTAAAGTTATTTGATTTGAGCATAAAATAAGTTCTTCGTAGGATAGCCTTCAATTTCTTAAAAAAAACTTATTCTATACTCAAATCAAACAAGCCCAATCTTCTTTACTCTTTTGTAAATACCAAGATTCTAACCTTTGATGAAAATAAATAAAATTTTCCAGAACAACAGTAAGAGATAAAAAAATTTCGAATCAAATTTGCTTGATGCAAACTTGAACTAAACTTATGATTTAAGTTTGAAATTTGGCTTTAAAAAAAGCTGCAATTTTAATAATGTTAAACAATACACCGAAAAAATAAAAAAAATTGTGCAGATTTTTTAGGTGAAGATCAGCCACATGTTTCTTAAACAGGAAGTATTTTTCAATGAATCAATTCAATACTAAACATCCTGTGGATGATTTTTTCAAAATATAATTTGGAATATTTTGCATGAATCAAAACTTAGAAAATTAACTTAAATTCTACTTCATATTTGTGATTTTCAGCTGAATTGTCTGTACAAACTTATTCTGATTAAAAACTTTAAAATCGGGAAATTGAAATGACAAGCAAATTTTTAAGTTCATGTTCTTTTAAATTTCTCAACAATTTTATGTTGATTGAAAAACTCATTCACAAACTCAATCTTTTTCTGAATTTTTAATCTGAATTCAAAAATTGAACTTTGAATCTGTTTCCGAATTTCTATATGATTTCCGAAATGTTCAAAAAATTTCCGAATCTTAATTTCAGATCCAAATTTCATGAGCCCTCATTCAAGAATCTTTTATTAATATTCTGTAGTGCTGGTTAGATCTTAATTCACTATTTCAATCATTTATTTATCAATCTGTTTTGTGAATATGATATAAAATGTGAATTTCATATGATGAATCAGAATCTGGTTTTCAATTTTGGATCGCCACTTAAAAGCTTCAAATGTTTAAATTTTGTGTTAGGAAATAGTTTAAGAACATAGAATTTGAATGTAAAACAAATTTTTACTTTTTCCATATTCGGAAAACTATTATCAAAATATTGAAAATGCATTCAACTTTCGAAAAACGTGATTCAAATTTGAAATGAAATGCAAAACCAAATTCGAACAAGGATTTCAAAGCAGCTTTTCATTCCTAATTACTAATGATTATTCGAACTGAAAATCAAGAATCCTAAAAATGATACAAAATCAAAAATACGAAAATATGTAGAAATACAATTTTGGTTATAGGAATATGGAACAAGAACCTACAAATTGGGTTTAGTTAAAAATTTAATATTCAGACCTGAATTTCTATGATAAGGTTGGCAAATTGCCCGGTTTTAACCAGCCCGGATATTTAATATAAAATTTGGGAAAAGTCTGGTCCGACCCGGTTGCCAAGATTTCATTCGAAAAGCCGGGATTTTTCACGGGTTTGATCTCATTCTCATTTATAAATCAAACTAAAAAAAACAAGTTGTGTTGTACTTTCTCTTATTTATGCGTCAAAAATTTGTGCAGCCAATTTCAAAAAATTATCATGAAAGGTATTTTAAGTTTTTTCTTCTAGATTTTTGAGAAGTAATTCCTAGGTTTTGACCAACATTGCCGATTTTGCCTGAATTTGGTCGACAATTTTAAAATCAAATACCCGGATTTTGCCAGGTTTTTATATAAAACAGCCAGGATTTGTCGGGCCCGGATACGTGCTGACAAAAATCTGACAACCGTATTCTATGAACAAGTGAGAAAACTTTGAAAAACTGTTGCAGATTTTGAACTTGAAATGGGGTTTTGAGGTTTTTTTTATTAGTTTTTAGTTCAGATAGTTACTCTTGAATATCTTTACTCTATCATCATAATTTGATAATGATTTTAAAATTTTGAGTGTAGAGTAGAATACCTCGCTTGCTTTTTTGGACATTCATGGGGGGGAGGGGGGTTTAACCCCCAAACCCCCCCCCCCCCCGTTCCTACGGCCATGGTGATGAGTATCACCCTGGAAAAAGTTACCCCATTTTTGAAGTCTAATAACTTTTTTATCTTGACTCGAATCGATATGCAGTCTTCGGATGAAATATTTCACATAGTTTAGGCTTTAAGAAAAGCCGTTTTTAAAAAAAATCGGCCTGGGGACCAAATTTATTCATGAAAAACTGGATTTTCATGTTCCTCCCGAATAAAATGTCTCAAAATCTTTAGGACTAGGATCAATTTAAGCCTGCAGCGCATATCATTTCACAAGCTTGACATTTTCCAAAATGTCTCAAAATGTCATACAAACTTTAGGCTCGTTGACCGACCCTTCCCTGAGATCCGATCTGGCCCAAATTTTGCATGAGACCTTGTACTCAATCAATTTAAACCTCCAGCGCATAACTTTTTCAAATTTCGGGTCATTCGGGGCACTCTAGTGTACATATATTGCCTTTAGCATAAAATATAATTTGTACACTACCCTCCAATTTGTTGACTTCTTTGTTTTCAATTGAATTGGGAAGAAACATATTTTTTTAAAACTTATGCTGTGCATGTGTAACTCATGATTTTCACAGATAAAAAATATAAACAAATAGTTTGATGATAAGTTTTAATCGCCGATAAATTTATTAATTTAATATGTTCATTGACACGTGCGGCGAGATGAAACGCTAGGTAGAAGAATTTGTAAAGGCATGAAGAATAGGCGGATAGGCAAGCATCAGATGAGCTTCGTAGGATAAAGTTTGGATAGGTGTTGAAACTGTAAGTCTAGGGCATTTTTTTATTGGAAAGCATGGAAGTGTGGTGGTACGCCTTTGCCGTACAACAGACTACTCTGTATAGGAAGCGTGATCGACTTTTGATCAACACATTCCTAAACACAGCAGGCCAGTTGGATTGTGTACTGTCAATGCCTGACTGTGTATTGACAGTACACAATCCAACTGGCCTGCTGTGTTTAGGAATGTGTTGATCAAAAGTCGATCACGCTTCCTATACAGAGTAGTCTGTTGTACGGCAAAGGCGTACCACCACACTTCCATGCTTTCCAATAAAAAAATGCCCTAGACTTACAGTTTCAACACCTATCCAAACTTTATCCTACGAAGCTCATCTGATGCTTGCCTATCCGCCTATTCTTCATGCCTTTACAAATTCTTCTACCTAGCGTTTCATCTCGCCGCACGTGTCAATGAACATATTAAATTAAACAAATAGTTTTTAAAGGCTTCTGCAAAACTTAGACAGTACTCAACATTAACGACTTGATGGCTTAAAGCTGATATACCCAACTCCCATTTTTCCGGACGCCAATCGTAATTAGGGTTTAACATTAACCGATGCCTGTAATGTTTTTTGGTAAGTCGTTCTGGAGCGAGGAGGTGGGTTTCAAGGGTGTGTTTATCTGTTAAGGTTGTGGTGAATTGATTCGAATTTATTTTTGCGTAACGGATCTAAGCACAGGAGCTGAACTTTAACTGTAAGTTTTAGTAAAGAAACTTTCGTGTAGCATTCCGATATCAGTTGATTTCCACGCACTATCACACAAAACTAAACAAATCATGCACTTGCGTATTTTTCCAATGTGAGTTGTGTTAGTTTGCTTTCCACATACCATCACATGCACTATAAACTCTTCACCTTCCCCCAACAGGAGCTAAATCGTTTGATTGTTAAGTATCTAATCATATACTAACACACATTTTCCTCTTGCAGCATGTAGTGAACCAGAGACAAATCCAGCTCAGCTTCGAATCTTCCAATGGAATATGCTCTCACAAAGTAAGATTAACTAGATATTAGTCCTAAGGATAAGTTCTAATATCATTTTCTCAACATATTTCAGCACTCGGTATGCACAACGATGGATTCGTACGATGTCCAATCGATGCCCTCACCTGGGACTGTCGGCGGTATCAAATCATACAGGAAATAGTACAAAACGATCCAGACATCATCTGTCTGCAGGTAAGAGAAGGATTTTTTTTTTAATATCACGGTAGAAGAAATTACCATTTGTTTCCTCATCTTCAGGAAGTAGACCACTTCAAGTTCCTCCAGAAGATTCTGGCCACTCAGAACTACGCAGGAGTGTTCTTCCCGAAGCCGGACTCGCCTTGTCTCTACATCAACGGCAACAACGGTCCGGATGGTTGTGCCGTATTCTACAAACAGGATCGCCTAGAAATGGTCAATTATTTTACCCGCGTGTTGGAGGTTTGGCGCGTCCAAAGCAATCAGGTTGCGATAGCAGCTTTATTCCGAACCAGAGACACCAAGCAGGAGATATGCGTTACGACCACACATCTGAAGGCCCGCAAGGGAGCGCTGCTTTCGAAGTTGCGCAACGAACAAGGAAAGGATCTGCTCGGTTTTATTGACGGAGTAGCAGAACGGAGGCCAGTTATAGTTTGTGGAGATTTCAACGCCGAACCCATTGAACCCATCTACAGTACCGTATTGAACTACAAACCCTTGGGTCTTTCGAGTGCCTATTCAGATCTTTTGGCGCAGGAACTGGCATCGGGGCGGATAGATCCGTCCCAGTCCGTCAGTAAAATCCCTCACAGACCTAGCATTGATTCCAACCATAGCGTTGACGACGATTGCAGTATTAGCTCAACCGGACGAACCCTGGCGGAACTTTCGGCTTCCAGCGAACCGGCCTACACGACCTGGAAAATCCGCGAGGAGGGCGAAGTTTGCCACACGATCGACTACGTGTTCTACTCCAAAGATAAGCTCACGGTATGTTCCTTTTTTTTCCCTCGTTTTTTCATCCCGTAGGCTATGTTTTTACTTTTTCTAAACCAATGCGAATACTGATTCATAAGGATCTTAATTGCAATATGCAAAGTCAATCAGACTTAAAATTTGAATCTCATACCAGGCTTCATTTTTTTCACTTCAATGAGTGAACTGAGAGTTCATGTTCAAATTTAAGTCTCAATTTCATGGTTTAAGCAAACAGATAAAACAGTCTAGAGAATTCTAATGAAATAACTCATAATCATAGGTTTGGATTGAAACTTTCAGATGTCGTCCCTAACTTCAAATTTCAGATCATAGCATCAGTAATCGAAGCTATATTTCATACTCAAGGTATTTGTAAAGAATGACAGCTTGCTGTTAAATTCCTTGAAAAACAAATGTATCATACTCAGATCTGAAATTAAGATTTTCAAAGTGTAGAATTTAACGTAGACTTACATAAATAATTAAGAATTCAGGTCCATGTTCAAGACTTGCTTAACCCTCTAAATAGTACACCACCCCGCCTTCGGACAAGGTATACTGAAATCGGCATAAAACCAATGCCAATAATTATTTTTACTTACGCAGAATGTTTCAAAATTTGTTGATCTAACAATTCCTTCTAATGAAAACTGTTTAACAAGCAGTTGTTAAAGCTACAGCCAAGAGAAGCTTTAAAACACAAGAAAACTGCAAATATAACTATTTTTCGAAAAACCATCTATTTGGTAGCCTCAGAAACCCTCTTTGATTTATGTGTATTGATTTTTTGAGGAACAAAAATACCCTCAGTTAGGTAGAAGAGATGAAAAATCCCCGTCTAAGGGCGGGGTTGTAATAAAAACGACAACAATTCGAAAAATATTTACAATCTTAACTTTTCATATAAGCTGCACAACATTGCACGAGGACAAAAAAAATAAAACAAAAGATTTTTGTAACTATATGATTATTCATTTAAATGTATTTTTACATTTAAATTCATCGCACTAGATCGTATCTTTAAAAAATTGGTTCTAAACCTAAAGAGTGGTCTTAATTCACTTTCATCGATGGTTAAAATCTTTGAATTCGTTTAAGAGTCCGATCGATCGAAGTTGAGTGGAGCATAAAGTTAGTTTTTTGTGAGAGCATTCCAATTCTTTAAAAAATTTGCCCAATCTTCCATACATTTTTGATAATTCAAAGATTTTTACCTTTTATGAAAATCTATATATATAAAAATGGATTTCTGTCTGTCTGTCTGTCTGTCTGTCTGTCTGTCTGTCTGTCTGTCTGTCTGTCTGTTCCCTATAGACTCGAAAACTACTGAACTGATGTGCGTGAAACTTGGCAGGTGGGGGTATTGGAGGCCGGGGAAGGTTCCTATTGTAGTTTGAGACCCCTCCCTCTTTCATGAAGGGTGGGAGGGGCCTCCTTAACAAAAGACAATTTTTCGCATAACTCGAGATCCAATCAAGCAAATGGTATCAAAGTTGGCATGGGGTGGTATTTGGGAACTAGGAATATTTCTATGAATATTAGGTACCCCTCCCTCCTCTCAGTGGGGTGATAGGAAGGGGGGAGGGGGACTACGTTACATTTTTTTATATAACTCGAAAACTAATCAAGATATCGGAACCAAATTTGGCATGAGAAGGTATTGGGATACGAAAAATATTTCAATGATTATTTGAGACCCCTCCCTCTTTCCAGTAAAAGAGGGAGGGGGCCTTTAATATTTTTTTACATAATTTAAAAACTGATAAAGCAAATGGAACCAAATTTAGCATGGGAGGATTATTTGGATTATTTGGATACGAAAAATATTTCTATGATTATTTGAGACTCCTCCCTCTTTCCAGTAGGGAGATTTTAAAGGGGGGGGGGGCTCTTTTATATATATTTTGCATAACTTAAAAATTAATTATTAATTATGCAAATGGAACCAAACTTGGCATGGGCGGGTATTTGGGAACGTGACATGTTCTAATGATTGTTTGAGACCCTTTCCTTCTTCCAACGGGGAGAAAGGAAAAAGAGAGGGGAGTTTCATACATTTTTTACTGCATAACTCAAGAACTAAAACAGCAAATGGAACAAAATTGAACCATATTTGGCATGTGAGGGTATTTGGATACAAGAAATGTTTCTTTTATAAGTTGAAGCCCCACTTTTTTCAGCGGAAAGATATTAAAGGGGCAAGGGGGGCTACCATACAATTTTTTGCATACCGTCAACTGGGGCAACATGTAACAATTTTCAACTTCAATGGCTTCTAAAATCTTTATGCTTACAGATAATCATACCTCTTGTACATCAAAAGTTTTAAGGTAGATGGGTCATCAAACTGACGTAGTCAGAAAAATTATTGGTTTCACCAGTTATTTTTAAATTTACAAAAACATGCGATTTTCACCCTACTAAGAAAAAGGGGTAAGTTGCAACAAATTCTGTAATTTATGAAAAACCAAATGAAAACGATTGAAAATTCATAGTTTTTGACACATTTGTGATGTCATAGCGCATAAAGCACCAATTGCAGTATATTTTGGTTTTGTTCGAATAAAATTTTTATTTTTTCTGACAAAAATGTTTTTAAGAAAAAAGTGTTAATCTTCTGCATACATTTAGGGGTAAAAAATACTACAAAATATTCTATTAGCTCAAATCATGAAAATAAATCTAGGAATGGATGAAATTTTAATGTTAACTAACGCATAATGCAAAACAATCATATCCCAGCATATGGAAACGCGATTTATGAGATTTAGTTTCGATTTGCATTTTGTTGCATTTTACCCCAGACGGGTAACTGAATTATAAAAATATTTATTTAAAAAAATGGAGTGATTGTTCGAAAAATATTTCCACATGATCAATGTTGGTATAGGATGAGGAAACCAGTATAAAGTTTGTAGGTGATATTATCAAGCCAATCCGTCATACTGGGTAAAGTTTTTTACGGCATCGAAAAATGTTAAAAATTGTACATTCATTGTTCGATTTTTCAAATTTTATATGAAAATCAAAAACTTAAAAAAACTATCTTAGGATTCAAGAAACTATGTCATCATCATTTTGTAATCATTAAAAGATAACTTTATCTCATTACATTAAATTAAAAATTGAATCTGTGTGGTGTTATATAAATGTTGCATTCAACCCCGCTGTTGCATGATGCCCCGTTTGACGGTATCTTGAGAAATATTAGAGCAAACAGAGCTGACACACCATCCTCCTTTCAGTGAGTATGTACATAGGAGGAGGGAGGTGAGCCCAATACACTTTTTAATAGCATAAGTTTTCAATTTATGCTAACGAAGCCAACAAATGGAAACAAAAATGGCATAGAAAGGTACTTGGTTACGAGATATGTTTCTACGATAGACCCTAACGCTTCACAGTGTTGAGAGGAGAAGAAAGGAAGGGGTTCCATACAAATTTTGTTGTAAAGCTTGAAAAATTATCAACCAATGGAACAATATTTGATACAAGAAGATTTTTGGGAACGATAAAAATGGGTATGATTATTAAAGATCACGATCCCCATTCAGCAGGGGGAAGGGAAGGCCACGGGGGGGGGGGGAGGTGTGGGTGGTCTCTCTTATCAGTTTTTAGCAAAAAACCAGAACATATCAAGCAAAAACAACCATATTTTATCAGTTGGATTGTTTGCGTAAGATTTATTTGGAACCCTCCTTTTTTAGGGCGAAGCTTAAAGAAACAGATTAAAATTATCAGATCTTTAACACAAATGAAGATTCAGAATATTAGTTTAAGTTATTTTGGTGTAGCAATCCGAAACTCTCATTTTATAGCGGTTGCTTATGAAATATGTTATATTTTGATTTCAAATAATGCAAACAAAACAATAAAAAATTTGAATAAATTCTGAAAATATCATTCGATTTTGAAAGGTGTAGCAAAGCACACCGGGTCAGCTAGTAAATCCAATAAAAAAAAAGAGATAACAAAATTTCGAGTCAAATTTGCTTGATGCAAACTTGAACCAAATTAATGAGCGTTTATTTTAGTTTGAAATTTGGCCTTAGAAAAACTGCAATATTAACACATCGCGAACCAAATTTGAGATATTTCGTTTACCGCTGGAATGCTCTATCAAAAAGCAGAATTCAAATATAATGAATCTAATAATGAAACCTCATTCTTCGAAATTTAACACAGCATAACCCGTTATTGAAATATATTAAACTAGTATAATTTTGTGTTTTTAAAATGTAATATGCCAAATTTAGTTTTTTTGCGGCTTAAATTTTGTTGCGATCTTTAATAAAGTAATAATGTTAAACCACACAACGAGAAAATATAGCATTTTGTGCAGATTTTTTAGGTGAAGATCAGATGCGTGTTTCTGTAGCAGAAAATATTTTTCAAAAAAATCATTTCCATAATGAAAATCCTGTGAATGATATTATTAAATAAAATTTGGGTTATTTGCTTCAAACAAAGCTAGAAAATTAACTCAAATTCTTCTTTTTATATGTGATTTTCAGCTGAATTGTTTTTAAAAACTAATAATGAATAAAAATTTGATATCTTGAAATTAAATTGACAAGCAATCTTAATCTCTTGATCTCTTGAATTCTTTAACAATTTATGTCGATTGTAAAATTTATTTAAAAGCTAAATCTTTCCCTGAATTTTGATCCTTCATGCTGAATTCTATACGATTTCTAAAATGAACAAAAAATAAAAATTAGATTTTCAAATCTTAATTCCAGATCAGATTTTTATAACCCAAGTATTAGAGCCCTTATTCATGAATCTATTGTTTGAACTGTGTACTTCAGGTTCAAATAAAAATTCACTATTTAAATGATTGATTTTTATTCAGCATTGTCGATCTGAATTCAAATATGAATATATAATTACGATTCTGAATGTGGTTATTGAATTTTAATTGCCATTTCAGAAGAATTTCAGTTTAAGAACTTTGAATCTGAGTATAATACAAATTTTTCCTTTTTTTGTATTCGGAATACTTTTATCAAAATATTGAAATGCATTTGTTCTCGAAAAACATGATTTAAATTTGATATGAAATGCAAACTAAAATTTAAACCAGTACTTCAAAGCAGCTTTTCATTTCAAATTTCTTATTCTTATTCGAACTGAAAATCAAAAATCTTGAACTGGATACCAAATCCGAAATATTGAAATTGAAATACAATTTTATTATTGGAATTTTGGAATCAAAACCTTCGAAATGAGTTTTATTCAATTTAAAATTTGATATTTAGATCAGAATTATTTTTATGAACAAGTGAGAAAATTTCGAAAACAGTGTAAAGAATTTTGAGCTTGTGATGGGTTTTTGAAGTTTTGGCATTTATTTTTAGTCTTTATTGTTACTCTTGAAAAACCTTAGCATAAATTGATTCTGAATTTAAAATATGGAGGGTAGAGTAGAATACCTCGCTTGCTTTTTTGGATCCTCATGGGGGGGGGGGGGTTTAACCCCCAACCCCCTCCCCCCCACCTGCACTCCTTTCCTACAGCCATGATATCAGTTATATGTGGAGAAATTTTAACATAAATTATATAAGAATATAACTATGAGTCTGTTTTAAAATGTTTCAAAATGAAGAATGCGAAATTGGTCAGCGAAAAAAAAAATGTTGGTTCTTAAATGTTTATCCTAAATTTCAAATTTTGAAAGCTGATTAAGTTTTTTGTTAGTATAAATTCAATTAGACTCAAATTTCGGACTTTGAATTTAAGATTACAGAAATAATATTCCAGTTTTGTTCAAAGCTTTAGACGTAGAAATAGACCCATAATTTAAAATTATCAAATGATGCTTTGGCTTGCAATCACAAACTACAACCTAGATTTTTAATCACATCATCAGGTTTTAGAATCAAATCTTCAAAATTAATGCTTCAAATTAGTTCAAATTAAAGAACGAGACTCAGTTCTCAGATGCTGATTGCACACTTTTACACCAGACTCACACCTCTAAAATTGATTTAAAAAACTGGTTTCAAATTTGAACTTCGGACAAGAACATCACAATAAGATCTCAGGCTTGAGTCTCAAACACGGATTAGAAAATCATATCGCGAAATCAAACTGTACGCTAAGCCGCTGCAAAATATGACTTTTTGCTTCCATATGATTTTTTGAATCTTTCGGGTCACCAAGCGTCAGTGTAAATTTTGAGATGATTTGGTTGATTCCAACGCGTTTAAATCACGTATTTTATCATCTAGAAAATTCAAATATGCTTGAAATGAAGTCGACTTCGATTTTTGGTTTTCACTATTATTATTATTATAGTATATGAATAAATTATATTCATTATACTATTCAATTCATTTTTTGCTAACATGAGAAGAAGCTAAGTTTTTATGGAAAAAGTTCGAACCAGTTCAAAATAAAAAATCTGAATTCAATAAAAATTGTTTATAAATGGCGTGGTTTGCTGGCTAGAACTTTGAAAATTTCAAGAAATGCTTTTGTCAAGATCAAGTAAGTCAACAAATTAATTGGCTTTGTAATGCAGTTTTTTTTGCGATTTTTTTATTTTCATCCTACGGTTCAACAGCTTTTAATTAAACAGTCAAAAACGCTAATATTAAAAAATAATATATTTTGAAAAAAAAAAAATTCATAACATCGAATATCTTTTCTGGGGTAAAAGTTAGGTTTAAGGTTTGTTTACATGAAGTGTACTGCAAAAATCAAGGAATATTTTAAATCTTAAGATATATTTTTTCGAACTTTCAGTACATTTCTGGCGATTTTTGAATGAAAAATTTTTTATTCTCCTACACAAATTTCCATAAAAAACTATAGCTTGTTGCGCTAAATGAGGACTGAATAAATCGCTCCCAAAATATTTATTGCTATTTGTGGCATTAAAAAAAACCCAAAAGAAGTTTATGGGAGGTGTAAAAATGTATAAATTTGAAATTTTCATACAAAGCTTGCAGCTGTCTACTGTACACACCCAAAAAAATTGACACAGATGACAAAATTGAGAAAAAAAACTAGGAGATGACTAAAAAAATCACAAATTTAATGAAAATGACGAAAATAACGAAACTGGCAAACATAAATATTATAAAAATGACAAAATTAGTAAACAAGGCAAATATGACTGATATGATAACAAAAGATTAAAAGGAAAATAAAAAACTACAACAGTGGCAATTATAGAGGATTACAATAAAGAAAAGAATGAAAAAAAAATTATAAAAACTACAGGGAAGATATTAACAAGTAATTACAAAAAGGACAAAACACGACAAAAACGATAAAAAGGACAAAAATTAAATATGAGAAGGAAAAATATCAAAAATGACAAAAAAATGATAATAAAATTATAAATAAACAAAATATATAAATATACCAAAAAATGATGAGTTTTTAATTATTTCCAGTTTTTGATATTTAGCCAAAACGTTCCTAAACTCAAATCTGGTTTTTTTTTGCGACCAAAAATGAAAATTTTAGGACAAGTTTTGTCTAAATAAACATGAACAATTTGAAAGAAGCCTAAAATACATTTAAAAATCTTCTAATGTGTTTTTATGAACATATAATTTTTTTTTGAATAACATTCCCGGATTTTTCCTGGGTGTTGGGTTAAAAATTTTGAAATCAACTCTCCGGATTCTTAATAGCTCGGATTTGTCTGGTCCGGATGCGAGCTGGAAATATTCTGGCAACCTTTAAAAATATACTACCCGAATTAAAAAAAAAAATCATACACCCACAAATAATTGAATTGAAAATATGAAGAAAAACGTACAGAACTAAAAAATATTTGCAAAAAAAAAGAATTAAAATACAAAGATTTCTAAAATACATCAATAACAAAAATTAGAAAAAATTTAAAAAAATGCTCAATAAACTCAAATGTTAAAATCATATCACATTAAAATCACATACAAATAACACACAAATGACACCGAAATAAAAACAAATAGCACATCAAATAAACTCGCATAAAACTACATCACATTTAATTTAAGTTTACTCATATATCACTCCAACTTAAATCAAACATCGAATTATCAAAAAGGTTCAAACCGAAATGGCAAAAGAAAAAAACCGGAACCTAAATGACAGTCGTTTAAAGTTACACAACTATGATTAATGATGAAGAACGAGCAAAAATACTACCTTTAAAAATAAACAACCAAATCAGAAAAACGCACAAAAGCTACATAAAAATATTAGTTTATTTTATAATATTGAAAAAACTGGATTTTTTTTAAATCACATTGCTTGCAAAGCTTCATATCTAAAGTTTAAGTTGAATCTTCTGAATCATATGTTTGATATGTTCAGTAAATTTAGTGCTTCTGATTCAAGTTTCTGATTCAGATTTAGAACTCAAGTCGCATTTACAAAATTATAACTTAAATTTGTTGAAAATTTTCATCTTCTTAGCTCACACTGAGATTCAGAGATTCTAGCTAAATATAAAGCTTCAGCCCTCTCGACACAACATCTTAAATTCTGATATCAGTATAATTTTTTACCGTTAAATTGATTGAAATAAAATAGATACAAGAGAAAATAGAAAATAAAATAAAAAATCTCGTATATTTTAACAAAATTGACAAAAAAAAAAAAATAGAAAGAAAAGGTAGTAAGGTTCAATTTAAAATTTAGACCGACTGCATGGTAACATTTAAGAAAATTGAAGTTCTGTTTAAGATTTATATCCATATCTCAGATCCAGAATTGAGGCGACTCGAAAATAATTCATAAGTTTAGAGTACAAGACAGAAAATGAGCCTTTAAAATGAAGGCTCAGATTCCGTACTTTTGTTTCTGTTCTCCAAATCAGGCTTTCAATAAAGATTTCAGATTCTTACACCATATGCAGAAGTTCTTTAAAATTGAAATATAGATTGAAACTCAGTTTTTTAAATTCTTTTTTCTGAAACTGAAATCGACATAAGCTTTTTACTGTCTGTAGTTTTTATTTAACTAACAATTGTGACATTGATATGAAAAGCCAAAAATTGTATAAAGCGTTATAAAAGCACAGTTTTTTTTTCCATAAATTCTCATAACTTTTTTATTCTGAGCTACTCTCTGAAATGATTTTTTGAGTTTCAGTGATTTTGGTAATTTTAATCAAAATATGTTCTAATCTTAATAAACACTCATTTCTTGTTCCAGATCAAAAACTGCCTCATGTTCCCGAGTGGCGAAGAAATTAGTCCGGATCGAACGCCCAGCTATCAGTACCCGTCGGATCATTTTTCGCTGCTTTGTGACTTTGAACTGCAATCCTCGAGCGAAAAGAGCAACGGAACTGGAAGCCCTAGTGAGACTAGCAACAGCAGCAGCAACGAGGGCAGTCTTCAATCCGAAAAAGCCCAACTTTAAAAGTGAAAAGTTTTAAGAAAAAGTTTTAATTTGTAACACAGCGGGTTTCTGCAGAGCAAATTAGAATGCTTCCTACGAACCGAGAGTATCAAACTAGGGTGAAGTTAAGAGAGTTTCATATTGTTGAGCCCTAGGCTTTGAAGGCTCCTGACCGAGAAGTCGAATGATTTTTATGTTGTAATATGTATAAACAGAAAACGAATCCTCTGGAGGAATGGTGAGAGCAATTTATTTTTCTAACAAACGGTAAACTTTGAGTTTGACTTATCAGTTTAGTTCAAAGAGTTGATTGGCGTTAAACAAAAGTGGATACTAAAACATTGAAAACACACAAAACATGTACATTTTGTGATAAACTAGTTGTGATATTAAGTGGATGTTAAACTTAATTACAAATCAGTTGACTTCCATCAGATGAATCCCGTGAATTTTATTTATCATTTGAATAATAAGAACCATAGAATTGAAAACAGAACACTGATTTCCGCATGTATATGAGAGTAGTTAAGAAAAAGCGCCATATGCTTGTAACTTAGTTAGGTAGAGCCGAGTTAGGGTGAGTGTTCCAATTGAAGTTTTTCTAAACCTATGCATAATTTATGATAGACTATAGTTGGTACATGCACGATAACGATTAATCTTAACGCAATTAATTGAACAAAGCTTTGGATGCAACTGTTGTCGAAGAAATATGTCAATTTATAAGATAAACAAAACAAAACAACTGACAAGACAACCTCGTAGCAATGGAACGAAATCCGAGATAAAATTGGAAATAAAACTTAACGATATTAAAAGTGTGTTGTATTTTAAAGGCTAAACAAAATAAATCCTTTGGAACAAAACATTAAAAAATCTTAAACTACATCATGATATACAGGGTTCTCAACTCTTCTTTAGATCCTTTATACTTTCTGCAATCGATAGCTATGCAAAATTTCGATGACGCTTTTGTAGGTTCCAGTGATGAGTCCCGAGAGGCCAAACAGTATCAGTAACAGATCTTTCCAGAGATGAAATCCTCCCGGTCCCAGATTGGTTGGCCACTTCACGCAAATGTCCATGAGCGATGGAAAGACTATACCCAGCATGGACAAACCAAATGCTCCCACCAAGGATATGAACAGACCGAGCTTCTGGACTGCTACCGCAGTGACGACTGAAATGGAAAAAGAGATTTATTGAATTAAATGAATTAATTGTATTATATAACTGTAAACTTTCATAATTAAGATCCATTTCGGAGTATGTAAAAGTAAACTTTTAGTACTATTGAATTCTTGAAATGAAGAACTTGGACGAAATCTAACCAACTTATTTCTCTAGACACTTTATTGCTGTCATTGATCTAAGTATGAAAAAGAACTCACTTGTTAATGGTACATAGGGACTTTTGGTTTAAAAGTGGGAGAACTTCATTGATTCTGTTCCATAGTAAAATTGAACAGTATGCTTTACTTTTAATGCAACTTTTAATGTTCAACTACTACTTTGGACTGAATGATCCAGATCGAAGGACCAAATGTTGGCTTGCTAGCTAATCTGAGCGACGACAAGTCAATGCTGCAGTCATCGTGACGGCAGGATCAGGACTATGGCGTCGACCCAACGCCAACGAGAAGTGCGATTATGAAAGGCGATGAGTAGTTACATAGGCAAGTTGTGCGCAGGCTGCTATGTTCATATTTATACAGTGAGCGAAATAAGAATAGCACCACTGTGTGTTTTGCTTGTTAAAATATGAATGATTGAAAAGTACAAAAATTTTCTCCCACAGTTTGTTCTGAATTGCTTAACGGATAAATCAAGCATAAGTTTACTTTTTTTGGACGTAGCAATTGGCGTTGAAGACCAAAAATGTGAAAAAGGGGTGCGAAATAAGTATAGCACCACTTGAGTTTTTCAACAAAAACAAGATTGTTTTTTCAAAATTTATTGTGTAAAAGTGAATAATAATGCTTCTACGAATTATTTGAATAGATAACTGCATTTTAAGGAGTTTTCCAGAATTCCAAAGGTTTTCAAAAGTTTCAAAAGGGAGTTTTAAGAGATGCTCCTCTAGCGTTAAGGAATTTGATATTTGAGCTGTAATTCTTTACCAAACTACGTACTTTCTTCATTTAAATGACGTGAAATGATGAAACAAACATTCGGGATTAATTTTGAATCAGAAAAATAGGTTGGAAATCAAAAACTTTGATTTTGTTCAGTAAACCACACTTTTTTCCAGTTTCAAGTCGTAGATGGCAGCACTATCTTGCAGTTAAAACCAAATTTAGTCTCAATATTGATTTTACAGGTTTATTTAAGCCCATATTCATCATTTTGTGGTATTTTCGCATCACAGTTTTGTGGAAGTTCACGCTGCAGAAAGCTTTTCTGGATTTGCAAAAGAATCACCAGCACAAAAATGTACATCCGCCAAAATTCCTGCTCATCTCAACTTCCGATTCAATTGCAAATCATACCAATAATACTGCTAGCCGTCTGGTCCATCCAGCTCCATCGCAAAGTATAACTTTATTCTGATAATCGGTCCATAAAATTCACTTTTAGTGACATTGATGCAATTCTAATTTTTTTTTGGATTTAGTGATCTTAGAATTTCCAAAGCGTTCACACGGTACCAAATACTTATTTCTTGACCAAAATCATCCAGCACTCCATAATTAATCCCAGATATTCGAAGATGGGCATGAATTTGGTTAAATGGCAAGATAGTGCTGCCATCTATGACTTAAAACTAGAGAAATAGTGATTGACTATTAAAAAACATTAGTATTTTTAAACTCCAACCGGTTTTTTGGATTCAAACTCAGCCTCAAATCTATGTTTCATCATTTTGCATCATACTTATTAATGTTAATGAAGAAATCAAGCATCTTGATAAAATTTTATAGCTCAAATATCAAATTCCTTAACGCTAGAGGAGCATCTCTTAAAACCCCCTTTTGATACCTTTGAAAACCTTTGGAATTCTGGAAAACTCCTAAAATGCAGTTATCTATTCAAATAATTCGTAGTATCCTTATTATTCACTTTTACACAATAAATTTTGAAAAATAA
Source organism: Uranotaenia lowii (assembly GCF_029784155.1). Taxonomy (NCBI): domain Eukaryota; kingdom Metazoa; phylum Arthropoda; class Insecta; order Diptera; family Culicidae; genus Uranotaenia; species Uranotaenia lowii. The sequence continues at coordinate 168,912,517 of NC_073692.1, read as the reverse complement.
TCTTGTTTTTGTTGAAAAACTCAAGTGGTGCTATTCTTATTTCGCACCCCTTTTTCACATTTTTGGTCCTCAACGCCAATTGCTACGTCCAAAAAAAGTAAACTTATGCTTGATTTATCCGTTAAGCAATTCAGAACAAACTGTGGAAGAAAATTTTCGTAATTTTCAATCATTCATATTTTAACAAGCAAAATACATAGTGGTGCTATTCTTATTTCGCGCACTGTATAACATCATTCCTGGGAAGACCACTCACAGTGCCCCATTTGTGCACAATCCGTTTGTTTTGCTCGAGAGTAAGGGCACGCGTTTTCAGATTTCTTCGCGAAAAACTACAAAAAATAACGCAGCCTACTTTTGTATGTAAACAACAGTACGCAGCCAAAATTTCTTTGAACACTTCACGATTTTTGTTATGACGCTTATTTTATAGTATATTTGTAACTATCGGAACAGGCTATAGATAGACTCAGTGATGGTAAATTTCGCCCGTCACGCTTGACCCGACTAGTTTTGTTTCATCAAACGACTGGCACTGTTCTCAATTGACGGAGCCTCACTACTCGCATGCAGTGATGTCAACCTTCCAGATTTTGTCTGGATCTTCCAGACTTTTTGGACTTTTGCCAGACATTTTTTTAGGTTTCCAGACTTCCAGACTTTTGGCATTTCTTCCAGACAATTCCAGACTTTTGTGTTTGGACATAAATTGTTCTAAGATTCTATGAAAATTCAATTTTGTCATGGTGTAATATGGCAGGAAACGGGGTGGCCACCCATTCGGAAAATGCGAGAAAAAGACGGGATTTGGAATCCACCGGGAAAATGCAGAAAAAAGCCGGGAATTTCTCCCGAAAAGTCGGGAATTTTTGGCTCGGTGAAAGTCTGTTCTATGAAGTTTGAACGAAAAAGGCGAAACAAGTAAAAATTGATTCACAGTTGATCATCAATCTCTTTCCGATTGGCTTCGACCGATTTCTACCAGGTCGAAATGGATCCTCCTACCGTGTTGGATCGGTTTGACTATGTTTTAACTTGCTTCATTGAACAACGGGAATAACCTAACGAAATCGTTAATCCAGTATGCTCGTTATACTCACTCGAGAGATGTCGAGTCCTATTAAAACAAAAAAAAAAAAGGAAAACAATCTGTTATAGAAACTATTGCAAATCGGAAGCGAGAGGCGGCCGAGAAGGCGAAACAATTGAAGCTTCTATCCGACGCTCATAGAGAGGAAGCATGATGGACGAAAAAAATTGTACTCGGCCAACAGCCAAATACCGAATATTGACCTTTTAAATTTTCGTCGAATATTCGGTCGAATACTCCAAAGAGTTTTTAATTATAAAACCAAGAGCGATTATTTCATTTTCCTTATATTTGTTCCATTGTAATACCCCTCATGTTTTGAATCGATCATTTCCAATCAGATGATATTACCATATGATGTATTACGAGGTCTTTTTCAGGTAGGGGTTTCTCTGATATTCAAAATGTCTCAAAGAATTGAAAGGACATCAGATGACTTGTCGCTGCTAGGGCGTTGGTTACCAAAGATGTTTGGATCCTGTGAAATCTGGAACAAAACATGTCAAAGCAGGTGCTAAGCAATTTGAAATTGCTTATTTGATATTGAATTATATGAAGGTCGAATTTGAGCGAAATATCTTCAAAATAGTAGTTTCAAAGAAGGATGATTTTTAACTTAAAAATACCATACTTTCCATCACACGTTTCTACATGGTCGGGCAATTCAGGACGATTTTTGAAAAAAATATAAAAACAAAGGCAAATCTTAGAAATCTAGGTCTAGGTACGTGGTTACAAAAATAAATATTCGGATTTTTGTTTTGTTTTCCTGTTTTACAAAATCGGGAATTTCATGTTAACATGCGGGAAAAAGTCGGGAAAAATGCGGAAAATCCAAAATGGATTTCGAGTGGCCACCCTGAGGAAATGATTAGTAGAACCTATGAACTATGAATTAAATAAGGGTTCGAAACCTTGGCAAATGCTTTGAGGATGTATGTAAAATTGAGACTCAGACAGAGCACGTTACTGATATAGTGACAGAAAAATACTATTGTAACATTGAGATCTGGGGACCAAAAAAAAAGGTCGCCACCTCCAAAACTTAGGTGTCCAGACATTTGCAAAAATTTCCAGACAATTTTTAAAAATCTTCCAGACTTTTCTGAAAAATAGTTGGCAACCCTGCTCGCATGATGGATAAAGCACGATAACAATCAACATTTCTCCATCATCGACTGGCGAAGCTCCTACACGGACAAAACAAAACTACCCACTTGCCTACTCACTACTGGGTTGATTCACATTAAGCCCAAAGTAAGTAGTTTTGGGTGGGTAGTTTTAATCTACTTGAGGCTTTTTATCAAAGTACCCACTCACTAGGTACCATTTTTTCCTCTATATTGTCCGCCATTTTCTTCTATTGAATAGACGCGTCTGGCAGAAGTGAAAGTTTAGGTCACAGCTTAGCGATTACAAAATCTTATCCGCTGAATCCGAGGTTTGAAGACAAGTACAGTAAGCATTTTATTTTTCTATAAATTTAAAACACATCATCATTGAATTTCCTTTTTTTGTAGATGCTGCAGAAAAATCCGCCACCAGGAATTCTGAATGATGCAACCGGATCCTTCTCCCAGTCTTGCCAACGACAGCCCCAGCAGCCAGCTAAAGTTACATGCCTCAATGCAGGAGCCTTTCCGGTATCTGTTAATTCCTGCGGGGATCGACAAAAGCTGCAACAGCATGACTCCTTCAGAAAATGGCAATATGAATTTCATGTATCGATCAGGATGAGATGATCGGAAGCGGCATCGGTATTCCTCCCAGTAGTTCCCGCAATCATAAGAAGGATTCCTCTCATCGACATTGGGTGAATTTTTATATTGTTTTTTTCTTAGGAAGTTCACTTATAGATGTTTATTTTTCAGCCAACCAAAAAGACCCGATGAGACCGGCGAATGGATTTGTACGGATGGGAGGGCGAAGATTGAAGGCCAATCATCAGCTCAGCGGGAAAATCTCAAGGGGACTAAATATTCAACGCCGTAGCTGCATAACGGTTCTGAATTGGAGCAGAGTAATCGTTTGTCATGATCCGAATCGTGAGAAATCCTCGATCAACTTTATTAAATCCATTCATGATTCAAGGTAAGTTAATTTGATTTACTATTTCATTTACTTGATGTTCCATGTCCACCAGTCAATTTTACGACTTACCGGATTTGTTCTTTTTTGTTACAGGAACTGACAGTTGTGATGAATGTAAGGAACTTGTTCGAACGATCCTTCAGTCACGATCCGACTTACTTCGAATCAACAAATTCGGAGCTGCTTATCGAAAAGGAAGTGAAAAAGTATTAAAAAAATATGACCATGTACGAAAAAAAAATGGAAATAAATGTATTATTTGATGACTCCTCATAAAACAACCTTTTACCCTTAAAGTATCTGAATTCCACGTCTAAAAGCATAAAAGCATGAATTTTGCAAATTTTAAAATTTTTCCCATAAATTAACAAAGTACATCATTTTCACCCACTGGGACCTTAAAGCACAACTACCTACTTTTAGGTTGTTGTGCTTTAACCTACTAGTAAGTTCCTGCACTGAAGTGACGATTTACGTCAAAAGTACCTAGAGTGGGTTGTTTTTTCTGTCCGTGTACAACTAATTGAACGACTTGCTGGCAGAGAGCAACAATAGCAATAAAAAACTGAAAACGAGCTTGCTGGCAGGAGCAACAATAATAATAAATGCGTTTCGTTTTCGTCATCGGTCGCTTGAATGCGATTGCTTGACTAGGTTATTATTTTAGCTTCAAATGAATGGGGCATGAATGACTGGCAAACGAAGTGACTGGTCGTTAAGGAACAGTCAATTGAGTTTGACGGACCAAGAGGCTTCACAGTCACAGCTTCACGCCTCATGACGATGACTTTTGCCAAGCATGGATAGACTAGTAAATGGGATCTTTTTCTTTCAACAAAACCCTACAAGTGTTGTTTTACAGTTTATTCTAAATTTAGTTTTAGGTGGTTTTGGCATGATACAAGTCATTAATCTAGCATGTGGTAGTCAAATTATAACAAAAGCGTGTGTACTGTAAAGCAATGTTGCTGAATTGTATTGTTTAAAAACAATCTCAAAGACATTATCGAAAAAAAAACATCGTCAAAAAAAGTCACATGAGATTTTGACATTATCGGTGTCCTTTTGATATGTCTGTCATCATTTAAAAAGTTTCCAAACAAGAACATTTGGCTCAAATTAACATTATAATTATAGCGCAGGTTTGCTGATTTTGTGAAGGAGGCGTCTTTTTAAAATTTGAGTTTTTGTTCATTTTAGTAAAAAAAAAATTGTTTTACTAGAACAAATGAACTTTGAAATATATGTAGGTATTTTGTTAAATTCAAATGATAATTGTTGAATATACCAAATTTGATATTAATTTTAAAACAAAACTTTGGATAACGCTAGAGCTTCAATTAAGCATTGCATTCATACGTGTGCTAGATTTGAACTAGTTGTACTGAAATAATTAATTTTTACCTTACGTAAACATACAGATTTGAAACAATTGTTAAAATAAAACTAATTTGATTACTATTTTTGTTGAGCTGTGTTTTACCTGGATTTAAAGGCAATTCAAACAGTTTAAAATAAAGATTCAAAAAAAAAAAATACTTTCATAAAGGTCATTTAAAAACCCATAGTCAGTGAAATTGATGAATTCTACTTTCTATCGACAGATTAGCACATAATTAGACCGCCTATAGTCGATGCTATCAACGTTTTCTTCAGCAGCTGTAGCGCTTTTGATTATGCTTAATTTCGATATGAAATCCCGTATTATTTGAGTTCTAAAACACATTGTGTCTTGCCAATATTTTGTATAGCAAAACTATTCTACTGTTTTCTACTGTTAGCTTATTTCAATTTGAGTATTTTTTCATCCTAAGCCCTATAGTCCTATCTACACGAGCACGTTGACAATCCATTGGCACTGAAAGTACCCCTTTAGAGACCTCTAAATACATTCGGTATATGGTCCGTACAATTCCGCGATAAAATTGCTTCTCACTAATTTGCAGTGAAATGGCACTTAAGCGCATAAACTTTAAGCCCGATTTCTACTTATTCTTTTTTTAGTTGCATCTATTGGAAACTAATGATGATATCTCGAACGCTGGTGTAAGTGCCGGACAGCAGACCGACGATGCCAAGGATGATGAGTATCAGGTTCTTCCAAAGGTGTAGCTTGGCCGGGCCCATATCGTTGGGCCACCGGACGCAGATGTCCATAATGGCCGGAAAGGCGATTCCCAATGCCGACAGACAGAACGCTCCAAAAAGTGAGATGAAAAGACCGAGCCTAGGGATGGCTATCGCAAGGAGGACTACAAAATAGAAAGATTGAAAGATGTTTAGCAAGGAAGAAACGATTTTTTTCGAAGGTATAGAAAAAAGGAAAAAAAATCGAAATTAAATGTGTTCAAACCTAAAAATGATGATCTAGCACCGAGTATCATACATGATCTTTTGAGAATGTTTCAGACTGCAAAGAATTTTGTTGTGAAATAAGTAAAAAAAAAAACAATCTAAAAGGAAATGATTTTGTGCCAACATATGAATTTCACTACACAATTAACACACGGCGTATTAAAGGACAACGTTTTCCTACAAACGTAAAAAAAGGATTAAAAATTACCTTTTTTGTCGACCGGTTTGTAGATGGGCAACAGCCCGAAAGATATCGTCAGAAAAGGTAATTTTCAATGTTTTATTTCCGTTTGTAGGAACGTTAAATGTCGTGTCCTATAATACGTCGTGTGATAATTCTGTAAATTATTTGCTATCTATTTATTTTGTTTATGAAAGTCTTTTCATTTAAAAGCAAGTTGTTCAAACTTGTACTTATACATTACAATTGATAGTTACTTGTAGAAATATTTAAAGTTAAAAAAATCAGGCAACATGGGAAGTTGACTCTTTGCGATGGAAATAACTAAATCAGTGCTTTCCAAGTTAGAACAAAAAGTCTTGAATTTCAAATTTAAATTTTATTTGTTATAGTTTTAAAAAGATTTTTTTTTGAATTTTTTTTTTCAATTTGAGACAAACTTATTTATCAACTAAGGCATTACAGATTCAAATATACATTTTACACCCAGTGCCAGGATGAAAATGGAAACCATATTTGTAATGGAATTGACATAAAAAAATGGATATCTTCAAAAACAGAACCACCATTTCTTGATTATACTATCGACATTTTTAAGGAAAAAATGGCTTGCACATCTATCACCATGTTTAGGATTTAGATTACTATATAAAAAAACTGTTGTTCAAAAATAATTCCTTATAGATATGGTTTCCATTTATTAACTTTTTACGGTGAGTTTTCGTCACTGAAAAAAGTCTAAAATTGTCATCTCAATTAAAACAAAAATTAAACAAAAAAAAATCTTTATAAATACTGGCGATTAAATACAATCCATAATCAAAATTTCTTTTAGTTTTAAGTCTATTTGTGTATATTATAACAGAGCTTATAACATTCTGCTCAATGTTGCAAGATTTGTTAAAAACATTCGGATTCAACGTAATAGCTGCTTCGACCTTTATCAGCATTGTCTCCAGCTAACCTGTTTTCTTTTTTTGATGCACAAATAAATAGAAATAATCTTATTAAGGTCAGTTATGTGGATAAGTTTGATAAACACTTCATATTAAAGGAACTGTTAAATATATCTCCTCATTAAATAAGTACTGGAATTTTTTTGCAAAAAATACTAACTCTGAAAAAGATATTTTAGTGTAATATTAAAATTATCAACAATTACTTAGTTATAATTCGAAAACCAAACGACAGTTTTGTTAAAAAATATATAATTTGTCTGCCAGAGAATTTGAAGACATTTCAAGTGCTTCAAAATTACCATAAAATATTGTATGTTGCATTCTTCACTTTGAAAATACTACAGTTTAGACTCAGATGACTACGTTACACGTTTAAGTGGGGAGAGGGTTTAACATCTTGTTATTGCATATGAAGCTTGTGGATAGTATATTTGTTACAAATGTGTAACGTTAATAGAGAGGGAAGAAAAGAAAGAAACATGTAAACGATGCCTTCTTATTATTCCCAAATTTCAAATCGAACTCTTTGGTTAAAATTATCTATGAATTAATTTAGAAAGAACAGCAAACTTGTGATGAATAAAATTTAAAAAATTGCACAACAAAGCAAATTCAAGCGAGTAGTCTGAACTGTGTAATTTTTTTTAGTGGGATGTGACAAATTGATTGAGATTCAAAGTTTGGTATGAAAAATTGCCACATTTTGGTCTAAAGAAGTGACATTTTATGGTTTTTCTTGAATACTATCATTTCATTTGACGCACAAAAACACATTTGGAGCTCCTAGGAATATCCTCTATTTTTAAATTAATGAAGATCTCATCACCTTCAGAACAGAGAGAAAAGAAAGTTGTGACGTCTCAAACAGATTGTTTATTTTTTTCATCAAAAGAATATAGCATAAGGTTGCCAGAATTTTTTTCAGCACGTATCCGTCCGGAGAAATCTGAGCAATTTTACATAAAAACCTGGCAAAATACGGGCATTTGATTTAAAAATTGACGACCAAAAATGCGGGCATATCCAGTCAAATTTTTTCAAAATCCAGGATTTTCTCAACTAAAATCAAGAAAAGAATTTGAAAAAAAAATGTTTTCATCAAAAATCATCGAAAGATTTTAAATCGAATTAAAGGCTTCCAAAAACCCGTTCATGATTAATTCTATTAAACTTTCTCAAAAAATATCTTTTTGTATGCATAAATAAATAAATAAAAAAAATAACACAACACAATTTGTTTATTTTTGGTAGTATTTGCCAAATGAAGTCAGTAAAACCGAAAAAAATCTGTGCATTTTTCAATGAAATCCGGGAAACCGGGTCTGGCCCCAAATTTTGCTTAAAATATCCGGGCAAACTCGGATGAAACTGGGCAATCTGGCAATCTCAATCTAGCAACACTGACGAAGTATAGGTATATAGTATGAAGTACATATTGATAGTGCAAGAAAATTATTGACTTTTCAGTCTTGATATTTTCTTCAAAAATTATCTTCTCGTATGCCATAGTTGTACAAAAAAAATCAACTTAAATATTATTGACTTTTTTTCTTTATTTTTTTCTGTAAAAACGAAATAAAAATATTTCTTGTGATTGCTAAGCATTCAAGTATTCCGAACAATCTATTTAGGTTTAGTGAACAAACTTTTTCTAGCACAGATCTGACTGTTTAAAAAAAGATCTGATAGAGGTTCCAGGTAGGCAAAAAGCTGCACGGGAAAAACAAATTTCACGGTTCAAAATGTAAAAAAAGTTTTAAGACAAATGACAAATTCAATCATATTTAAGTTCAATTAGAGTTACCTCTCTCACTGCTTTGATGGCTTTGGAGTCTTGATTGAAGTTGAAGCCAGAGAATTTTCCTCCAGTGGTCAATGTACTGAAATTTTTCGCAGGGGGCGGAAATATTTCAGAATAACCAAAATAAGATTCTTTCTCTGCAAATAAAAGCGTTGCATTTTCCATTTCAAAATTCTAAAACCCGTGTTCTTTATTCCTATTCAAAGAAACTAAAAGAATTCACACGATCATTTGGATCATGGCACAGTGGTCAAAAATGCGAAAAACGTGATCGTTGCTTATAACTTTTTTAGTTAACATTTTAGCTTATTGATGTCTTCGGAGAAGTTTGTCAATGAAACCAGCTATTTAATAAAAAAAATATTATTTTTCTGATTAATTCCCCAACAAGTGAGATAAAATTTCTAACTTTCCTGTTATAGGTTTTATCTCTTTGATGTCTTCGGCAATCTTGTTCAAAATAAAATTTTCTACAACTTTGTTTCAGATGTCAAGTTTCTTAAATAATTATTCTCCGAGCTGTCGGCTAAATAAGAAACTTAACCTCTAAAAATCAGGTCATAAATAATAACTTTTTTCAGTTAATTTTAAGTTTAATAAAATGTTGCACAAAGCTGTTTTTTTTAATAAAATACACCACTTTGTTGAACATTTCAAGTTTGTAAAATGTGATACTACAGAGTTGTGTTTAAAATATTACCGAAAATAGCTTTTTCACGCCCTGTAGAACATTTTATTTTGAACAAGTTTGTCGAAGACATCAAAGAGATAAAACCTATAACAGGAAAGTTAGAAATTTTATCTCACTTGTAGGGGAATTAATCAGAAAAATCACAATTTTTTATTATAGAGCTGATTTTATTGACAAACTTCTCCGAAGACATCAATTATCTTAAATGTTAAGTAAAAAAAGTTATAAGCAACGATCAAGTTTTTCGCATTTTTGACCACTGTGCATGGATGACCAGATTTTTACCAAAACTGTCTTATTTTAAAGCAAGCGGACAGCAGAAATTGAAGCTCCCTACGAAAATTTCACATCATCACAAATAACCGGAAGTGGTATTAATAACTTTACAATGTGAGTATTGAGTGAGGAGCCCAACTAGTAGCAAAAAAAATCTACCTGGTTTAAAATCCCAAATTTTGTTGCTTGAAGCCATCATTAATCCAAGATGGCGACTTCCGCTTGTCTTTTCAAAGCTGTAAATAAAACATTATAATAAAAAATGGCGATATACGCTCAACTTGAAAATGCTGTAAATGACTGAGCATCGCAAGAAACCCTCGGAATTTGGGTATTAGTTGAAAGGGTTAGAAAGTCTAAATTTTGCAATCTGGCGCTGTCTTGATATCCAAGATGGTGGCTTCGCAATAGTATTAAAATACTATGATTCAATGAAAAGTGCAATTAGGTATACTTCACATTTTGTTAAAGAGCTCAACGAATACAAGTCAAATTTCGCTATCTGACACCATGTTGATATCTTTTCTATTCAAAGCTGTTTATTACTGAAAATCACTTGAACCTCCATAATACGGGTATTGGGTAAAGGCAAAGATATTATATTCTATCAAGATACCCGGCTGCATAAATTTTCGAATAAGTAGTCTGGGACATCGATGCGTTTGTTTACGGTGCTGCCACCAAGCGAAAAAGTCTTCAAGCTTTAAACTTGCATGCAAGTTGAAAAACAAGCAAGTTTTTCTTGTGACCAACAAAACTACGTAATCATAAAAAAATAAACGTTACTTTACCAAAACAAGATTTTTGCGAAAAGAAACTTTGGCTCAGGTTTTTTCTCTTTTTGCCTAGTTCGTTGAATGGAAAGGATTACTTTCGGCTGTCCGTTCAAGCAAGGCATCGGTGAACACTGAGTTTGTCAATAGGGCAGATTCTGGGGAAAATTGAAATCAAATAATTTCAAGTTTCGTTTTATTTCGAACATTTTCTCCTTTCAACTGAACATAGCCATTTAGCCCATGCAATGAAATTTTAAGTACATTCGAAACAAAGTGTTACATTTCTGAACAACTGTTAAGAAATAAACTGAACAAAGATTTCACATTTCAAACAAGGTATAGTTAAGTTATTCTAATTTTAGTTTGTAGGCGTTTTTGAAGCTAGCTAAAGATGTTTTGCTTTTCACGTCCAGTGGAGTTCTATTCCAGCACGAAGTACCGTACACCAGCAGACTCTTTCCGCCAGATGTTACATGTTGTGGTACGATGAAGCAGCGGGTCCGTTCGTGTCGTCCTTGTTGCAGATGTTGTTGAATGTACTCTGGTAGAGTTTGGTGGTAGGCCTGACTCATGAAAGATGCTATCCGATCATAGTTTGCACCTAGTTCATGTCCGAGAATTGCCTTGCGCACAGGTAGTGTAGTTTCGAGACGGTTCAGATGGAAAACAAACCGAATAGCAGATTTGAATGCTCTAAATATACGCAATAGACATGCCAGGATAGTAAACGATGTCGCAATATGTCAAGATGGGGACTACGACAGCTTGTACCAGCTTCAATCGAGTGGGTTGAGAAAGTACTGAGGAGAAACGCCGGAACGTTCTGAGAGTACCAAACACTTTTGAAACAACATCGTTTACATGTCGTGTCCAATTTAGGTTGCAGTCCATCATAAGGTCGAGGTTTTTCCCAGTTGATGATAAGGGGATGTCTTCGTTTCGTTGCCCCTGGAAAACAAAATCAAATTTTCAGATTGAAAACCAAAAATCTTTTAAAAGTTCGAAACTCACTTCAAACCATTGTTATCGTCCCAGAAGTAGTTCTCGGTGATCATGTTCTTGAAGTCCTGCAAAGCGATTGAGTTCGTTCTGTTCCGTCTGGTATTCGGCCGTCAGGCACAAGAATAGCTGCTTGACACTCCAATTCAATAATCTATTTAGATCGAACGTCAGGAAGCCCAGATAATTCTTTTCCCGGGAAGCGCTAAAGTCCGGAACGTTGCTGAGAGATTTTATCGAAACTCGAATCACTCCCACACGAAAAAATGAATTATGGAGCTTTCATCGATTTTGGTGTAAACAAAAACTCCAAAGCATGCTGTTGAAATTTTCGAATTTATGGTTAAAGTCTTATTCAACAATATTATTTTGGCGCTAGTGTTTTGTCCCAAAAATTTCTCAGAAGCCGATAGTACCTGGTAAAGGACTAAACAAGAAGAAGGCGAATTGGCAGCATACACTTAAGTTAGAAATGATGTAAATCGCTGGAAATCATATGAAACCCTCAAAATTTTCGTATTGGGTGAAAGGAGAAGTCGAAGAAGAAGTCGAATTTGGAATTCTGACGCTATTTTGAAATCCAAGATGGCAGCTTCGGCCCTTCTTTTCGAACCTGTATATTATTGATGATCGCTTGAAATACACCATAATATGGGTTTAAGTTGAAAGGGCTAAACGAGTTGAATGCTAATTTCGCTTTCTGACGCCATCTTGAAATCCTTTATTGCATCCGTCAAACAGCAAAATTTGACTTCTTCTAGTTTATCTCTTTCAACCTTTACCAATATTGTGAGGGTTTCATGTAACTCAAAGTAATTTACAACATATTGAAGTTAAGCGGAATTCGCCATCTTAGATTTCAAGATAACGTCAGACTATGAAATTAGACTTCAACTCATGATATCATTCCACTGGACATTCACAACCAATCCCTTATTTATTTCATTTAAAAAATCTGTCCTCATTTATTGTACTAATGATTATCAACTCAGGAATGAAAAACTCAACCTGCTCGTGTAATTGATTGGCTTGTGAGAGAAACGCCAAATTTTAGCTATTTATATTGCTCTTATAAAACCGTTTTAAAACTAAATTGCCATTTTTTTTTTTTTAAATCATTATATAGCTATTAAGCACTGAATTGACTAACGCCAATTTGGTTTGAAAATCGAAGGGCACGAAATGACGCCATGTTAATGGATTCACAATGTATTTGTAAAAAAAAATTTTCAGGACTGTTCTCAATCAGTTCCACTATGTTTGCAATGGGGGGTACGTCATGTTTAATAATTATGTTTATTGAAAAAAACTGATTTTTGTAAAACATTTTTAATTGTACTTTTTCTCATAATACAAAATATTTCTTAAAAAATTCTTAATTCTTAAGATTTGTTTCAAGATACTATTTCATAAGAATTTTACCTGAAGAAAAGATACTAATAATATAGGAAAAACATAGCATTTTTTACCAGATTAAAGCAATGATCATTTAGAATCCGGCACTTAATTTCGTTGAAAGCTACATTAATAGAGATCGGATATGCAAAATTTTAGCAGCGTTGTGTGGGTTAGAAAAAGAACTATCTTGTCTATCTTTGCCAGATTTTTAAGTTAACGTCTGTTTGAGGTATTTACAATGCGAAAAGACATGATAAAATCAATTTTGCCCAAATTTGCGCCTTTTGCACATTTTGCGCCTCGAAATTCTTTATTGCCGACTTGAAAACTCATGAATTGTTGATTTTTTCTGATTTTTTTTTCTGAACCAAATGGTTAAGATTTATAAGGAGCCACTCTAGGATCCTCACGAAGTTCAAACCAAGCATCAAAGTGGAACCCTTGAGCTTAAATATGGTAAAAAGTCTATGGTTATTGAAGATAACTGAATGCAGACCCCTCAAATAATGCAATAAATCCATTTCTGGCAGGCAAAAAGTAATGCCGGACTTGTAGACTAAATAACTAATAGTGAGCAGTTCAATAGATCGCAATCTGTGCAACCGATTTGTACGCAATATGACAGATGTGTTCTGATGTACAAAAAAAATTTATGTTAAAACCGGATTTAAGAGACCCTACTTTTCGAGATGCCTTCTCATGAAAAGGTTCCAGCCAGATTACAATTGCCTTTTTAAGGTGAGTTTGTGTGAAATATCATAATTTTGCAAAGGTTTTGCTTCTGGGGTAGAAACAATAGATCAATACATGACTTAAAAAAGTGTGCAAAGGAAAAAAAAGGAATTTCAAGAAAAAGTAAGAGTATTTCTTGAAATCATCGATAATTTTTTTTATATATTTTTACATTAAATGTCATACTAACACCTTCATTTCCTTTATAGAAAGTTTTTCGATCAAATGAAAAGTTTTTAAAATACACACGTTTGTAACTGTCAAGTTTAAAAAATTGGTCATGTTGACGTTTCTAGATCAGCCATAGCCAGAGTTCTGGTGATGTATAGAATGCGCTTAAGCTTTTTATGAACATTAATGCCATAGCTGTGATGACTGCGATAGACTTGGACTACATGTTCGAAATATACCGTAAACTGGGGGAACTTTGATCTGCGGGGTAACTTTGATCGACATGAAATTTTTGCAGATAATCATCATTAACTAAGTATAAAGTTAAAATACCTGAAAACTGTTTACTACGTTTGAAAGCCTGTAGATTGAGTTACAAATGAGCTTAATTTGGTTTTTATTAAAAGATTGTTTATGTTACTAAAAAAATAATTTTAAAATCTTAAAATATCTGGTTTTTTGAAGGCTCACAAACAAACATCTCTCCTGATCAAATTTAAGCATGTAGGAAGCAAATGGGCTGTTTAATGTGAAAGTTCAACTCTTTTCTTGGTTTAGGTTAAGTTTAAGTGTTATTTTTATGGTCATTTGATGATGATTTTTGGATATTAAAAAAAATGGTCGTTTTCCATGAAAAAGCCTGTTTAAAAAAATGGCTACAAACCCTTTCAAATTGTTAAATTTGAAGAAAAAAAAGAACATGGGAACAGTACGAGGACTTAAGGAATTGCATGAAGGTAAAATTTTATTTGTTTTTGAAGCCAATAAAAATTGAGGAATGTTTATAATTTTTGCCCCTGAATGTATGCAGAAACATTGTCCATCTTTCGAATATATTTGTGTATGCAGAAACATTGTCCATCTTTCGAATATATTTGTTTTTGAAAGAAAACGTTGAAAAATTCAATTGAGTCCAAACAAAAAAATACTGTTATCGATGTTTTAAGCTTTCTGTGCTTAATGGCATCAAAACAATAAATTTGAAGATGTTCAGATACGTAAAAACCAGAGCGATCAAACTTACCCCGAAACTTGAAATCTGGTTTCGTAACAAACATTTAATTATAATCACCGATGTCGTTTGAATTAGCTGCAATCAATGATAATTTTTAATACTCCTCACCTCAGTAAGGGTTTTAAAGCTTTTAGGTTTTACGAAAATGCAACCCCTTCCAAAATATTCAAAAATGAATGAAAAAAGTGATCAAAGTTCCCCCAGTTTACGGTACCTTTTCCTAAAAGCTATTGATCTTCGTCTATAATTCTTTTTATTTTCATATTTCCCTATCTACTTCTTTCTTTTCTTCAAAAAGTGAACTAGATATAAGCACACAATTTTAATCAAAAAAAACGTGTTAGGCTCCTTAAAGCCTAAAGGTAGGAGCCATTTCAAATAAAGAATTTACAAAAAAAAAAAATGCCATAGCTCTAACGGAGTTGTGCTGACCATAATAAAGCTAAAATTTTTACTTGGGTTTGGTTCTTTGAGTTTGAAGGATTTTGGTTGATTGCTCATCTTCATCAGAACAAAAAAAATTAAAAATATTAGGGATGAAATCATATAGAATTTTACGATTTAACAATTTTTAGCTTAAATACTTACAAGTGATGATAACCAGGGTAATCCGTACCAACATCTCATAGCTAGTTTTGTGCGCTGAATCTTTGTACCGGTCAACCAGATAGGTATTCCAGATAATTTCAACCGGCACGTAGCACTGCAGTCCGTAGGATATGAAGATGGCAATAGCGAACAGGATCCGGATACTTTGCGACATTCTGCGAAAAGGCTTGAAATTATTGAATCTCCAAAAGAAGGACATAAACTCTAAAATACATACATCTCATTCGGAGGTAGGTTCAAGGTAATGCTTCCCAGCGATTCAGGACCGTACTTGATGTATCCCAAGAATCCGACAAGAGCATACAGAAACACGATGACCGTCATGCCAATGTTGAGGACACCGCAATAGCCTCCGAACGATTTAGGGGTTTCCATATTGTTTTCCAGTGCTATAATCTAGATAGCATGGGAAATCGGATATAACAAATTTTCCTAAAAATTGGATTAAGTTAGGATTCTTTAGCTTACCACTCCAACGGCTTCCAGTGCAAACAGGACAGTTCCAAAGAAAAGTGGAAACCGTCCTATGTCGGCCACCATTTCTCGCTCTGAAGGCGAAGGGATACCATCGATGATGTAGTACAGCGTCATTCCAAGACCTATAATAAATTAATTCTTGTTTAGTTGCCAACTGATTCATCACCAGAAGCATTTTCGTACTCACCAATGAAAGTAAGCACGTTCGCAAAAGTCGAGAACGGGGCCAATATCTTAAGATTTCTGATCATGTTGATAGCGATAAGTGGAACCAACAATATCAAACAATGAATTTTGACATCCATCGGGTAGTAGATATCCACAAGCTATAAAAAAATTTGAGTTTTTTCATCTGGCATCTTAAAAATTAAAGATCAAACCTGCTTAACATTAGTGGCCACAAACACTATATACACGCAGCAAATGCCCAATTGGTAGACTATCAAAAATCCATCAACAACCACTCTGAAAGTGAGAAGAAATATGTTTAGAAAATTTAAATTGTGGCTTCATAAGAATGATATTCTTACATCGCACACGAGGAAAATCTTCGCAAAGCTTGGGGTCCCTCTTCCAGTGCGACCTTCATCGAAATCGGATAGGTCATCATCGGCACCCGGTGACGTTTGCAGAGGGTATACTGAGCCTGCACCAGCAGATGTAAACAGTAGGTACACAGAATCCCGATCAGAACGGTATTTATCAGACCGGAAACATAGCCGGAGTTATCGAAAGCCTGCGGCATAGCCAGGATACCGGTTCCGAGGGATCCTTTAAGGATGTGTACAAGTGTTTCGAAGTTTCTGAAAATTAAAAATGATTGATGAATGCTAAATTGTTTAAAATAAAATGCGATGGGCCTTACGTTGTTGGATGTTTGCGGGTTCGATGGTGATGTGGATCATAATTTTGGTCCAAAATGACATCACTTTCCTTGACAGCATCTTTTCCGGTCATTTTGGCAAATTATTCAGCTGCACCAGCAGCTTTTTGGAAACTCTGTTGAGTAAAAAAAAATTTATTCTCTTTAAATAGGTTTAACAATATCCAATTAGGTGAACAATGAAAAGAAAAATATATCAAATCATATTTCAAATATACGAAGGCAATCTTCAGATTTCACAGAAAAGCCGAATTTTTGAGGAGTTCACGATCTGGATGATAAATCCTCACAAAATTTGAACATTTACAGTGTGTGTTCACAAAGCTTAAAGACTTGTTAGAGAATACAAAATTCATGAAAGACAATTTAAAGCGAACTCATTCGGCCTCTAGCTTTCGAGCGCGACGGACGTTGTTTTGTTTTGCGGTGTTTTTGGCGCGAGTGAATGGCTTCAGTTTATCGGCTCTTACTTATTTGTTTTTTCGATCTTTTTTCAGCTTTTCTTTAATTGGTCCGAAATAATCGGGAATCCGACGGAGGGATCCTCCTGGCCACGGGACCAGGGTCGCCGAGGAAGCGGGAAGAAGAGGAGAACCAGCTGGATTTATACGGGAAGAAGCGGCAAACGTAAGTAAAACGTTTTTTTTTTCCTCAGTTGCTTTCTACTTCGACTTCTTTTATCACGCTTTTCTTCCGTTTTTGATTTTAAATTGTACTGGCTAACCTGGCGAATTTATTCGCTGGTTGGCCAGAAATGTATCAATCTATCAAGGAACCTGGGGAAATGGGTCCCCAGGTTACCACCCCGACTGTTTTTGATGATGATTCTAGTTTGGAGTGCGACTCGGTCTGTTCTTTATCTGATCATTTCTCCCCGGGAAATCGGAAGAGAAATAGAATCAGCGATGATTTTCCCCCCACTACCCCTCCTGTAGGAGAAGTTTTATCCAAAGATCCGAGTTTTACGGGAGCTATCCCCAAAACGAATCGGAAAATCCTTCATCACATTGAGTTGGACCTTCCTTCGAGAAAAATAGTTTCTTCTTCAGGTGACGCCGGTACGAAAGAACCTCCCCGTATCCGACAATATCCTAACGAGGGCGGTAAACACTTTGTCGTTTACTTCCGCCCAAAAGGAGAAAAAAAACTGAACCGTGTGAAAATTGCGAAGGACTTGGAAAAACGCTATACAGGAATGGAAAGTATACGGAGAGTCAACAACAGCAAGATCGTTGTCGTTCTCAACAATGCTAAGGAGGCAAATGAGATGGCAAGGGACAAATTGTTTTCTCTGGAGTACCGGGTTTGGATACCAGCCCACGCTGTGGAAATCGACGGCGTGGTTTCCGAAGACTCGCTAGAGCTGGATGATCTGAAAGGAGTTAAAGGATTCTTCAAACAATCGGGACTCCCTGCTGTCGACATTATTGAGTATCGTCAAATGGGATCAATGGTCGAGGAGGGAGAAACGAAAAAGTTCAATCCTTCAAACTCATTCCGTCTCACTTTCAAGGGTTCAGCTTTACCGGACTACATACTGATTGGCAAACTACGCTTGCCGGTGCGCCTATTTCGACCTAAGATTATGAGCTGTTCGAACTGCCAACAACTAGGGCACACAGTTACTCATTGCAGCAATAGGAGCATGTGCCCGAAATGCGGGGGACACCATAAGGAAGAAAATTGCGAATCTGTAATGGATATATGTCTTCATTGTGGAGGAAGCCGACACGCTTTGAAGGAATGTCCTAAATACCAGGAACGATCTATTAAACTCAAAAGGAGTTTAATAAAGCGCTCAAACAAATCATTCGCAGACATCGTCAAAAGTGCACAGCACAACCGCTATGCAATCTTATCGGATGATTCCGACGTCGAAGAAGATAGTCCAGAAGAAAATTACACGCAATTGGGGGTCCATCAGGCCCCAAAAAGGAAAAAACCATCTAAGGCTGGCTCTTCAAAGCGCATTAACTGGAATGGATTTGTCGAAGAAGCAAGCGGGTTTCCTAAACAAACATTCCTCCCACATTCCAACGACCCGGCATACGACAGAGCGTTCCCCGATACTATTCCCAAATTCCAAAAAAATCTCCCTTCCCATCTGCCTCCCCGAACACCTCCGATTGTACAATCTGTCCCTTCAAGCATCCCCTCATCCTCAAACGAAATTATCACTCTCTCATCTTTAATAGACATGATCATTCAGTTTTTTGACCTTCCAGAGCCTATCTGCGGGTTCATCAAACGCCTGCTCCCCGTTGTGCAAAACATTTGCACAAGAATCGCTGTTAAGTAACCCCTAATTGCTGAGTTAATTAACATAAATGCCTAGGTTTAAGAAATTAGCAAATAATATAAAACTATTACAGTGGAATTGCAGGAGTTTGATGGCCCATATTGACTCCTTCAAACAGCTGATAAGTGAGGTAGATTGCGATGTGTTTACTCTGTCGGAAACGTGGCTCTCAGATCAATCGAAAATCTCCATTCGTGGATATAATATCATAAGATTAGACAGAAATGATTCGTATGGTGGGGTTTTGTTAGGAATTAAACGACAACATATTTTCAGTAGAATACAACTTCCAAATAGTCAGGGCATCGAAGTCGTCGCATGTCAGGCGCGTATCAAGGATAAAGACTTAAGCATTGCATCAATATACATCAAGCCCAGCGCTAAGATAACTGGACACCAACTCGCTAATATCACCGAGGTTCTACCTGAACCTAGATTAATTCTTGGGGATTTCAATTCCCATGGAATCGAATGGGGTGAGCCTAAGGATGATGCCAGGGCTGCGTTAATTTACGATCTTTGTGACTTGTATTACATGACAATACTAAATACCGGCGAAGCTACGAGGATACCTAAGCCACCGAATAAGGCGAGTAGAATAGATCTATCTCTCTGTTCAACTTCCCTAGCTTTGGATTGCTCCTGGAGGGTTTTGCAGGATCCACATGGTAGTGACCATCTCCCGATCTTGATCGAGATTCATAAAGAACTTCTTCGAGACAATCCAAATGAAATAACTATCGATTTAACTCTCAACATTAATTGGAATAAATACAAGGATGGTATTTTGAGGCGAATGGAAGCAGCAGAAGAATTAGCCCCTCAGGAGGAATACAGGTTCCTCGTATCATCTATTCGTGAGAGTGCAATTGAAGCGCAAAATACAACACCTCTTCGCTCTTCAAAAAGACTGCCTTCTGCGCCTTGGTGGGATAGGGAGTGCACCGACTTCTACAGATTAAAAACTGAGGCCTTCAGAACATTCCGCAAACATGGCTCTATTATTGACTTAAACCGATACCAAGCATTAGAACTCCGGCTTAAACGTATTTGTGCCAACAAGAAACTTGGTTACTGGAGGCGCTTTGTGGAAGGTTTATCGAAAGATACGGCCATGACTACGCTTTGGAATACTGCTAGAAGGTTGCGAAACCACGTACCACCGAACGAGGACGTCGAACATTCCGAGAGGTGGGTACATCATTTCGCCAAAAGCATATGTCCTGATTCGGTCTCTCCGGAACTGATCAGATTTTCTTCCGATGAAAACCCGGACGAAATATCTTTCACCATGATGGAATTTTCCATTGCGCTACTCTCCTGTAACAACAGTGCCCCAGGGCTAGACGGCATCAAATTCACGTTGCTTAAAAACTTACCTGATCCAGTCAAAAAGCGCCTGTTAAGCTTATTCAACAAACTTCTAATGCTTAATTATGTTCCTCAGGAATGGCGTCAGGTACGAGTAATCGCAGTTCAGAAACACGGGAAACCAGCTGTGGATCCTAACTCTTTTAGACCAATAGCTATGCTTTCCTGCTTGAGGAAGCTCTTCGAAAAAATGATACTAAATCGTTTGGATGGATGGGCAGAGAGCAGACAACTACTTTCAACCACTCAATTCGGTTTCCGCAGGGGTAGAGGAACAATGGATTGTCTTGGACTACTATCATCTCAGGCTCAAATTGCATTCGAAAGTAAACAAGAGATGGCCTCAGTCTTTTTGGACATCAAAGGTACCTTTGACAATGTTTCTCTGGTTGTGCTTTCTAACAAGCTGCATCAGAAAGGTTTTTCACCCATGCTCAACAACTTCCTCTCCAATCTACTGTGGGAAAAGCATATGCACTTCAACTATGGCTCGACTACGATACAACGGGTCAGCTTTATGGGCATCCCTCAAGGATCATGTCTGAGCCCCATCCTATACAACATCTACGTAAGCGACATCGACGATTGTCTCAAAGGTTCATGTAGGTTATTGCAGCTGGCAGACGATGCCGTGGTTTCAATCACTGGATCCAACAACCTACAAATTCCACTGCAGAATACATTAGACAGCTTAATCACTTGGGCGAACCAATTAGGCACTGAATTCTCACCGGAAAAAACGAGGCTTCTAGTGTTTTCTAGAAAACACAATCCATCATCGTTGGATTTGACACTCATGGGGAAAAGGGTCTCACAAGTTCTTTGTCACAAATACTTGGGGGTTTTCTTTGATTCAAAATGTAAATGGAAACGTCAGATTGAATATTTGAAGCAAAAGTGCCAACCCAGGATTAACTTCCTTAGAACAATCACTGGTTCATGGTGGGGAGCACACCCAGAATCCTTAATATGCTTGTTCAGAACCACTATATTATCAGTATTGGAATACGGCAGTTTTTGCTTCAAGGAATCCGCTGACACTCACCTTATCAAACTAGAAAGAATTCAGTATCGATGCCTCCGAATAGCGATGGGTAGCATGCATTCTACACACACAAAGAGTCTCGAAATTCTAGCTGGAGTGCTTCCTTTAAAATGTAGATTTTTAGAACTTTCATTAAGATTCCTCATCCGCTCAGAAATCAAGAATCCGCATATAATAAATAATTTTGAACAAATGCTCCAGTTGAACCCTCGGTCGAAGTATCTGCGAACCTACCTTCTTTTCAAAGAGCAGGACGTAAAACCTGTTGATCTCTCTTCTCAACTTGTCAACATCGACATGAGATGCGATCACGTTACGTTCGACCTTACAATGAAAGAAGAAATACGCAACATCCCATGTGTTATGAGATCTAAAGTGATACCAGCTTTGTTCGCCAATAAATACGGCCAGATAGACACCCACCAGCAGATATACACTGATGGATCCAGCATCCATGGAGGTACAGGATTTGGTATCGTACATGGTTCATACACGGAATTCTTCAAACTGAACAACCCTTCAACAGTATTTGTGGCAGAATTGGCGGCAATTAATCAAGCTCTTCAACTCATCGAAAGACTCCCAACAAACACCTATTACATTTTTACTGATAGTCTTAGCTCAATGGAAGCTGTGAAATGCTTCAGACACAAAGGTCAACACACGTATTTCCTCAAAGAAATTCGAAAACAGCTAACTTTACTAGGGTCAAGAGCGTACGGGATTTCTTTTGTGTGGGTACCATCACATTGTAGCATTCCTGGGAATGAAAAGGCTGATGGGCTGGCCAAAAAGGGTGCTATCGAAGGGGAAGTAATCGACAGACCCATTGCGTATCACGAGTATTTTCAACTAGCTAAACAACTGACCCTTTCAGAATGGCAGAATCAATGGAACAATAGCGACAAAGGAAGACTACTCTATACAATTTTACCTAAGGTTAACACTAAACCGTGGTTCAAAGGACTGGACTTGACACGAGACTTCATTCGGGTGATATCCCGTCTAATGGCAAATCACTACAAATCGAACGCTCACCACTATAGGATAAACATGTCAGACACAAATCTATGCGGGTGTAAAACGGGATACGACGATATTGATCACATAGTGTGGTCATGTCCACAACATAACGACACAAGACCGAAACTGATATCCTCACTTCGACAAAGCGGACGAACACAGACACTCATTCGAGACATATTGGCAAAGCAAGATCTATACTATTTAAAAATCTTATATGAATTTATTAAAACTAGTAATATTCAATTATAGTATCGAAGTAGAAACATCTTTATTAAAAACTATCTTTGTACCTGATCCCTATTCCTTATACTTACATTCTCCATATACTTCTCTTCCCTTGCTATGAGCTAACGCTCGTACTAGGTTATTCAACTCTATCACCAAGGTGCGCAGCTATGAAGATGACTTCAACCACCATAGAACACCAGCCCAAGGATCCTCCAGGCAGAGGTCAGACGAGCCCTTTGGTCAGAACTACGAAGATCTCTAATGAACGTACCAACATTCATACTTCAAAATGAAATGTAAAGATAACCACCAAGATTTATAACGTTATTCGAGGTTTTTGCGCCCATTTGAGAAGGGTTCTATCCAGTTTCCGAACTGTTTGACTTGAGCCACACTCAAATGGGCTTTTTCCCTCCACAAAAGACACTCGGCTCCTTAGGCCATCAGGCAGCTGAGCCTTCAAAAGAGAAAAATAAATTCTAATTAAAAAAAAAAAAAAAAATTTAAAGCGAACTGAAAAACCAAAAGTATTACTTCTGCACAATAACATAACGCTGGAAGAGTGATTTTCATTATTCATCTCCAGGGACTTCATGAACTACTGAAATCACTGTATTTAACTACAGTTGCGTTAAAAAAAGAATGAAATCGCGTGAAGCTGCGCACTCACTCCCAACTTTGACATGCTGCCATTTCTCTTTTGGTGGATATTTTTTCATGAAATTTTCACACAATCTAGTTCAACTATCCAACTAACGCTCTACAAAGTTTGAAGTCTTTACGATGACTGAAAACAAAGATATAGCTATTCTCGTTAAAAAGAGAAATTTGGAATTGTTTCACTAAATGTGCTGTATCTTTGACACTTTTCATTGAAAATCTTGAAATTCGGTCTAAAGATGTAAAAATGTTTGGTCTAGTACCAGGTCAAGTTTCGTTAAAATCGATCGACGGGATCAAAAAGGGTGCCGGGTAGAAAATGAGGTTCATTATCGCCCAACAGATGATTTCATTATTTATTGGACGGATGTTTGTATGGAAAACATCGTGATCAATGTTTTCTTGGTTTTTTCTTTCACAAAATCAAAATTTACCACAAAAAATCTTGTGAATTAATAGGAACTTCATTCCTGCTTTATTTAGAAATAGATATTGTTCCAACAGAAATGGTATTTAAACACAAGAGCGAATAGAATGCTCGCTTTAATTGTGGAACAAATTTGTTTATCAGTATATTTAGCAGGTCATATCTGAAACTCTGTTCTTCTTATTTTCAATACTGTTGAAACATTTTCTATTCCTAAACAAAGCACGAATGAAGTTTTTGTCAATTATCAACATTCTATGTGATAAATTTTGATTTTGTGAAAGAAATTACCAAGAATACATGGATTACGATGTTTTCCATACAAAGATCCGTCCAATAAAGAATGAAATTGTCTGTTGGGCGATAATGAACATCATTTTCTATGCGGCACCATGTTTGGTCACGTCAATCGATTTTGACGAAACTTGGCCTGGTACTATACTAAACATTTTTACATCTTTGGACCAAATTTCAAGATTTTTCAATGAAAATTGTTAAAGATACAGCACATTTAGTGAAGCAATTCCAAATTTTCCTTTTTTATGGGAACAGCTGTATCTTTGTTTTCAATCATCGTACAGACTTTAAATTTTGTAAAACGTTAGTTGGCTAGTTGAACTAGATTGTGTGAAAATTTCATGAAAAAATATCAACTGAGAGAAAAATGGCAGCTTGTAAAAATATGAAGAGAGTGCGCAGTAGGGTGTCCCAAAATTGCATAACCTCTGGGAATCTGGGGGCTCACCCTCCAAATGGTAGATTAGGATAGGCATAACAAACTTTTGTATGAGGCTGACTAAAAAAAATCATGTTTGTAACCGGTTGGTTACAAATCGTTTGATTTTCGTTTTCATTTTGTAGTCTTAGGGCTTGTGATATAGCTCAGTTGGCAAGTCAGTTGCCTTCTGAGCCGATGTACGTGAGTTCGAGCCCAAGAGTAAACATCGAACACAGTTGTACCGGATAAGTTTTTCAATAACGATCCGCCAACTGCAACGTTGATAAAGTCGCGAATGCCATATAGATGGTAAAACGACTATAATCGAAACAAAAAAAAAAATGTAGTTTTGTATATTTAGCTCTAGAAAATTCATGTTCCTTGTCCAGTCTCACAACAAGATAGCACCACAGTAGGCTACATTTTACTGCTGGCTGCTGTCAATTAACAGAGGAGGCAGAGGAAGAAAGAAAAAGAGAAAATGGAAGGCGAAAAGGAAGCTTGCTTCCGTAAAAATCGCGCTCTTCTAAACCAGGCGTCCGTGAGTTAAGTCGGTTCCCTTACAGTGTTCGTGAACATCCAAGGATTTCACCAGAGAGATAAGTGTTCTACTGCTACACGGATCGACCCGCAGACCCTTAGTGGTCTCGCGCCTAAACGTAAGAGACCATCATCATCGTCCTCGGGTTCTGAGGAGCCCTAACTCCCAAGGAGGACTTCCCTTCTCGGCCTGTCCAGATACGGGGCACTCTCGTGGGCAGGCCGATTAAACGCCAATGAAGGAAGACGCCTACAAAAACTGAGGCTAGCAACGCCCGCTGGCGCCGACCGTTTCGGCACCCCGTTGATACGAATACATCAACGGCCCCCCTGCTTCCAAAACTGGATTTCCGGAGCCACGACGTCGCGACGCAACAGCACCTGCAGCAAACCCACGGTTAGTGAGCTCTTTTACACGCCACATTACAGACAGAACATTGTTTTATACACACAGACAACACGCCACATAAAAACATAAATAAAAATAACATAGAAACATGAAATTTCCGATTTCTGTATTTTATCCGTAAAGTCCTTGGTTACCCAGTAGCCAGCCGGCCCTGAGGTTCCGTACTCTTAGAGTGCCTTGCCTTGGCTGGTCTAGCCGCTGCTATTCTATCAGTAACATGTTTAAAGGTTCCGCAAGCGCGATCTTTGAAAAAAGTCCGCTTTTAAAAGATTTGATTTTAAATAAATTCTGGGTCCAAAAATTTTCATATAATTTATATATTTTATATTTTAACAATTTTATTTTGTTTGAGTTAAGTACTAAACGTAAAAATTGAAAAATGAACCAAATTTGCATCAAAATGTAAAACCAGCAAGCTATTTCCAAGAAAAAAATTTTTTTGGTCCAAAAATTTTGTATTCAGCTGACCAAAATGTGTACCAAGCGTAAAATATTTTGAAAACCAATGCCAATAAAAGATGCGGATTTTTGTGCACTTAAACTTTGCTGAACAAAGCATTTTGTTTGTATCATCGTGTGAAGAGCTATTCACGGTTTAATCCTTGATAAAAATCACAATTCAGGATATTTTTTATTTAATTTATCAAATTTGTCTTAATAATTACCTACTTTAAAATCAAAATACTTGCAAAAAAAGACTATCTGTCTGTCTGTCTGTCTGTCTGTCTGTCTGTCTGTCTGTCTGTCTGTCTGTCTGTCTGTCTGTCTGTCTGTCTGTCTGTCTGTCTGTCTGTCTGTCTGTCTGTCTGTCTGTCTGTCTGTCTGTCTGTCTGTCTGTCTGTCTGTCTGTCTGTCTGTCTGTCTGTCTGTCTGTCTGTCTGTCTGTCTGTCTGTCTGTCTGTCTGTCTGTCTGTCTGTCTGTCTGTCTGTCTGTCTGTCTGTCTGTCTGTCTGTCTGTCTGTCTGTCTGTCTGTCTGTCTGTCTGTCTGTCTGTCTGTCTGTCTGTCTGTCTGTCTGTCTGTCTGTCTGTCTGTCTGTCTGTCTGTCTGTCTGTCTGTCTGTCTGTCTGTCTGTCTGTCTGTCTGTCTGTCTGTCTGTCTGTCTGTCTGTCTGTCTGTCTGTCTGTCTGTCTGTCTGTCTGTCTGTCTGTCTGTCTGTCTGTCTGTCTGTCTGTCTGTCTGTCTGTCTGTCTGTCTGTCTGTCTGTCTGTCTGTCTGTCTGTCTGTCTGTCTGTCTGTCTGTCTGTCTGTCTGTCTGTCTGTCTGTCTGTCTGTCTGTCTGTCTGTCTGTCTGTCTGTCTGTCTGTCTGTCTGTCTGTCTGTCTGTCTGTCTGTCTGTCTGTCTGTCTGTCTGTCTGTCTGTCTGTCTGTCTGTCTGTCTGTCTGTCTGTCTGTCTGTCTGTCTGTCTGTCTGTCTGTCTGTCTGTCTGTCTGTCTGTCTGTCTGTCTGTCTGTCTGTCTGTCTGTCTGTCTGTCTGTCTGTCTGTCTGTCTGTCTGTCTGTCTGTCTGTCTGTCTGTCTGTCTGTCTGTCTGTCTGTCTGTCTGTCTGTCTGTCTGTCTGTCTGTCTGTCTGTCTGTCTGTCTGTCTGTCTGTCTGTCTGTCTGTCTGTCTGTCTGTCTGTCTGTCTGTCTGTCTGTCTGTCTGTCTGTCTGTCTGTCTGTCTGTCTGTCTGTCTGTCTGTCTGTCTGTCTGTCTGTCTGTCTGTCTGTCTGTCTGTCTGTCTGTCTGTCTGTCTGTCTGTCTGTCTGTCTGTCTGTCTGTCTGTCTGTCTGTCTGTCTGTCTGTCTGTCTGTCTGTCTGTCTGTCTGTCTGTCTGTCTGTCTGTCTGTCTGTCTGTCTGTCTGTCTGTCTGTCTGTCTGTCTGTCTGTCTGTCTGTCTGTCTGTCTGTCTGTCTGTCTGTCTGTCTGTCTGTCTGTCTGTCTGTCTGTCTGTCTGTCTGTCTGTCTGTCTGTCTGTCTGTCTGTCTGTCTGTCTGTCTGTCTGTCTGTCTGTCTGTCTGTCTGTCTGTCTGTCTGTCTGTCTGTCTGTCTGTCTGTCTGTCTGTCTGTCTGTCTGTCTGTCTGTCTGTCTGTCTGTCTGTCTGTCTGTCTGTCTGTCTGTCTGTCTGTCTGTCTGTCTGTCTGTCTGTCTGTCTGTCTGTCTGTCTGTCTGTCTGTCTGTCTGTCTGTCTGTCTGTCTGTCTGTCTGTCTGTCTGTCTGTCTGTCTGTCTGTCTGTCTGTCTGTCTGTCTGTCTGTCTGTCTGTCTGTCTGTCTGTCTGTCTGTCTGTCTGTCTGTCTGTCTGTCTGTCTGTCTGTCTGTCTGTCTGTCTGTCTGTCTGTCTGTCTGTCTGTCTGTCTGTCTGTCTGTCTGTCTGTCTGTCTGTCTGTCTGTCTGTCTGTCTGTCTGTCTGTCTGTCTGTCTGTCTGTCTGTCTGTCTGTCTGTCTGTCTGTCTGTCTGTCTGTCTGTCTGTCTGTCTGTCTGTCTGTCTGTCTGTCTGTCTGTCTGTCTGTCTGTCTGTCTGTCTGTCTGTCTGTCTGTCTGTCTGTCTGTCTGTCTGTCTGTCTGTCTGTCTGTCTGTCTGTCTGTCTGTCTGTCTGTCTGTCTGTCTGTCTGTCTGTCTGTCTGTCTGTCTGTCTGTCTGTCTGTCTGTCTGTCTGTCTGTCTGTCTGTCTGTCTGTCTGTCTGTCTGTCTGTCTGTCTGTCTGTCTGTCTGTCTGTCTGTCTGTCTGTCTGTCTGTCTGTCTGTCTGTCTGTCTGTCTGTCTGTCTGTCTGTCTGTCTGTCTGTCTGTCTGTCTGTCTGTCTGTCTGTCTGTCTGTCTGTCTGTCTGTCTGTCTGTCTGTCTGTCTGTCTGTCTGTCTGTCTGTCTGTCTGTCTGTCTGTCTGTCTGTCTGTCTGTCTGTCTGTCTGTCTGTCTGTCTGTCTGTCTGTCTGTCTGTCTGTCTGTCTGTCTGTCTGTCTGTCTGTCTGTCTGTCTGTCTGTCTGTCTGTCTGTCTGTCTGTCTGTCTGTCTGTCTGTCTGTCTGTCTGTCTGTCTGTCTGTCTGTCTGTCTGTCTGTCTGTCTGTCTGTCTGTCTGTCTGTCTGTCTGTCTGTCTGTCTGTCTGTCTGTCTGTCTGTCTGTCTGTCTGTCTGTCTGTCTGTCTGTCTGTCTGTCTGTCTGTCTGTCTGTCTGTCTGTCTGTCTGTCTGTCTGTCTGTCTGTCTGTCTGTCTGTCTGTCTGTCTGTCTGTCTGTCTGTCTGTCTGTCTGTCTGTCTGTCTGTCTGTCTGTCTGTCTGTCTGTCTGTCTGTCTGTCTGTCTGTCTGTCTGTCTGTCTGTCTGTCTGTCTGTCTGTCTGTCTGTCTGTCTGTCTGTCTGTCTGTCTGTCTGTCTGTCTGTCTGTCTGTCTGTCTGTCTGTCTGTCTGTCTGTCTGTCTGTCTGTCTGTCTGTCTGTCTGTCTGTCTGTCTGTCTGTCTGTCTGTCTGTCTGTCTGTCTGTCTGTCTGTCTGTCTGTCTGTCTGTCTGTCTGTCTGTCTGTCTGTCTGTCTGTCTGTCTGTCTGTCTGTCTGTCTGTCTGTCTGTCTGTCTGTCTGTCTGTCTGTCTGTCTGTCTGTCTGTCTGTCTGTCTGTCTGTCTGTCTGTCTGTCTGTCTGTCTGTCTGTCTGTCTGTCTGTCTGTCTGTCTGTCTGTCTGTCTGTCTGTCTGTCTGTCTGTCTGTCTGTCTGTCTGTCTGTCTGTCTGTCTGTCTGTCTGTCTGTCTGTCTGTCTGTCTGTCTGTCTGTCTGTCTGTCTGTCTGTCTGTCTGTCTGTCTGTCTGTCTGTCTGTCTGTCTGTCTGTCTGTCTGTCTGTCTGTCTGTCTGTCTGTCTGTCTGTCTGTCTGTCTGTCTGTCTGTCTGTCTGTCTGTCTGTCTGTCTGTCTGTCTGTCTGTCTGTCTGTCTGTCTGTCTGTCTGTCTGTCTGTCTGTCTGTCTGTCTGTCTGTCTGTCTGTCTGTCTGTCTGTCTGTCTGTCTGTCTGTCTGTCTGTCTGTCTGTCTGTCTGTCTGTCTGTCTGTCTGTCTGTCTGTCTGTCTGTCTGTCTGTCTGTCTGTCTGTCTGTCTGTCTGTCTGTCTGTCTGTCTGTCTGTCTGTCTGTCTGTCTGTCTGTCTGTCTGTCTGTCTGTCTGTCTGTCTGTCTGTCTGTCTGTCTGTCTGTCTGTCTGTCTGTCTGTCTGTCTGTCTGTCTGTCTGTCTGTCTGTCTGTCTGTCTGTCTGTCTGTCTGTCTGTCTGTCTGTCTGTCTGTCTGTCTGTCTGTCTGTCTGTCTGTCTGTCTGTCTGTCTGTCTGTCTGTCTGTCTGTCTGTCTGTCTGTCTGTCTGTCTGTCTGTCTGTCTGTCTGTCTGTCTGTCTGTCTGTCTGTCTGTCTGTCTGTCTGTCTGTCTGTCTGTCTGTCTGTCTGTCTGTCTGTCTGTCTGTCTGTCTGTCTGTCTGTCTGTCTGTCTGTCTGTCTGTCTGTCTGTCTGTCTGTCTGTCTGTCTGTCTGTCTGTCTGTCTGTCTGTCTGTCTGTCTGTCTGTCTGTCTGTCTGTCTGTCTGTCTGTCTGTCTGTCTGTCTGTCTGTCTGTCTGTCTGTCTGTCTGTCTGTCTGTCTGTCTGTCTGTCTGTCTGTCTGTCTGTCTGTCTGTCTGTCTGTCTGTCTGTCTGTCTGTCTGTCTGTCTGTCTGTCTGTCTGTCTGTCTGTCTGTCTGTCTGTCTGTCTGTCTGTCTGTCTGTCTGTCTGTCTGTCTGTCTGTCTGTCTGTCTGTCTGTCTGTCTGTCTGTCTGTCTGTCTGTCTGTCTGTCTGTCTGTCTGTCTGTCTGTCTGTCTGTCTGTCTGTCTGTCTGTCTGTCTGTCTGTCTGTCTGTCTGTCTGTCTGTCTGTCTGTCTGTCTGTCTGTCTGTCTGTCTGTCTGTCTGTCTGTCTGTCTGTCTGTCTGTCTGTCTGTCTGTCTGTCTGTCTGTCTGTCTGTCTGTCTGTCTGTCTGTCTGTCTGTCTGTCTGTCTGTCTGTCTGTCTGTCTGTCTGTCTGTCTGTCTGTCTGTCTGTCTGTCTGTCTGTCTGTCTGTCTGTCTGTCTGTCTGTCTGTCTGTCTGTCTGTCTGTCTGTCTGTCTGTCTGTCTGTCTGTCTGTCTGTCTGTCTGTCATTCCTTAAATTTCAATCAGATTCGGTTAATCTGGTTATTTTTACATCCTTATTCTATGATGCATGTGTGGGACATCCTGTATTATGAAAAATTTAAGTTGAATTCTAAGGCCTTATTGCTTCATCTACCTATAAATCCTTATTTATTGGAAAGAAAAATATTGAAGATCGTTCCTTTTGTCCGATAAAACGAAGCTCTACAAGCGACAAAAAATTAGCACGTGACTAATCACCAATATCCCATGGGTGAGTAGAAACATACGGTGAATATCGGCGATGACAAATATCTTGTGCCAAAATGTTGGCAGAATCAACTAATTGCTATAGACTATTGCTACACAATTTGCAATAGTAAAAAACGGCTGATGTACTCAAGCTTAACTAGTTTATGGGATTTAGAGGTTTAAACGATATCCGGCCTACATGCATTTGCATTTAAGTTTTCAGAGCGCCTCCTGTTCATTCCAAAACATGTAAACCTAACGAATCCTTCATTTGGTAGACATTCTTCTAGATTTATCTGTGTAACCATCACACAATGCAGAAACTGATTCACTCATCAATATGACCTCCGGTGGCAGGCGCCTGTGCTGCTGCTGATTAGTGGGTAAATAACTATTCAGGAATGAATCCAGCCCTTTGGAATTGTGTTCAATTGATGTCGCGTGCAATTGATTTGAAAAACTTTTCAGATCCATTGGAACCAATCGATTGGAATTGTCTTTGATTCTGAATAGAGCTCAGTATTAAAATTAAATTATTGAAGATCTCTATAATAATCTTTCATTCCTTATCAAATGGGTTGAATTTCCCAAATCAAATAATTGCACGATAGGTGTAATTTCAAACTTACATAATTCTCAAATGCAATCGAGTGATTAAACGGCCGTCCAAATTTTCCTCTCCTTCTGTATTATTATGTATACGTACCTAAATACAAGCAAATTCCATCTGGTTTGGACCGGCTAGTCCTTATTTGGTGAATGGCAAATCAATCTCTAATTAAACAGCCATGACAATGTAGGTAAGGTAGAACGATATTTGGCTGCCTTAACCTTGGCAGTCACTGAAAATAAGAGCACACCTTCATTCAAATGCATGCCGGTTGTCACGTTTTGGCAACGAGATCGGTTTAGTCTAATGCAGACAGCGGATCCTTGCAAGCTTCGACAGAGTCAGATTTGGGGCTCTTCGGTACGACGAACTAGTTAATGCTCAAATAATAATATGATTCAGATTGTAGATCATTGATCAAATCCCTATGATTCTTTGCCGGAATTTTGTAATTGAATTATTTTTCAAATCGTCATATCAGACTGGGTAGATTTGGGGTCATTTATGAATTCCCAAGCCCTGGGGTCTGAAGAGCTTAGTTTTAGCACAGATTTGTACGCAAGTCAATGTATAACAGCGTCGTTAAGAAGATAAAAAACATTTTGATAAAGTAGGTTTTTTTCCGGACAGACGGGAAATTAGTGAGTGCTAGAATAAATCTCCTAAAATCACTTAAAAACCTGGATGAATCATAGAAATTACATCAAATTACTGTTATCTATTCGATTGTGCACAGTTAATTGGAAAACCCATTTAACATTGGCAACGATTCGGAAACCTCACGCCAATCGTCGGATTGGAACTGTCGACCGGAAACTGCGTGGTAAGATTTTGAAGACGATTAAGAGGAATTCCAATCTGTCGGACTGTGACTTCACCAGAAAATTTAATGCTTCCATAGTACCGTGAGCAGAATTTGACTCTGGGAAGGAATCAAGTTATATCGAGCTAGCAAACAACCAAATCGGACCATAAAGCAGAATAGTGTGACCGAAATCCGTGCTCAAAAGCTATACGAACAGGTGCTGGCCAAGTTCGACGGATGTCCTCTGATGGACGATGAAAACTATGTAAAGGCTGACGCCGGGCAAATCCAAGTTTAAGAATTTTACTTACGGCTCGGGAGGATGTTCCAGCAAAATTTAAATTTGTTTTTGCCGACAAGCACGAAAATTTATGATTTGGCAGGGCATTTGCAGCTGTGGAAAAGAAATGAAAGTTTTCGTTTCAATTCAGACAATGACATCTGACATGCTCACTCCGCTAAGAAATTCTCGCACCGGAAATATACTCATCCCTCCGCATAGCTCCTCTAATTGGAATTGGAATAGTCTCCTAACTAATTTAAAACTTATCAACAAGAAATCAGAGTTTAAAAGAAGTCTGCTTGAAGTATATATGAAGTAAAACAACATGATTTAGATTAGATTTGCGAAAATGGAACGATTTGCATATAAGTTTAAAAACAACAACAATCATCCACCACATTGTAACATTTTAAATGATTGTAATCTTAAGTTACATAAATAAAACAAAATTATAATAATAATAATAACATCGGAACAATACCAAAATGAGCGTCTCCAAAAACAAATTTGGCCGTTCATTCGATCCCAGGACCATCTTGTAATGTTTTGGCCAGGATCGGCATGTCGTCACTACAGCAAAGTCGTTCAAGAATGGTATGTAGAAAAAGGGGCTCAGTTTGTACCGAAAAACCTTAACCCAATCAGCTGCCCCCAGTTCCACCCTATTTTCAAAGCCATCAATTTGTTGAAAACCCGGTGGATTAAGATAGGTAAAACGATGCTAAACCGTACTAAGCTAAAACGATGGACAATGAATGTTAGCGCCGCCTAATTAGCCATGTTACAGGAAAATTTCTAGAATTCCTTCGAAATCATGACGAATAATTTTATCCGTATGTTTTCTCAAAATAATGAAGAAAACGCTACATTTCTATAAAAAAAAATCTTGAATTCAATAATGAATAACTGAAATACAGGCAAATGTTTTTCTTCAAGCTTTATTGAAAGATTTACAAAGATATGGATGATCAAAATTTCCTCCCCCATGAAGATTTTTTCCAAGTAAAATTTTCGCCGTAGTATCGGGAAATTTTTTGATCTTAAAACGTGTTTAAAACAAGAACATGCAAGTCAGAAATTTGGCTCGCCTTCGGCGGAATTAAATCTTAAGCCACCCTAGGCTTGAGACAAATAATTTAACGACTTTATGTGACGTTCACGAAATGAAACTAATAAATTCTCTCTTTTTTGTTTAAAAAATCATTTTGTTTAAACAATCTAAACTTGACGTACAAAAACTCTACCACGTCTTTAGAATGGGGTTTTTATAAAGAAGTACCGTCAAACGGGGCATCATGCAACAGCGGGGTTCGATGCAACATTTATATAACACTACATTAAATCAATTTTTAATTTAATGTATTGTTATAAAGTTATCTTTTAATGATCACAAAATGATGATGACATAATTTCTCACATTTTAAGCTAGTTTTCTTAAGTTTTTCATTTTTATGTAAAATTTGAAAAATCGAGCAATAACATTTTTTGATGCCGAAAAAAACTTTACCCAGTATGACAGATTGGCTTGATAATATTACCTACAAACTTTTTACTGGTTTCCTCATGTTATACCAACATTGTTGGTGGAAAAATATTTTTCGAACAATCACCCAATTTTTTTTAAATAAATATTTTTAAAATTCCGTTAGGTGTCTGGGGTTAAATGCAACAAAATGCAAATCAAAGAAATACCTTGTAAATCTTGTTTCCATGTGTTGAAATATGAATGTTTTGCATCACGCGTTTGTAAGCATTGAAATTTCATTCATCCAAACATTTTTTTTAATGATTTCAGCATTTAGAATTTTTCGTAGTATTATTTAACCCCTAAATGTATGCAGCATCTTCATTTTCAGGAAAAATGTGAAAATTAGTTATTACAGACCCAAAAACTACTGCAATTGGTGTTGTCATGCGTAATGATCTTTAAGGCATCGCTAATATATTAAAAACTATAAATTTTTGTACGTGTTCATAAGATTTTTCATTAAAAACAAAGTTTGTTGCAAGTTACCCCATTTTCTAAGGAGGGTGAAAATCGCATGTTTTTAGAAAATTAAAAATAACTGAAAAAACCTATAATTTTTCTAACTACGCCAATTTGATACCCCAGCATCCTTAAAACTTTTGATGCATAAGGGGTAGGATTAATTGTGAACTTAAGTTTTTTAGAAGCCATTGAAGTTGAAAATTGTTGCATGTTGCCCCAGTTGACGGTATACCTAATCTCGAAACAGAGTTTGAATCAAACCATTTGAATTTCAAAACAAATCTTAAATCTACTTTATTTCTAAAAATTTTGATTAAAAAAATTGGTTATGCCATAACAAATGTTGTGCTGATATGAAATATTCTTCAAGAAACCAGTTTCAGGCTGCATTAATATTTGTTTCATGTTTTTCTCAATGTTAAGCATAAAATTTAGAAAAGTTTTGGCAAATTATTTAAGGCCCAATCAATACTGATGTTATGAAATTGTTTGGTACAATAAAAATATTCACATTTTCATAGGTGATGGAAAGAATTAAAGAAACATGAGCTATCAAAGAACGAAAGAACATAAGCCGTAAATATCATGAATTTTTCGAAAAAGATACAACGGCTCACCGGCAGGACTTGAACCTGAAATCTCCGCTTCAGTACAACGGCGCGTTAGCCAATTTCACCATGGTGCTCGTTTTGCTCGTGTTCGCCGGTTTCATCACGTTCACCGTGGTGAAATTAGTTAACACGCCGTTGTATTGCAGCGGAGATTGCAGGTTCAAGTCCTGCCGGTAAGCCGTTGTATCTTTTTCGAAAAATTCACGATATTTACGGCTTATGTTCTTTCGTTCTTTGATAGCTCATGTTTCTTTAATTCTTTCCATCACCTACGAAAATGTACTTAAGGCCTCAAAATTTGCAATTATTAAAGGTGCAATAATTTTAAAAGGTAATTTAGATTAATTCTTGTGTGCTGAATCTTAATATCCATTTTTGTTATTGATATAACTTTTGAAAAAAGATTTAAATTATTTGAAAGTTCTGCACTTTTAGGACGAAACATAACATAAATTTAAATCAATTATCAACTTTCCTCAAGACTTCAAGTTATTTTGAGTTGTGTGAATGAAGTTACAGAAGTTTTCTATTTGTTTATTTTCCCTCACTTAACGAATATTTCAAGAAGTTTCAAATCGAATTGAATTTTAGATATTTTTTAAGTATAAATCTAATCGTTTTGCAGGTTTCAACAAATTTGATAAATGAAATCAAGTTTATAAAGCTTTCTGCATTAATGTTAAAAATACTTGTTACTAATGATATTTTTCCAAATTTGTAAGAAACTGTTGAATTTTACTTTTTAAAATCATGAATCATAATCTTCATATTATTATTTCTACATTTAATGAAGTATAATAAACAAAATCAGAATTAGATTTTTCTTAAATGTAGGTTTGATAGTTAATCAGTAATCATTGATTGATTTAACTTAAAACCGACACATTTCAAAACTTCATATCATCAACACTAAATATGACAGTCCAAATTTGACAAAATATTCAAGTTCAGGATGCTAAAATCTACCAAATCAATAAATAAATCATGAGCACAAAAATGCTTCTCCATTGAGTTATTAATCAAATTTTTTAAATAAGATTTTATAATGGTAACAAGTTTTTATCGAAAAACAATTCCTTCACATGTCAATCACAATTTTTTTTCTTATTAAAAACACTACAGGGGAATTTTTCAATCATCGCTTTTCTTGAAAATGAAGAAAGGAAATGTTTATTAAGTTGAATAATAAATAACAATTGTAATAATTTTCCTGACAATGAATCATGGTTTACTTTTTACCTGATCTGACAATTATTTTAAAATAACTTTTGTTTTTCTAAATCTGTGTTTTGGAAATATTTATTTCTGCTTCGAAATTATTGGCTATTTGGTTTATTTTATCACTTAAATTTATTATTTTTTGAGCTTGTGTGATAATTATGAGTAAGAAAATGATTAAGGCACAATTTCCCCTTATGTTTGGATAACGTTCCACTGTTATGCCTACCCATTTACTGATTCTTATTATTTTCTGGCTAAATTTGAATTTCGAAAACCACAGCCCCGCTTCCCCCTCCATTGACGGGTCCTTCGCACGGGCCTGGTGATACCATTTTTGTTTCGCACCTTTTTCATATTTTTGTGCTTTAACCACCTTTAACGCCAATAGGTTCTAGAAAAAAGTTAATTTGTGCTTGAGTTATCGGTTGAACAATTTTAAAAAAATTGTTTAAAACAATGTTGACGATTGCCAATCAACCATTTCAAAACAGGAAACAGAGTGGTACACTTCAGTTTCGCTCAGTATCCAATATGAAATCCTTTTCCTTTTAAGATGAAGAGGGACCTAATGCACTAATATAATGCTTCATTTTTTAAATTTGTATTTAAGTTTTTCAGTATTATTGGGAAACATGAACATACTAAAAATGTCGTCATTACGACCTTGAAGTTATTTTTCTGTTTTCTATCCAAATTCATAACTAGCTCTTAGTTTAAAAATAGAAATCTGACAAAAATAGAAGTACGTCGTTTGTTTATTTTCACAGGAGGTTCTGTTTAAAAACTTATATCTAGGGCAGCAAAAGCAAGTCCCATAATCTGCTGCACTCATTCGTTGATATGCTTTTCCCGACACAACAATTTGGTACGGTTCCAAGAAAATCCCCTCGCAACTGGTTTGTTTTCACACCGTTTAAGTAAATATGCCAAAAAACTGCCACACAATCAACGCCATCAACATGACATAAATTGCATTCCATCATCTGCCGAAAAACGTTCCCGCTTGTTACAGATTATACCCATCAATTCATTCATCTCAATAAACCGTCATCGCGGAATTGCTTAATCTATCCTTCCTTCCCAAACGTTTGCTAGCTGGCTCGTAAAGTGCCGAACAAATTTGTTGACGTTAGCGTTGTTCAGGTTGCGGGAATGGGTTATAGCATTTTAAATCAAATCACCAGCACATCAACCTAATAGAAACACCCACACATCTCCTGGAATGTTACTTGCCTGTTGTAATGTTTACTTTTTGCCGATTAATAAAACGGTGGGAAATCTGTGGATCTTACAAAATTAGGGAAAAAATTCACTAAACCACGATGTCCAAAATTTAAAACCGTGGAGCACTTCCGCCCGAAGACGTCAATCTCTTGGAGATCAACTTGCAATTTGCGCGCGATCGAGCAAACAGCGCACGTCCGCTCGAGTTGGCTGCTGAACTACGAACTGAGAATCGGTCGGTCGATGATGTATTAGAAGAGAAATTTGTATTGCAATGGTTTTGCAAAGCCAGAATGTGGACCTGCCCCTTTTACTGGGGGGATGGATGCTGCTGTTGGCGTGCACGATAGCTAAACATGAGAGAAATTTGCGCGCAATCCCAAGTTAAATTAATCACGCTACTCGTGACACTTGACTAGGCAGAAATTTGTGACATTGAACGTGGATTACTTCACGAGGTACACCTAGAACATAGAATTTGTTTATTTTGAAACGATTTTACTTGGAGACAGAAAAAGAACATTATCCACAGCTTATGAAGATTCTACTTATAAAAGAATTTGTTATCTTCGTTCTACGCTGTATGTTGCATGTTCAATGTTCTTCGTTCTTTTTTTTTTTTGTTCTTTGTTCTCTGTTATATGTTCTATGTTCTATGTTCTAATTTCTATGTTCTTTGTTCTATGGCCTAAGTCCTATGTTCTGTGTTCTATATACCATGTTGAATTTTTACAGGTATTCTTGTTGTTTAGAAATTTTCGGTCAAATGTTGCACTTTCATTACCTGTTTACCTCATTACCATCTTTCGTTCTAAAAATTTTGTTTGAGAAAAAGATCCCAGAGAACCGTGTCAAACATATCAAAGCATTTAACAAGATCCAATTGAAGCACCAAGTTGACTCTCGTAACAATCCACGCGTTCAAAGGTAACGTGGAAGATTCCTTCAGACGGTTTCAATTGATTTCATAATAAAGACTCCCTCATCCTTCTTGCTGCAACGGAATGTCATGTTTTTATTTGTGCGGGTGTCGTTCTTATCAATTGGCCCTGTCTACACAAACTGTTTTCTCACCGGGTCCAATATATCACTGACCCACTAAACAGTGCAGGCTCATGTCCAACGAGACTATTTTCCTAGACGTAT
Source organism: Uranotaenia lowii (assembly GCF_029784155.1). Lineage (NCBI taxonomy): Eukaryota > Metazoa > Arthropoda > Insecta > Diptera > Culicidae > Uranotaenia > Uranotaenia lowii. Next base: position 168,874,053 of record NC_073692.1, on the reverse strand, counting down.
TTATTTGTCCAAAGCGCTGGGATCCGTTTGCTGTATTGAATAGGTAATATAAGCAATTTACATTATTTACCGCAAGTCATATGAATGTAGAGCATGACAATTACTAGGGCAGCGTGTGATTTATTCAATTGTGATTGGGAATAACTTCAACAATCGATATCAAATGTAGATTTTACTAAATAAAAAAAAATACTTCCAAAATGTTTAAATTTCTTCTTTTCAAGTTCTTACTCAAATCAAATGATCTCCAGTATTAGAACTGAGCATAAGATATTTCGAAACGAACAATTACAAAAGCCCAACAGAAGAGACTTTAACCCTTCAATGCATGACTTTTTTTTAATGAGTTTAGCAATAATTTAATCAGGGAAGAATATAACTTTTTTTTAATTATTCAAAAGTTGATTGTCTTGTGAGCATTATTTAAATTCAAATTACAATATAAATCAGAAGCAATCACTATAGACTAAGAAATGCAGCTGGAGTTTCGAATTGCAATACAAATATGCAATACCTTTCCATGCCATACTTGATTCTAAATATTTGCTGGCTTTGTCAACATAAATTGAGAACTAATTCTAACTGTGTTTGGGTAGTTGGTAAGTGGAGTTAAGCAAAATCGTGTAACGGAGTCCCATTTCCCTTTTTTATGTCTCCATTGGACGGAGGGGTGAGCAATTATTATTCATAAAACAAGTTTATTTTATTTATTTTATTTAACGACCGTTTAACAGCTTAGGTCATTCTGGTTCATAAAACAAGTAAAGTATAAAAATTGTATGGAAGCTACCCCTTTTTTCCATCCTCCCTGCTGGAAGAAGGGAGGAATCTCAAATAACCATAGAAACATTCCTTGTATTCAAATACCCTTACATGACAAATTTGGTTCCATTTGCTAGATTAGTTCAAGTTATGTAAAAAATTGTAAGAGAGCTCCCTTCACCCCTTCCTATCTTCCCTTTAAAAAAAGGAGGGGGACCAAATAATCAGATCTCGAGTTATGGAGACTAGTTACTTGAAATTGAAAGACCCCCTCCCCCTTTCCATCGAGAGAGAGAGAGGGGTCCCAAACTTCTATAGAAACCTTCCCTGGCCTCAGGAGCATCAACCTACGCAAATCGTTTCAGTTGTTTGCAAGTCTATAGGGAACAGACAGACAGAAATTCATTTTTATATATCTATAGATAGATAAATTTGATTTTTGCTTCACTTTATGCATAGTTTCCTCGATATATCAGGCATACATTGAAATCTCATAATGAAAATACCATGAATCTATTCCTTTAAACTAGAGATGTACCGAATATTCGATCGGCCGAATATTCGGCGCCAAATTCCGCCGAAAAACCGTTAAGCCGAATATCCGGCTCACCGAATAGTTGAGCTAAGTAGTCGGCCGAATTGGCCGAATAGGTCGAATATCTACTACAGACTTGAAAATTTTTCAAATAATTTTGGATAATTTATGAAATATCCAAAAGAAATGTTGTAAAAGCTACACAATCATTTAAAACTTATGGTTTCAGCAAAACATCTAAGGTGTATCCGCGTATCTTTCACTGTAGATTGTACAGGAGAATGCTGAACGGTATCGCTTTATACTTTGATTTTAGTTTATTCCAGATTTTCTGGATATATTCAGGCTTGCCCATAAATCCAGTGAAGAATGCAGATAAGTCAAATATGGCCGGGATTTTCAGATATTGTTTAAAACTTCCCGAGTTTCGCTCGGTTTTATTATGATTATTTGCTAAATCAAATAAAAAACCTCAAATTCCTCTTTAGAATTTTTAGATTCTGTGTTCAATAACGATTTTTCAAAAATTTTAAAATATACTTGAATGTTGACCTTTTCTAATTTAAAAAAATATCTTGTAATACCATCATCCGATAATATCATCTAGTTGAAAATAGTCGACTGAAAACATGAGGGGCATTAATATAGTAGAAATAGAAGCATTGAAATAATCGCATAAGTATTTTTCATTAAAAACTCAATCGAATATTCGACCGAATATTCGTTTGGCCAAATAGCTGAAAAGGTCAATAATCGGTATTCGGCCGTTCGCCGAATACCACTATTCGGTACATTTCTACTTTAAACTTTAAAATATCTCCTTTTTTTATTAAGTTATCTTATTTTAATCGCCGCTGGGATATATTCTTATTTAAATTTTGGCATTTCGGCGAGTTGTGAAAATTCAAGGTAGAATATTTAGAAAGAACATGAATGTATTATAGGTGGAAAGATCAAAGCTGGAGCGCTTTGGGTAGAAGAAATTGAATAGTTGTTGAAAATGTGAGCAGGGCTTTTGTTTTGTGAACAGCTTTTGAACTACTTGCGTGATTCTTTGCCGCGCAATAATACTTTGCCACCTATAATACTTTCATGTTCCTTCTAAATATTTTACCTTGAATTTTCACAACTCGCCGAAATTCCAAAAATTAAATAAGATTTTTTTTATTAAGTTAGTGTTGTTTTAATTAATGTTAATGATTGCTACAGTCTATCACATTAGACTGAATTGATCTGAGGTCATTTTTGAATTCCTCAAACCCTAGGATTTAAAAAGCTTCGATTTTTTTTGCATATTTTTTAAGTAATGTTTACATGAGTAAATTTAGACTTTGAGATTTGTGTGGGAGAATTCAAGTTTTGTTTGTTTTGATTTTGTTTTGTATCTTCTGTCGAACCGAGCCTGCTGATGGTTTTGATGCCAATTTAATGTCAATTTTCCGATGAACAACTGTTTTTTTATTTTAAGAGACTTTCATTTCAATGATGATGAACAACTTTGTAGAAGACTGTAACTTCGTATCTTGTTGGGTAAAAAAGTTATAAGTGTGTTATAAGTGAAAAACCAACAATTTTTTTAAATAGAGTGTTTTTTCTGGAAAATCTATATCTATACTAGCTGACCCCGTGTGCTTTGCTACACCTTCCAAAAATAAATTGAATTTGTTAAAATAATTGAAATTAACTTTTATTTTTAAGGCAGAATTTTAAATCTAATTTCACTATAACCTAGAAGCAAACTCGTATGAAAGAGAGCTGCAGCTACAGTTACGAATTTCAGTACAAAGATGATCAAATAATACTTTCTTAAAATTGATCTCTAAATTTGATTTTCAAGATCTATCTGAAGCTTTTACTCTGTTTCAATAACCTTCATAGAGTGTATTATTATGTTAAAATGTATGTTTTAATGCAGGGGTGAGCAACCTTTTGAACCAACGGGCCAATTTAAATTTGAAATCTTGTCGGCGGGCTTTTTTAAATAATTAGCAGAACTTCACGTCAGTTTTTATAACTACAAATTTTTGGCGAAAACAAATCTGAAAAAGGAAAGATTAACCGAATTTACGAGTTTAAAAACAGAAAATTAACACGACTAGCTAAATACCCGATATTGAAAAGGTACATCACTAAATCTTTGTCATTTTTACTATCTCTCAACACGAATGCCACAAGGATGGTAAAGTGTCATTAATAAAACTTTAACTATCTCTCAATTTTTCAATAGTCAATCACCGTCTTCTTGGCGTTGGACGTTGAATTGCTTATTGACTTTCTGTGTTTTGTTTTTCCATAATTAAAACTTGTCCTCAACGCCTAGATTTTTTTCCAACAAACGATAAGAACCTCGTTTTTTAAATCGAAGTTCTATATTGGATCATTGCATTGAGATGTTGAGCAAGGTTGTATAGAAATCACAGAAAAATTTTCAATTTCACATATTTGTAAGCCACTATCTTAAAAATTCTAGAATTTTTATCCAGATTTTCATAATTTCTAATCTTATTTTGATATCATTGGGATAGGATTTTAAAAGCTAAATTATGAGTGAAACAACCCAATTTATCGATGTTTGTTATAAATTTTCTATCAAATTTCTGAAAAAAAAACATCACTGATAATCGTCAAATAACTTTTGGGTTAAATCACAGAATTTCAGATATCTCTTGTTTTTATCAAGAAATAATAATTTTAGGCGGCGACTTTAAAGCCGGCTGATTTATGTTAATATAAAATCTAAAATCGTTCACCCAGGCTTTATTATTAAACATTCGTTTTTTCGTCATTATTCAGCAATAAATAATATTTCCCAAGGTTTCGATTTGAATTTTTTTGCCAGTATTTGAATGCTAACAGAACAAGCCTTTTTACCGAATTAGATAGAAAATTATCTGCTGAGCAAACTTTTTATCATTCAACTTTATTTTAGCTTGAGAGGAAAATAATGACTTCACTAACGGACTTCGAAATTCCTGTGATCATGTGTAGCTTTAGCTGCTCTTCCTCACTTTAATTGATTTTGCTTTCCAAGGTGGTAGGCGTTAAATAATTAGGAAAAATGTATCCTGATTTAAAAAAAACCCAAAATGCAGATAAGGGCATATTTTGATCAAGGCATTTGCATTTTCCTAACAATCCATTGTTGAAAAAAAGGTAAGGCATACAAATTTGAAAAAAAGCTACGCGGGCCGCACAAAAGGGTCTCGCGGGCCACATGCGGCCCGCGGGCCGCGGGTTGCTCACCCCTGTTTTAATGATATGGACTTCCAGCCCTTTCCCACTTCCAATGCAAGAAGTGCTCACGAACTACACAGAAATTTTTTTTGACTATTACGTGTCACTGAAACTGCAAACTTTAAAATAAATCAACCTGTAATTAACAAAACCAGTAATTTTCAATTGTTTTCCTTGAAAGTTAACGAAGATTCATTTATTATTACAGCAAAAGTCCTGTAAAAAAGTTGTACACTGAAAATTTAATGTCATGTAATTTGTTTTTCGACCTGTAAAATTACGGTAAATGTCCTGCTCCTTTTTGTTACAGGACATTTGCGTAATTTTACAGGAAATACTTTTTGCTGTGTACGTTAAAATCATTCTTAGTATCTAATTTAGGCAACATTTCGCTTTATTTGTCTGATTAGATTTGATATTATGCCAAATTTGATATGAATAAAGACTTATCTTTTTCTTTCCGACTCCTCCCGGAAAAAAGGGAGGGTCTCAAATTATTTATGCAAACAAACTTGTATCGAAGCCTTGATTGGTTAATAAGTTTTCAAGCTATGCAACGCGGACTCCCTATGTCCCTCCCTTCTTTACACTGCTATGCAATCCTAGAAACATATCTCGTATCCTAAAACCTTCTTTGGTTAAAATCATATTAAAATTGTTAAACTTGTAGACATGACACATTACAACTTGAAGTGATGCCATGCCAGCCAGTTCTAAACAAACTCTTGTTGAAAGTAAAATGTGCAAAAATTTTGACATTTGTCCCGTTTGTTTAGGCAAATGAAAACACAATGCTTTTTTGAACATATTCATTGATATACCTGAAAATTTTCTGCAGTATAAGTTAATGTTTGACACTTCACTTCCACTGAATGCTGTTTAAAGCAAAAGACCTTCATTTACAAAGACATCTAAAATTTTTGAATATACACTTCAGATTCAACACACGGGACTCTTTCACTTAATGCTGAATCATTTTGGGGAGGAAGTTCATAAAAAGTAGATGATTCATGACTCAAAGGCGTGTTTGAACTTATTCCACCATTCGTTATGACATTTGAAATGAAAGGAGTTCAACACATTGTCAACACTTTAAGGTCATATTAAAATTTATCAAAAAAAATCTGCTTCCCCTGGAATTTCAATGAAAAATAAATTCAAAAAAAGCTGATCAAAAGTCTTTTCTATGTAGCCAAAATATGTATAACACCAACACAATGTGCTCTAGGGTACCTTATCAACTGAAAATTCTTCCAAAGAATGCATATCCTCACTTTTTGTTATGAAAAGTTGGATGATTTTATTGATAACTTTCACTTTTATTTTTATTTTTATTTACATAGTATTCCGTCTCACGACATAACTTGACGAACATAATTCCTAAAATTCACTCGGTCCATGGCAACCGTTCTCCAATTTCTCGGGCACCCCACGTTCGCCAGATCACGCTCCACTTGGTCTAACCACCTTGCTCGTTGCGCCCCTGCTCGTCTTGTTCCTACCGGATTCGTGGCGAACACCTGTTTTGCAGGACAGTCATCCGGCATTCTCGCAACATGTCCCGCCCAGCGTATCCGACCAGCCTTCACCACCTTCTGGATACTGGGTTCGCCGTAGAGTCGCGTGAGCTCGTGGTTCATCCTTCGCCTCCACACTCCGTTCTCCTGTACGCCACCAAAGATGGTTCTTAACACTCGTCGCTCGAATACTCCGAGTGTACGCAGGTCCTTTCACTTTATGCAGGTCCTTTCAATTATAACTGCAAAAAAATCAAAACGTTCTCTAAATTCGGCCCTCTTAATACATCATTCCTCTATTATGAAGGACAGGCTTTTGTTCAGTTTAGTGTCTGTTCATTTTCATCTAATTTTGTTGTTGGCGCTTGATACATCTTCAGTTAAGGACATGTTCAAAAAATGTTTCGATCTTTTTCTATCGAAAACATCCTATGTATTCTTTTTTCTGTTATCGATATGAATCAAAACAAACCTTAGGCGTATTGAATTATACAACTGTATGAAAATCTTCCCACTTTCTTTTTTTTTTTCAAACGTCCGCAAACAGTCATACCATTATTTTGTATGCATCAGTATTAATTTCATATTTTTAAGACAACAATTGCAGCTTTAAATAACATGAAATGAGAATAGTTTTAATTTTGAAAATCGTTAAACATGGTTTTTATTCGACCGGTAAAATGAGCTAAGAATCAATAAGAAAAAAAAACACATCTAGGCTTCATATCGCCACCACGTGCTATGCTTGGTTGAGAAATAGGGGCAACGCACCCTCTTCGATTTCGCTCAAGATCAGTAGGGTGACTTATCATAATGTAAATAAGAAAAATCCAAAGTTTTGGGGAATCGGACCACCCTCCCTCAAATGGCAGCCCCCCCCTTTTTGAAAATTTGACAATTTTAGCCAAAAAAACTGTTTTTTTTTAATATCTCAAAAACGGTAGAAGCCACAAATACGATAAGACCATCTCTATAAAGAATATATTATAAGCTATCAAATGAGTTGATAGAAAATTTTCGGCAGTGTTGCCAAACTAGAGGATTTTGCATTTTAATACTTAAATTGCGATTATCTCAAAATGCCCCCACTTTTATTTTTCATTTGATGGTGCCAATGGATTCAGCGTGAAATTTTACATAAGATTCACTTATTCACTCAAAACAATATGAGCCGTTTCGGAGATATCAAGTTTTTAAGATAGGAAGTTCGTGAAATTTCACCGTTACGCCAATACATCTAATAAATACGCCTCCGAAAGGATGGATCTGCTTCCGCATATTGGTACTACAGGGTCCGGCAATTGAACTGCTACATTGCTTCAACAGTAATTATCTCGTTGCACGCGAAACAGTATTGAACGACCCCTCGTAGCTTTGTTTACATAGTCCTAGCTATCATTGCACAGTGGTGCAGAACATCAATTTAGCTGTACGAAATTAATAGCGCCCAGGGATGAAGAGATAGACGTTTGATGTCTTCAGCAACATTGTTTAACTTTACATGGAGCATATTCTAGCATCAAAATTTTTGCCGAGGGGTCCACCGATTCCCCCGCTAATTTCAAATGGAAATGGTTTCGCTTATCCTCAACAATGATCACAAAAAAGGGGATATTGTGAAAATGTGCACTTTTCGATGGACGAGCCTTCCAAAATTGCCAATAAAATACACCAAATGTTTTCTTCAGGGCTTCAGCAACTTCTAAAACCATTATTATATATGAGACAATTGTATATCGTGACTTGGTACAACTTTGTTTCGAAGACAGCGAACCATTTTATTCAATATTTGTGTCAGGTTTAAAAAACTGCTTTTTCAAGGAATTTTTTTTTACTTTGACTGTACTGTAACTTCGTGATGTGATAGGACATATTCAACAAACTTATGTACTTTGATCAGATAAACAACTTTGTCGAAGACATCAAAGCCCTTATTTGAAAAATAAAAAAGATAGCATTTTTATCTCGCTATCGGTGGACCCCTCGGCATAAATTTTGATGCTAGAATATGCTCCATGTAAAATTAAACAATGTTGCTGAAAACATCAAACGTCTATCTCTTCATCCCTGGGCGCTATTAATTTCGTACAGCTAAATTGATGTTCTGCACCACTGTGCAATGATAGCTAAGACTATGTAAACAAAGCTACGAGGGGTCGTTCAATACTGTTTCGCGTGCAACGAGATAATTACTGTTGAAGCAATGTAGCAGTTCAATTGCCGAACCCTGTAGTACCTATATGCGGAAGCAGATCCATCCTTTCGGAGGCGTATTTATAAGGTGTATTGGCGTAACGGTGAAATTTCACGAACTTCCCATTTTAAAAACTTGATATCTCCGAAACGGCTCATATTGTTTTGAGTAAATAAGTGAATCTTATGTAAAATTTCACGCTAAATCCATTGGCACCATCAAATGAAAAATAAAAGTGGGGGCATTTTGAGATAATCGCAATTTAAGTATTAAAATGCAAAATTATCTAGTTTGGCAACACTGCCGAAAATTTTCTATCAACTCATTTGATAGCTTATAATATATTCTTTATAGAAATGGTCTTATCGTATTTGTGGCTTCTACCGTTTTTGAGATATTAAAAAACAAAAACAGCTTTTTTGGCTAAAATTGGCAAATTTTCAAAAAGGGGGGCTGCCATTTGAGGGAGGGTGGTCCGATTCCCCCAAAACTTTGGATTTTTCTTATTTACATTATGATTAGTCACCCTAATGATTTTGAGCGAAATCGAAGAGGGTCGTTGCATTTTCATGGTCACTTGGTATGGAATATATATAAAAATGAATGTGTGTCTGTCTGTCTGTTCCCTATAAGGGTATATACGAGCGCCAGTATTGGCGAAAAAATGGCCTCAGCCATAACCTCAAACTTTGATGAGCTGACGGCCTCAGCAGTGATGCTAGGCGCGTTACTAAAATCAGTATTTGTTTTTTTTAAACTAATTATAATATTTCTGAATTGATTCACTATTACAAAAAAAAGTAAATTAATAAAAGCCACGTTGATGTTGACTATGAAAATAATAGCCTGCATGCTCTGATTATTTATAACATTTTCACATAATTCGCTACATCGTTTAAGTGTGCGATACAGACAGTTGTTATTCAGTTCAGATAAATGTTGCGTTTAATTACATATTCTAATAGAATTCTAGGGAAAAGTTGCAAATTCTCAGTACTCATGAAAACGTTTTTCAATAAAAATTCAATTTAAAATATAATCATTTTCCAAATATCAATGCACTTGGCAGCCCTGACCACCCAAAAAAATCAAAACACGAGCATCTGTGTGTCGCATTTCCACAGGGCGAATTTGTCGATATTAGTACCGCAAAATCGCGTTTATCGTGCGCCCTTCTCAAAAATTGATTCTGTTCTCCCATGGTTTGAGGTTAGGGCTGAGGCCTCCTGCTAAGGTGGTGTTCGTGTAAAACTGTCAATATATCCTAATAGACTCGGAAACTACTGAACCGATCATCGTGAAACTTGGCATCTGAGGGTTTTTGGGGCCGGAGATGGTTTCTATAATAGATACAAACCGGTCCGACTTAAGGGAGGAGGGGCTCCCATACAACTTTTGTTTTTATTCCCACGAACCAAAAGTCATGGCACCCATTTTGTCAAGCAATTTTCGTTTCCTTTGGCGGGGTTATTTTCATCATCACCATGGGCCGGGCATTTGAAACGAACATCCAGAGTTCACGTCTACTGGATAGCAAATCAAAGCTTGCTAAGTATTGAAAATTTGAAAGGGGAAATTTTGGCGGATGTTTTTTCCTTCTACTGTTTAAAGCACGTGGTATCGGTACGAGATATTTGGATGCAATAATGAGCCTACATGTTGGATTGAAAAATACTACAAACCTGTTAGGAATATATTGACTTAAATTGTAGTGGCTTTCAAAGTGCTCTTTACCGCTGCTGGGGGGCTTTGAGGGTCTACAAAAACAAACAGTGAACTGAACAGTGAACAATTAATTGACTTCTTCTGCTGAATAACTATTTGGACTGAGTGCTGAAAAACTGATGAACCGATTTCTATAAATTCCAGCTTTTAAAAGCCAACCATTTTCATATTTTTGGAAATTCTTTTAGAGGAAGAAAAAATTAATTAGATTCCGAGTTATAAGCCAAGGCTGCGATTTCAGAGCTTCAATAGCCTTCGAGGAATTTAAACGGGGGATTAGAAAATTGATAAGATTATGAAATCTGAGGTTTTGAGTTTTATACAATTCAATTTCATTGGCCAATTTCTAACTTTTGAGTTATTTATTTTAAAAATGTTTAGTACTGTAAATTCAAACAAATTATATCTTAGAATTCAAATTGATTATTCTTCAAAATAATTAATTGGATGTTTGTGCCCAAGAATAGAAAAAAATGAGTTGGTAGCTTCGGTTCACAGATGATCTGTTTTCGATAACTTCGAAAAACTATTAGTGAGCAAAATTATAAAAGCGAAAAAATACACACATACAATTGAAAACATGCAAAGTAAGTTTTTATCATGGTTTAACAAAGTTCCGAAGTCGTTTTAAAAATTTCAAAATAAATAAAATTAAAACAAATCGATGTACAAGAAGATTATCCATCTTAAAAAGTGGGATAATCTCCAACAAAGATTTTCATTAGATAGGGGATAGGAAAGATTAAAAAAAAGGTTTCAACTTTTGAAGAAAAAAATTTAGGGCCAAATCTGTTCAAGCTTCCTAAAAAAATGGATGTATTCTCGTGAAAGCATAAATTACATCGAAATACATCGCAAGGTATAAGGTTACCAGTCAAGTTTCTCCAATGTTTGAGGCCTTTCTGTCCTTACAGTGGGGGATAAGATGTGGAAAAAGGGTCTCCCTTACAGTTTTATGCATTACTCGAGAACTAATCGAACAAAAAAAAAAAAACAAAATTTAATAGGGAAGTATATTCAAGTACGAGAAATGATATTTTGTATGTTTTAAGACCCCTCACTCTCTCCAACGGAAAGACGGGATAGAGGAGGGAGGTTTTCATACAATATTTTTGGATCACTCGAGAACTTATTATTCAAATTTTAATAGCAAAGGGTATTTGAGTAAAAAAATTTCTATGTTTAAAGCTTCTACCTCCTTTCACTGATTCGATAGGGAGGGGGAAGGGGTGCTCTTATAATTTTTTTTTAATAACTCGATTGCTAGCAAATAGTAACAAATTGGGAAGAATATTTAAATTCAAGATGATGAGTTCTTGATGATTTGGTTCTCCTCACGGGATGGAAAGAGAAGAGAGGTGAGACAAATTCAATAGCTCATCAAATAAATTTAAACAAATTTTGCAGGGGAAAGTATAAAAATACGAGGAATGATTCTATGGTTATTAAAAAAAACCCTTTTCACCATCAAGTAGTGGGGGTTAAGAGATGGGAAAATAGTTCCGTACAATTTTTTGTATTACTTGAGAATTTATCCAACAAATGGAAACAAGTTTGAAAAGAGTATTCGAAAGTAAGTAAATTTGAAAAAAAAAGTAGTAGTAGTAACTTCCATAGTCTGGAAAATCAGTAAAAAAAATGTTACATTGTTCTTCGAGAACGAATAAGTCCCTCAAAAAACTTTAAGAAAAATTAAAATTTGACCAATTTTCCAAATTCAGTAGTAGGTACCGGTAGTTTAAATCAAATTACGACGAATTAAAATATTTTGCTTCCAGGAGTACATTCCGTGCTGAACATCCTTCAACGAAAACCAATCTATAGATTACACGGATCGTTATCCACCCGAATAACCCTTACAAAACACTTAACGTATGTACACAATGCATATAACCACCAATCTCATTGATAGAAAGCAAAAAAAAAACGAAAATCTAGAACAAAGTGCAAAGTGGCAAAAGTGCATCGCGTCGCAATGTCGGCGATGTCAGTGATGTCCCAACTTTGAAGTCGCGATGCTCACCCAAAAACAACAAAAAATGGTCGTGAACTTGTATGTGGGTGGATAAGTGAGCGAGCGTATATGAATGGTGAGTAAGGGATGAAAACAAGTGAAAACATTCTCCCTAGGGGGAGGCTTTCATCCCCCTACGGTTAGCAGCTCCCGGAAGTTTTGGGCTTTATTTTTAGATTTACAACATTTTTTTTTCTTTCTGTAAGATGGATTCTCGTTGACAACTTTGTAATACAATATTGTAGGAAAATAAGCTGGATGTAAACTGCCTGATGTTAACTTACCTAGAAGCTTACAGTTGGGGTTGTGTGCAGCAATCAAGTATCCTAAATTACATAATCAGAATTGATTTTAAAATTCCTGAATTATGCTCACTTCTTCCGGATGGTAGGTTGTTTGCCTTGTTATTTTCCACCCTTTTAATCACTGGTAAAAAACACCTGTCACACTGTTCGACAACTTTCGAGCACACTTGGCACCGAGCAACAGTTATTTCGCACCAAAACCAGACACGGATGAACTTGAACTATCACACTGATGACCGCCCGCCGGACACTTTCGAAAGCAAGAAGCTGCAGCAACTGTCACATGCACTTCGATGGGCTGCTTAGATGCAACTGGGGTACTTCCGAATCTTGCTCTCACATAGTCGAAAAACTAACAAAAACCTAGCCATATCCGTCCGCCGCCACTCACTCATCTCAGGCTCGCTGCTCCCCATCGGCTTCTATCGGACGAAAATGGTGAAAGAAAATGGTGAAAGAAAATGGTCCACCCCATTGCCGAAATCATCCCCCCATACTCACCAATGTTGTTGTTAGTAGCAAACTGACCCTTATGATTCTCTCATTAGCAAGCAGAGGCGTTTCAAGATTCTGCTTGGATTTAACTTGATGCATAACTACGTTGGATTTGCTTTTCAAACGATTGTTGTGTACGTTTTAAAGAAAACCATCCAAAAAATCTATGTTAAACTCAAGTAAGATGACTAATGAAGACTGTAAATTGGTGTTTTCCAACCTTCGTTTGACCGATTTGTATTCCAAATCTGGATGAAATCGGAAAGCTTGTTGATTTCTTTTGGATTTTGTTTCCTTCTACGGTTGTTCCAGATCTTCCTTATGGTTTTGTCGTGATTGTTCTGTCGAGAAGCTACATTCATGTTAATTGACAGTTTTAACCCAAATCAACAAAGAAAAGTGAAACCGCAGGTTTGAAAACCTAAAATAATACATTTTTTTTGTAACTGATTTATTTGAATGAAATACATAATACTTATTACATGTGTAATCTGCTGTTGGATTTGCCCGAAAGGTTTTTTGTGAAACGTTATCTATTCTTTATTCTTCATAAAACTTGAAGTCAATGTAATTCCATGAAACAAACTAAATGGTTCTATGACAAGAAAAATCTTTTTGAACGATTTATTTTTTTCTTTAATTTATTGTTCGATTTCTCACTTGATTGATCATCAATTTTTTTTTCGAAATGATCAAATCAATGCTTTAAAAAAAGGCTTTCCAAAATGCTTAAAATTTAAAATCAATCGATTAATATATGCAAAAGACATGCAATTTTGTATAAGAACCATCCTTTTGAAAAAGTTCATCTATTGACATAGCATTCTTTATAACTGTTGGATTATATGTAATGTATGTTAGTTTTTTTAATTTTCATCAATCTTTGTGAAACTTTCACACCACATTCAAATGTTTGCCAAAAATCTTTTTGTTGAAAAATTTGTTTGCTCAGACTCATTTTCCCGAAGAAATGATTGCTTTTTTATAGGTAGTAATGGTACGGCAACACTACTTGAATGTCTCTGGTCTAATCCGACAGACATTTGAAACACTGAAAAAAATTCTTGTAATAAAAGTATATCTCCAGGCATGGCCGTAGGAACGGGGGGGGTTTTGGGGGTTAAACCCCCCCCATGAGGATCCAAAAAAGCATGCGAGGTATTCTACTCTTCACACCAAATTTTAAATTCAGAACCAAATTATAATAATAGAGTAAGGTGAATCAAGATTATCAATCTCGAATAAAAACTAATGCCGAGACCTCAAAAATCCATCCCACTTTTTCAAAATTTTCTTACTTGTTCATATAAATTCAGGTCTGAATATTAAATTTTAAATTAAATTAAACCCATTTCGTAGGTTCTGATTCCATAATTCCCATAACCAAAATTGTATTCCTATTTTCGTATTTCGGATTCTGTATCCAGTTTAGAATTATGGATTTTCAGTTTGATAATCATAAGAAGTTAGAAATAAAAGCTGCTTTGAAATTCTGGTTCAAATTTGGTTTTGCATTTCACATCAAATTTGAATCACGCTTTTCGAGATTATATGCATTTTCACTATTTTGATAATAGTTTTCCGAATATGAAAAAAGAGAAATATTTAAATTCGAAGTTCTTAAACTTGATTCATACATAAAATTCAAACATTTAAAGCTTCAAAATGGCAATCCAAAATTAAAAAATCAGATTCAGATCATTGCAAATTAATATTTTAATGCTGATTCACAAAAATATAGATTAAACCTAAACTACAGAATATAAATTATAGATTCTTGAATGAGAGCTCAAAAACTAGGCTCATAAAATTCTGATCTGGAATTAGATTTGGAAAATCGAATTTTTTGTACATTTCAGAAATCGTATGGAAATTCGGATACAGATTCAAATTTTGCAATTTTTGAATTCAGGTTCAGAATTAAGATTCGGAATGCAGGTTAAAAATTCAGAAAAAAACCAGTTGGTAAATAAATTTTACATTCAACATAAATTATTGAGGAATTCCATAGATCATGAATTTATCACATGGCGGACTAAATACGAGATATCTCGTTTTTTCACTTGCAAAAGTGTGCTTTTTACACTTTGAAGTAAAGCTCAAATGGACTGAATTTAATTGCAATTTTTGTTTTTTGAAAAAACTGAAAACAAGATTTACCGTAACTTAAAAATGCTAAATTTGTAAAATTTAATCCAACGGTTTTTGAGATATAGAATGCTGAATTTCGGTGTTTCTCGTCATAGATTTCTTCGCGGTACTTAATGTGTTAAGATTGCTAGTCAATTCAATTTCGAGATTTCAAATTTTCAATCAAAATTATTTTCTAAGCACAGTTCAGCTGAAAATCACAAATAAAAGGTTCATTTTAAGTTATTTGTTTTATCCGAAAACCCCTAATTTCATTTTAAAAATCATCCACACGATTTTCATTATGGAATTGATTCTTCTTTATGAAAAATATTTGCTGTTAAAAAAACATTCTTACCTTATTAACATATTAAGGACGCCCAAAATTCGACATTTTATGTTTCAGAAACCAATAGTCAAAATTTTGCTAATTTCATATATTTGAGTAAGGGTCAGTGTTGTGTTAAATTTAGTAGAATGAGGTTTCATTATTAAATTTACGAACGCCAGCATCGATACGAAAAAACACTTCAATAGATAAAATCAATTTACGAACACACCGTTAGGATCAGGTTTTTCATCAAGCAAATTTGATCCGAAAATCTAATGATAATTATTTCCTACTTTTTTTTTTTTAATACAAAAATTTTTAATATCAGAGTACTTAAAAATAAATAATCATATAGTCACACACCTAATTTGTTTTTTTTTTGTTTTCGTGCAGTATTGGGCAATAAATCATAGATAAAAATAAGTCACCAAAACCCCCCCCATGAGTCGGTTCTTCCTACGGCCCTGTCTCCAGGTCATTAAAACGACATTGATTTTTATTATGATATAGGGGAAAGGTTAAGGAAATAGGTCCTTGACACGATTAAAATTGTCTTATTTCGAGAAAATTGTTATTAAAAAGTGTTTGAAATATAACCATCTGAAAAAGATCCTCCGAAGATATAATCCAGTGTTCAGTGTTCCATTTTTTTTTTGAAAACGAGCATTGAAAAATTGCTTGGTTTCCATCTTTTAAAGAATGGATTTTACTACATCTCAGTTTTTATTAGAAGTAGATAAGGGAAACATTTCGTTCAGTAAAATCCAATAATTATACTAGTTCATGGTTTTTCAGATTGTCTCGCCATGTAAGCAACATAAGTAACCATGAGTTTCGGGTTCATAGAGGCTTTCTCAGCATTTGTTAGGATATCTATATTTAGCATACTACAAATCTGAAAATTTCAGTTCTTATTGATACTTTCAAGTTTCATAATCTAGATTGAAGAAAGCTTGAAAATAATCAAATATAAAAAAAACATTGTAGAAATAAGTCACCGTAATTTATGTTTGTTACTTAATCGTCCTTATCGTCAAAAACTGATGTCCATTTATGAATTTTTACAGAAAGTAGTTGGCCCGTGCTGGATGAAAATTTGGTATGTGAAGATAATGCTTCTAAATAATTTCTTCCTGGTCATTTTCACCATCTTTCATTTCATCTAACTTTCTATCCGTCTATAAAATTTCATAACTTCAAAATGATCTTACAAAAAAGGAGATCACTTCTCACGTATAAGGACGGTAAATTAATTAACAAAATTGCAAAAAACCATAATTTTTTTTTTTTAATTTTTTTTCATGAATTATCATAAAATTACCTTCATTTCCTTCATATAAAGTATTTAGATCAAACGAACGGTTTTAGATACACGCATTCGTAACTGTCCTATTTCTAAAAGAACTAAGCTTTATTCATTCCAAAACATTACTTACGAAAATAAGACCTAGGGGTTTTGAAGCCTTGTTAGGGTTTTTTGAAGCCTTAAGAAATGAATGAGAGATCAAGAAGGCCTTATTTAAATTAAAAAAAAATGCTCGAGGTTCAAATCAGATTTATAATTCATTCTTTTAAACTCGATATATTCATATTATAGTTAATTTTTTTTAAGGATCTACAAAATAAATAATGTTAAACAATAAACCAATAAAATATATTTCCTGAACCCGAAGATGAAGAACAAGTTAATTTATCAACAAAAAATTTTCATTAATAATTTATTTCATGATTGAAATCCTGTGAAAAATTTTAACATAGATTTTTCAAGAAAATTTCTTTCGTTCTTGGTACGAATTTATATTCTGAACCTGAATTCTATATTTTGAACCTGAACACAATTTTTGAATTCCTATCCCATAAAATAGATTTCTGAATATAAAGTCCGAACAAAAATTCCCAATAATTATGAACAGAACAGACAGAATTTTTAACCAGAAATCTCTTTTTCGAATTTTGATTCTTTGATTTTCTATATCAATTTTCATATATGAAAATTCCGAATGATGAAACTCTGATATTTCATTACTGGATCACCATTTTGGAAGGGCTTGTGATATAGCTCAGTTGGCAAGTCTGTTGCTTTCTGAGCCGATGTCCGTGAGTTCGAGCCCAAGAGTAAATATCGAACACAGTTGTACTGGATAAGTTTTTCAATAACGATCCGCCAACTGCAACGTTGATAAAGTCGCGAATGCCATAAAGATGGTAAATTGACTACAATCGAAACAAAAAAACCATTATGGAACTTAAAATTAAGAGTAAAAATTTCAAATCCAAATTTAAAAAATGGTATGTTATTTTAAATATTTGTTTTAATACTCCGGAATGATGAGTTTAGAAAATGTATCTTATTTTAGTTTTATGAGCAAAACCAGGATACGGGTCAGAATTATTAACTGGTTACAAATTCCTCAATCCGGTCACCGGCAACAAATTAAGATTTATGAAAAAAAATTGGAACCAGAACATTATTTAAACCTAAGCACACCAGATATTTTTCCGCACTTATCCGGGCAAAGAAAATCTGGACTTTTTATCTAAAAACCTTGCAAAATCCGGGCATTCGATTTCAAAGCTAACAACCAAAAATCTGGGCAATATCCAGGCAAATTTTGGAATTCTTCAATTAAAATTAAAAAAAAAAACAACTCGAAAAGTAGTTTGTTTTCATCGAAACACATCAACCAGTTTATTTGGATAAACTTTGTTAAAAAAATTGGTTCTGAACGCAAAATACAAAATTACGATCATGCAATTTGAATTTAACTTTGATTTTGCAAGTCAGTAAAAACATTCGGGCAAAATCCGGGCAATCAGGCAACCTTAGTATTTCTTACCTTATTGAAAATTCGATATTGGAGACTTAGGACTGTAAACAAAATTCATGTACCAACTTGTTTTGTGAATAACTTTTGATAGCGTTTTTAGAGTACAGTCTTTAAGTTTCTTACAAGTGAGAATATTTTTTAAAATTTATAGTAGAATTGTAGACCTGAGATAAGATTTCGAGATTTCGGTCCTAGTTCTGAGTCTAGATTGTTACTCTTGATTAACTTAAGTCGTTCATCAAAATTTTATTATGAATTTAAAATTTTGAGTTTAGCGAAGAAAATTTTGCTTGACAATTTTTGGACCTTCATGGGGGGGAGGGGGGGGGGGTTAACCCCCAAAACACCCTCCGTTCCTACGGTGATGGACTGAGGTATAATGCTATGATCATTTAGAATCCGGGCAGTAACAAACGTGTGTATTTAAAAAAATTATTTTCTAAGAGGAAATGAAGGTGTTGATATGAAATTTAATGTGAAAATATTAAAAAAAATTAACGTTGATTACCAGAAATACTCTTACTTTATCATAAAATCCATATTTTATCTTTGCCCGCTTTTTTCAGTCATGTATTGATCTATTATTTTTACCAGAGAAGCAAAGCTTGTTCGAGTTATGTCCCATTTTAAGCTCATTTTGTAAGGGGAGCTTTCTTTCATTAAAAAATATAAGAGCACCTATATTCGTGGTTTATTCTTGGGTTTTAACTTTACTAGAATTGGACCAACAAAATAGGATAAAATCCAGTGAAAATACAGACGACCCCAAGTGGTGTTCCATTAACTGCCAAACAGTCTAGAACTGCGTCAAATTGGGTCAAAATCCGTTTTGGACCAATCCTTATACTGGTTCTAAAGACAGCTGAGTTGATTCTGGTAAAATAGAACACGGATGCGAAATGATATGGTCGTACATTTCAAATTATTCTTATTTAGAAGTGAATCTAGAGTAACAATCTCGACTCAGAACTAAGGCCAAAACCTCGAAATCTTATCCTAAGTTCACAGTTCTACCTTATCAGTGATTCTACTACAGTTTTTCAAAAAATTTCTCGCTTTTCGATAGATATTTAAATACTGTACTCGAAAAACGCTATCAAAAGTTATTCATAAAAGAAGTTCGTGCAAGAATTTTGGGTGAAAACAAAAAATAGGCGAAAACCACTATTAATAAATAATAAATGAATAAATTTCGATCTAGTCCTTAGTCTCAAAAATCGAATTTCCAATAAGATTTGACTCACTAAGTGAGAGGGATTGCCCGGATTTTGCTCGAATGTTTCAACTTCCTTGGCAAAATATAATAAAAATTAAAATTTAATGTTCAAAATTATGTATTATGTAAATAAACTGGCTGCATTGTTTCTATAAAAAAAAATTTTTGGAGCTTTTTGCTGTTGATTTTAATTGTAGATTTGCCTGAATATTGCCCAGATATTAAATTGTGAACTTTGAAATCGAATGCGCAGATTTTGCTAGGTTTTTAGATGAAATAGCCTTGCTTTGCTCAATCCGGATAAGTGCGAAAAATATCTGGTAGGTTTGAATAATTTCCGATGTTCTGGTTCCATTTTTTTTTTTTATAAAATCAAAATTTGTTGCCTTTGATCGGATTGTGGAATCTATTTTTTTTTTTTTTTTTTTTTTTTTTTTTTTTTTTTTTTTTTTTTTTTTTTTTTTTTTTTTTTAATATTATTTACACTAATTTAGACTATGAATCTCAATGGAAAAAGTTTCCTTTGAAGAGATTCATGTTGAAACAAAGTTAAACTAATTATACAATAAAACTATACTAAATTAAAAAAAAAACTAACACTTCAAGTAAAAAATTATAAAAAATTAACGCTACAAAATTATAAATCTTTACACTTAAAGCTAGCTTTGTTCGACTCGTTTAACGACTTATTTTTTCTTTAAACATTTGAAGCAGTTTGTTTTTGAATATGGATCGACGATTTGTTTCTTTCAGATTATTGGGTAAGTTATTATATTTGGTTGGTCCGATGAAAGAAATTCTTTTCTGTCCTAAAGTTGTTAATGACCGACAGCGTTGTAAATAATTTAAATGACGAGTATTGTGTGTTCTTATTGCAGCTCTAAAGTTGATATTTTGGATGGTATTTGATGAGTGCATATTGTCAAAAACATACATGATAGTTTGGAAGTCACAAAGGTCTACTAATGGTAAGATGTTATGAGCACTGGAGGAGTAAACAAGTTTGGTTGGATGTAAAATAGGGAGGTTGTAAATATTTTTTAGACATCTGTTTTGCAAGGATTGCAGCTTTTGTAAATGTGATTGAGATGCTCGACCCCAAACTGAGATAAGGTAGTGTAAAATTGAATGGATAAAAGCGTAATAGAATTTCAACAAGACATGTTGAGGCACAAAACGTCGTAGCCTCCAGAGGACACCGCAAAGAGGAGAAATTCTTTTTTCTAGGTTTTTTATATGGCAATTCCACGAAAGAGTACTATCCAAGTGAATACCTAAGTATTTCTTGTTTACTGTTCTTGATATTCAGTTCGGTTCATCATTGGGACAAAATCCTAATTCAAATCTTGGTTTTGCATTTGAAACTAAAATAAATAAATAAAAATAAAAGTCGCGAATGCCATAAAGATGGTAAAACGACAATAATCGAAACAAAAAAAAAACAAAAAGAAAATAAATAAAAATAATAATTATTTAAAACAACAAAACATATCAAAGATTTGGATTTAAAATTTTAACTCTTAATTCTTATGCAAAGTTGAATCTTTAAGAAGTTCCATAAAAGTGACCCAGAATTCAAAAATAAGAATTCATCATTCGAAATTTCAATTTAGGTTAACTTGTTGAATTACGAATAAATAGTTGAAGAAAGAAGAATTCATATACAAAATTAAAGATTCGAAATTCAAACTATTGATTTCTGGTTAGGGATTCTGTTATAGAATGCCCTTTTTGGTTGATTTATTAAGGGGATTTTTGTTTGAAAATTAGATTCAGAAATCGGTTTTAAATTAGGAACTAAGAATTTTTATTCAGGCTTATAATAAAAAATTTAGATTCGGAATTAAAATGTAACATTAGCTTAGCTTAGCTGTGCTTGATTGACTACTCATATCCACCTTAAATCATTGAACCTGAAATGCAACATGAAAAATATACTAAATCAATAGTTCCTTTTAAGCTTCATCAAGCTTTAAATTAATTTTTTAACCGATAAAAAAACAAGCGCATTTCAAATTCAATGATCGCAAGCGTGGCTCAGTAGAACGAATTCCACATCGCCAATGGTTGCTACTCCGTGATTGACCGAGGCCATCAATTTTGTCCAAAGGTCAAATGAATGGTATCTGGGATTGACAGCACATCCACAATGAACAAAACTTATGCTCTCTCTTTACACATCAATAACGGCGCCGGCCACGTCCTAGTAGTCAATGGATAGAAGGAAAATTGAGAAAAAGGATTGAAAGAATAATAATTCACGCTTTAGGACCGAGGTTACCTCTGCATCCTAGCAAATAAATTTTTTGTTTGGATTGGGTAAAAGGATATGATCAGGGAACACTTTTGACTAGTGTTATGCAATTTGGGTTAAAATCCTATTCTCCTAAGCTCCTGTAATTTCGTATTGAAACTCTTCAATTCAGATGATTTTTCAATAACTACATAAATAACATTTAATTACCATTACAAGTTTTCGCATAATTAACTCCCTGCCTTAAATAAAATTTATCTAAATTTACTAAAACCCAAAACAATTTTTGATAAATTTAAGTGGATCATCAGATGCAGATGATTTGAGTTTCGAAATTATGATGGCTTGATCTTATTCTCTACGATACTTAAACTAACTTTTCATTTTATTGTTCGTGAAGAACATAGTAGTAAATATATTATAAAAAAAAACATTTAGTACCCTCAGCATGCTTCATATACTTCAGTAGCCTTTGTTTCCTATTGAAATTTCAGAAGATTATTTCTACTGAAACTTTTATTGATACTGTCTTGAACCAAAAAAGGTTTTGGCAAACAAAAATTAAAAGATTCGTTAATGTTAATGTTAAGACTCGTTAACTATTTTTTTTATGATAAAATATACATTCAGAGAATACATTTTCAATCAATCAAACCGTAAGCTGTATCTTTCTGAAAGGCATCATCTTATTTCTTTTACCAGAGCTACAAACTTTTGATGTTTTTGGTTTTTTCTCTATTTAATAAAAAAACAAATTCTAACGCTATTTTTAGATCTGATGATTATCATGATCACATGATAAAAGAAATAAGTTAATGAAAACTAAATTTTTTAAACTATTATCTGTTCACAAGTTTCTTACTTATTTGATAAATTTTTATTTGAAAAAAAATCCTTTATTTCAGCATTTTTATAAAATACCTGTGTAGCAAATGTATTTTTTGCTTTTTTCGATTATATTGTCATTTTCAACTGTCAGCTACAATGTTTAAAATTTAAATTAAGTAGGATAGTAACTATTTTCAACATATTTTTCCAAAAAGCTAGGAAATTCGCATTTATTTTAAAACTGTTTTAAGACTTCCTGGAAAACTAAAATTTTAAGTATATACCAAATTAATCAATCAACTTTCTCTGATTCCTCTCTGCAAAGATAATTTACCATTTGGTTTGAAATATTGATTAGGAATTTGCGTTTTAAATGATGCCATAAAAAATTGTATAAATATTTTTCAAGAGCATTACCAAACGCTATGAAATTCGAAAAAAGAGAAAAAAAAATTAGGTTCATTTTTACAAACAATTAAAATTATTCTACTCTATTAGCATTATTACGATCCAGTATTAGTTTTATAGTATAAGAAAATTTTAGGTAAAGTTTAATATACAGTAAGGTTTTCGTTTACGTATTTTGATTTTGCTCAGTTTGTCTAACACCCTTTTTTGCCATAGGTACGGTTCTTTCACTCGGCTTACGCGAATCAACACGTTTTTGAGCGAATATATTCTAGTGTTATACGTTACCGA
The DNA here is from genome assembly GCF_029784155.1 of Uranotaenia lowii. Lineage (NCBI taxonomy): Eukaryota > Metazoa > Arthropoda > Insecta > Diptera > Culicidae > Uranotaenia > Uranotaenia lowii. The sequence continues at coordinate 168,850,986 of NC_073692.1, read as the reverse complement.
CTGATTTCATACCGCGTAAAAAAGCCATAGGGTAATACAACAAAAAAAAGCCTGTATATTATTAAATTTCAATCGGGTGTCCATATGAACGATTCAACAAACTGCATGCAATACTTATTCAAACTTGCTGATCAAACTTGCTTGACTGTATTCAGAATAGAAAATATTTTAATTATTTGATTGCAGAATTCGATTGCTGTTGAAATTAAGCTGTTCATCTATCCCAATACATTCTATGATCTACCTATTTCAGTTTAATAAACGGTCTGATACCTTGTTTTCGTCTGTTTTTAACCGTTTTCCTCAAAAATTTATTTTCGTGTAGATATTTAAGATCTTGGAAATCAATGATCCTGAATCATCCTAAACATTTTGGTAGAAATCGATGTGATTTGACTATCACGATAACAAAATGAAATTTCGATAATGACAACGCCTGAAAAGATAAGATTACTTCCAGAAACTAAACAAATAAAATAGATTAATTTTTCAGTTTCTAAATTTGTTCGACTATGCTACAATAAACAATAATTAATCATTAGTCATCTCTGCCTAGGGCCCGCCTTTACCTCATATGAAGCCCAGTTCAAGAGCAATTATCAGGAAAATAAAAAAAAAAACGTCTAAGAGAAAGCTAAAGCAATCCCGCAATCATTCGAAAATTTTTGCCTTTCAGATACCGGAACTTGATTTGATCCCCGATACAGTAGATTACAAAAGTATTAGTTATTATCTATCACTGTAAGTTTATAAAATTTTTGATCGGATTCAAAATAAGGCAAATATATAAAAAAAATAATAAAATAACATAAAACTGATACTTAGCTTGCAAATCTTTCGGGCAGGATATAAAAATTCGAGATTTTTCGCTTCACATTGAGATTCGGAATTAAAATGTAACATTGACTAAAAACAAAAAATAGGCGAAAACCACTATTAATAAATAACAAATGAATAAATTTCGATCTATGAAAAATTCTAATTTTACTGAATCAAATTATTCGAAAGATTCCCTTTAATTCAACTACGGTATGGTGGTTGAATTGAAGAACATTTGCGATTAATTTGATTCAGTAGAATTATTCAACCATGTAGGCTCACAATACACTAATGCGCATTCAGCGTAGATTTAATGTTTCAATGATGAAAACTTAAATTTTTTAAAGACTTATCTATTTTTTCTTGATATAGGCATCTAACCTTCCTGATATGGGCATACAAAACTGTCTCTTATTCCAATATCTTATAATTTACAACTTTGCCAAAGGCTTCAACTTGTTGAATTTCAGATTTCCAGATGAATAAGAAAGATAAACTATTAACATTTTTGTTTACAGGTTCTGTATGCCCGATAATTAAAGTTCAATATATTTTAACAAAACTGACAAAAATATGGTTTGAATTTTTAAATTTTTTTGACTTTATTCAATAATTACATTTTTTCATGCCATGGGTCAAAAGAGTATTACCCTCAAACTACACTGATTAGATATGTTGAATCTCCAGTCATATCGTCAATCGGCTGTATGCGCATATAACCCACAACACTTTCCCCTACTTATTCTGAAAGGCAATTTTATACCTGTGCAAATTTGTTTGTATATTTTTGAATTAGCTTCAAAATTTTTAAAATTATCGATTTCAGTATCCTAATTTACATTAATATCATTGGTTTTTTTAAATTTACATATAGTTTGAGTTTGATAAGAGTGTAATATCACATAGTTTGAAACATATTATTCAGCCCTTTCGTGTAATTTTGTCTCAAATTTTTTCGTAAACACTATACAATGTTTCGGAGGAATGGAAAACAACTCCGCAAGTTTATAAATAAAAATATTCACAGTATACTTGGAAACATTAAATGTAAAGTTTTCGAATTCGAAAGTAGATTAAGAAGACTGTGGTTTGCAGCAGGAATGTAAACTGTAGAAGGATTGGAAATCATAAAATTATGTATAGTCGTCTTAAAACATTGCGATCCAAAAACACTCAGAAGAATAACTCGATTCTTATAAACTTATTAAAGAAATTTTGTTCAACAGAATTGAATAACAACACTTTCCGAAACTCAAATTTGTAGAATTTAGTCAAGTGTTTTCCAAAATATAGAAAGCCGAATTTTGGCATTTTTTGGCTTAGATTTCTCAATGATTCTTAATGTGTTAAGAATGCACAAATCCTCTCTGAATAGAAACATTCATAAATAAGTTGTGGTAATTGAAACTGACACGCGAGAAAATCTAAATTATGATGAGCGGTGAAAAACGTGAATTTTAATGCAGAGTATTTTTAAGGGTGGCTTCAAATTGAAATCAATTTGTCATGAACTAAATTGAAACTTATGCTATATGTTTTCAACGTTTTCCAGAGCACGTGAGCCACCTACGTACTAGGCCTACGTAAACATAAAAGGGCGACCACGTGAATTCGAACCACTACTCGGGCTGCTCACTTTCTCCGTTTTCTCACTGATGCTTCTATCGGCGTCCTCACGCTCTATTCAACGAAGGTGAATATGTACGAACGCTAACTCACTGTCACGTGGATGTCTACGTTCAGGCGTTTCGGGTGCATGGCATGGGGTGGTGGTGAGTATGCGCACTATGCAATCCACGATCAGGGCTGCCAATTGTTGGGAAAAGAACAAGACTGAAATTGTCCGATGTTTCTATTATGTTTTCCTGCTCACACGTGTTCCTTTTGGACAACTCTTTAAAAAGAACATAAGAGAAAATTCAATCACTGATGCCGAATCGTGATAATTTTTTTTTACGATTTGATGCTGAATCGTGGAAATGTTGATGTTACAGCATCTTGAAATTAAATTTTAATCATAGTTACATTTCAGTTTATTCAATTATCAAAATCGGCAACACATTTCCTGGAGATGGATGTCACAGATAAAAAGATCAGATGAAACATTAAAACACATCAATTCATTTGATACAACTTTATTGCATATTAACAACCTTTGAGCTAAACTTAAAACAATGCTACACTATTCGAAAACACTGCTTATGGTTAAAATTCAACATAATGTACACATTGTCTTCGAAATGTTCTAATTTCGGGTTTAAACTAAAGTGGAAATGTTTACACAAATTTAAAATAATCTCAGTTCTCGATCGTTTTTTGAACTGAGAGGTAAGACAATAATGATACACAATACATATTGGCACATGGGACGATAAAATAATTCGTAACTATTTTTTCCAATAAAAAAAACTGGGCTTGCTATCTTGTTCGTGATCATGATGACGTTACTTATAAATCTTACATGTTTACAGTAATAATAAAATTTAAAATCACTCCGGAATGCTAGTTTTCTGACTGAAAAAAAGAGATTTTTTTCGTCAGTCTTTCAGCCGAATCTTCTGTCTGATTCACAATGAACGTTCTCAATCTGGGCTTTAAGGCGATAACTTATCGGTTTCTTAATACTCGTTAGCGGTTTAAAGATAATGGTTTTTCACAGTTGATCGCGTTTTGCGTGTTTTACCTGTCTTTATGGAGGATATCACTTGGCTTGTTCGATTGGTTTTACAACTTTTCTAGTTTCTGTGTGATAAAATTGACACACAGAGAGGAACTACTCGAATCTATCTATCATCTAATCGTCATGGTCTCCGAAAGTGTGGATGATTTCTTTCAGGCTGGTGCTGGTTCCCACGACCAGACCGAAGATGGCAATAACCCCAATGATCGAGTTCTTGGTGACCATCCAGACCTTCTGGAAGCCCTGTCGCTCATGCCAATAGGTACAGGTTTGGATGAGAGCAGGGAAGGCGATTCCAAGAGCTGACAGACACAGTGCTCCGAAAAGCGAAATAAAGAGTTCCAAATTGGGGATGGCAACGGCCAAGAGGACTAGAAATAAAAAAAAAAAAATTATTGAAAGATATTTTTTTCAATGACAAAAAATTAAACCTACATGTGACCAGAACCAGCACGGTGCGCATCAGGTACTCCCAGATGATGCTACGAGGAGACTCTCCGAATCGCTTCTTCATGTAGTCGTTCCAGGTGATGTCAATCGCCACGTAACAGGCCAAACCGTGGGTAATGTAAATGGCAAAGGCAAGCATTCCCTTGACGCACTGGGCCAAACTAAAAAGAAAAATGAGATTGAAATAATTTAAATTTCTATTCGTTCGAACAAATGTGAGGATTTGCAAAAGTTTAACAAGCAGGTAAGTATTCCTGTTTTTTTTTTTGGTTTTCTATTAGAAGAATTCCTTTTAGATATTTTTCCAGATATGGAAACTGCTGGAGTTAATGAAAATTTTGGAATTTATTCACTCGTAGGATCGGACGCACTCTGCATAAACATCCCCCGATAATGGTGGGATCTTTCTGGTCCGAATGGCCATGATTAAGCTCCATCTGCCCATATCTTACTGCGTGCAAGAACGCATACATCGCCACGACGCTACTTTGACAACTTCAGCAGCACATACGACGATGGCGATAGCTGCACCAGTGCAGTGGCCGGAAACCCGGACTACCCCTGACGTTACCCTGCACCCATGCTTATAAGTTTCTTACTATATTTCGCGAAACTGGCAGCAATGTGACCAGCACTACTCCTTCTGCACTGATCGCAGTTTCGAGGATATACGATACTTCGATTAAAATAACGACACGTCCGATTCCTTTGATACAACTCGCGGTGCCTGACGACCAGGACGATCGACTGAGTTAGCCGATTGCCTTGCTTTCATTTGGACCCGCGAGTGCTTTCTATCTTGCCAATGAAGTCGCTGAATACACCAAAAAAGACGTTTTCTTATATTTCAGGCGTTTTCTTATATTACAACAAAAAAGGCGTTTTCTTATATTTCACTCAGGAATCGACCCATCCGAAAGCTAACCCAAGCTTAACATACGCCCTGAGACCCAGGAACCAAAAGAGGCTTTGAGCGTCCAAACCCAATGTCGAGTCCGGCGGATCAGAATTCTATCTAGTTCAGCAAATATTCTTTCCGGAGTAACCTTGGACAATCCATTGTTCCGAGAATAAAACTACAGCACGTCCGTCTGTTACACCGATATTCCACTGCAATTCCAATTTAAACAACTTGAACATCAAATTCAAGCCTCGTAATACGAAATGTTAATTTGAATTGTCGACCCACTCGATGGAAGACTCAAAGCCTAAAAGATCACACGAGGTCAAAAAAGTCTCTCAAGATTTTTTTTGTCAGTCCGCCACCCAAAACAAGATTCAAACGGCCAATCTTAGTCAGGAAAAGGCCACTCAGAGCTTGAAATGACCACTCTAAGTAAGTCAGTCTGCCACTTGAAGCAAGACTTTTCCTACTCCAATGACCACTTGGAGCCAGGGTATTCAGAACCAGAAAAAGAGGCCCCTCAGAGCCTACAATGACCTTTCTAGGTCTGTAAGTCTGCCACTCGAAAAGATTTTATTTTAATCCATCGGCCTCAGTGCCGGAAGAATACCGATCATAGTCTACAAAACAACTCGAAATCTCTCACTATGCTACTCAAAGCAAGACTTTTTATTAATCCAACGGCCACTCAGAGCCAGGAAAATATCGCTCAGAGCCTTCAAGACCACTCAATATCTCTCAGTCTGCCACTAGAAACAAGACTTGTCTTTTAATCGAACTGCCACTCAGACCCTGGAAAAGTCCGCTCAGAGTCTACGACACGACTCGAGGTCTGCAACTCTGCCACTCGAAGCAAGATTTTTCTTTGAATCCAACGGCCATTCAGAGCCGGGAAAAGGCCGCTCAGAGCTTACAAAACCACTCGAGATATGTCAATCTGCCACTCGAAGCAAGACTTTTTTTTATTCAACGGCCAATTAGAGCCGGGAAAAGGCCGCTCAGAGCCTACAAAGACCACTCAAGGTTTTTTTCACTCTGTCACTCGAAGCAAGACTTTTTCTTCACTTTAACGGCCATTCAGAATCCTTCATATGCAGATACGAATCCCAAAAATAAACAGGTTTTTTTTTATAATTCTATTCCACAAAACAAGTCTTTTCGCCAAACGCACTGTCTCTGTTTCACATCTTTTGCTAGAAACTCAAGCGAACAAACAAAATGGAAGCCATTCGTTCCATCCCAAATCACAGCCAAAAATCGGCGTCATTAACAGCATCCGACTCACATTCAGTCAAAAACACTATTCCTTCGTACAGTTCTGCTTCCCATATTTGAAAGCGTTGACCACACCATTGTCGAGTCCGGTGGATGTTGAACTACTTCGCAGAGCACCTGGTCTAACATTCTTTCCGGAGTTACCGGGACTCCGGAAAGAATGTTTGCTGAACTCGATAGAATTCTGATTAGCCGGACTAGACACCCGATAATCCCCGAGGCTTCGACCAGGTGCTCTGCGAAGAAGTTCCACCTCCCCGTGGTGCAGAGTGGAAACGTGTCTGCAGACTCGAGAACTACACGTTCCACTTGGAAGCCAGCCCGGCGACGAGCTGCGTTCCGAGCGTGGCACAAACGTGGTGCGACTGGGTGCCTTGGTACCAGTGCACAGTCGCAACAGGGAGGGGTCACCACGCGTAACGGGTAGTCCCGACCGCGATATGCGGTGCGACCAAGTGTTCGAGCGGGTGTTGATCGAATTCGCGCTTCGGGTGGTCCTAGCCCCGATTTGCGGATATGACTGACTTGCGACGGGCAGAAGGCCTTTAGCCGTAAACATGTAGCGCCCAGTGGATGGGCCTCAGACTGAGTATTGAAGAGTCAAGACGGAGAACAAGTTAGGGAGAATGCTGAGGGTCTCCAGACTCGAGGAGAGGCGAGTTGTTCTCGTCTCGAATTGGGTCAAGAGGGATGAGCATAAGAGGGTCTCTAGTCACGAGGAGAGGCGCTGGTCCTTAAGCCTCAAATTGTGACAAGAGGCCGAATATGGGTCTCGAGTCACGAGTAGCGGCGAACGGATTGACAACCCGTGAGTCGCGAATCATGACAGTAGAGGGGGAGAACTTTGCTGGAGTAGTAGGAAAAATGGGTTTTGCCGTTTAACGCTTTGCGCGAGTATAGTCTCCTATTTTGGGTACAGCCTTCGTTACATGTCCGGATGGGAATTATAGCCAGAGACCCCAGGTGGACTTTATTTTTTTTTTACAAGATAGAAATTTGACTTCAAACCATACCAGCCGGGTGTGTGCTGCCGTGTGTGGGTTCATCCCACTAAAACCTTCTTGTGCTTCGTGTGCCAGATGTGCCTCTTGATTTCAACCTATGATACTACCTCAAGGGGTAGGCATGCACTTATATATCTCACCCTTATCCTTTGTCTCAAATTGAGACTCTCAATTTTGGTCTTTCTACTTTATCATCTTTCACCTATCCTCTATCGCCAACTTCAGACTGGTACGGAAGACCCCGAGGCGTGTGGCAGTAAGGTAACGCTTTCATAGTAACTCACGCCCGTCACAGCATCCACTACCCCGGGACCTCGAAACGTGTACCGGATAGGTAACTCGCGCCTGTCACAGCATCCACTCCCGCAGGATTTCTAACCACCAAGGCATGGCCGATTGAGAAACTACCATGCTAGAATCCCGTCACGACCACCCCGAATGGTATCTCCGCTTCCTTTTGCTGCAGGAAAGATCGTAGCTGAGTACGTGAGATCTTTTAAGTCCCACCACACGTATGAGTCCAGATTAGGGTTATACCGCGCCTTAAGATCGCGATGTTTTTGAATTGTAGTGTCATACGAGGCCCAAAACTTTCCATTAGCGAGGAGTGGAAGGAGGGGGTAATATGCCCCATCTACAAGAAGGGCGACAAATTGGACTGTGAGAACTACCGAGCGATCACTGTCCTCAATGCCGCCTACAAAGTGCTGTCCCGAATCCTACTCCGCCGCCTAACGCCACAAGCAAACAGATTCGTGGAAAGTCATCAGGCCGGCTTTATGGAGGGACGGTCTACGACGGACCAGATATTCACATTACGGCAAATCCTCCAAAAATGCCGTGAACACCAAGTCCCTACGCACCATCTATTCATCGACTTCAAAGCCGCATACGACACGATCGACCGTAACGAGCTATGGAAAATCATGGACGAGAACGGCTTTTCCGGGAAGCTGATCAGACTGATCAAGGCGACGATGGATGGAACGCAGTGCTGTGTGCGGATCTCGGGTGAATTGTCGAGTTCATTCGAATCGCGCAGGGGGCTTCGACAAGGTGATGGTCTATCCTGCATGATGTTCAACGTGGCGCTAGAAGGTGTTATTCGACGAGCGGTGGGCGAAATGCGGGGCACGATTTTCAACAGATCCAGTCAACTTATCTGCTTTGCCGATGACATTGATATAGTCGGCAGATCATCTGCGGCGGTGGAGGAGATCTACCGCAAACTGAAACGCGAAGCAGGAAGGATTGGGTTGATGATTAATACGTCCAAGACGAAGTACATGCTGGCCTGCGGATCCGAGACCGACCGAACCCGCTTGTCCAGTAATAACAAGGTCACGATCGACGGCGACGAGCTAGAGATAGTCGAAGACTTTGTCTATCTCGGCTCACTGGTGACCGCAGACAATGACACCAGCCGTGAGATCCGGAGGCGAATTATCAGCGGAAGTCGTGCCTACTATGGACTCCACAAGCAACTGCGGTCGAGAAGACTTAGCCCTCGCACAAAGTGTAACCTGTATACGACGCTTATTAGACCGGTTGTTCTCTACGGGCACGAGACATGGATATTGCTCGAGGAGGACCTGCGTACACTCGGAGTATTCGAGCGACGAGTGTTAAGAACCATCTTTGGCGGCGTACAGGAGAACGGAATGTGGAGGCGAAGGATGAACCACGAGCTCGCGCGACTCTACGGCGTACCCAGTATCCAGAAGGTGGTGAAAGCTGGCCGGATACGCTGGGCGGGACATGTTGCGAGAATGCCGGACGACTGTCCTGCAAAACAGGTGTTCGCTATGAATCCGGTAGGAACAAGACGAGCGGGGGCGCAACGAGCGAGGTGGTTAGACCAAGTGGAGCGTGATCTGGCGAACGTGGGGTGCCCGAGAAATTGGAGAACGGTTGCCATGGACCGAGTGAATTTTAGGAATTATGTTCGTCAAGTTATGTCGTAAGACGGAATACTATGTAAATAAAAAAATAAAATAACTTTCCATTAGCTCGTAATCTGGTTGACGATCTCGCTCTCTCCGTTCTTCATCTTTCCTGATTCTTATCAGATCGCGCATGTTTTGCGAGATTTCGTCGACTATAGCACGCCACGACTGTTCGTCGCGACACATTTCACTCACAATGTTTTCAGCGATTAAATTTTGAAGTTGTTGACGCCTTGAAATGAACCTGGGGCAGACATAGATAGCATGTTCTGCCGATTCCTCCGTATCTACGCATTCCGAGCAATAAGGCAATCTGGTAAGCTTAAACCGATGAAGGTATTGCTTAAAGCACCCATGGTCCGAAAGAAACTGCGTCAGGTAGAAGTCGACCTCTCCATACTTCCAATTTACCCAGTCTGAAAATCGCGGGATTAGCCTATTTGTCCATCTTGCGTTGTTCGATGAGTCCCATTGCTCCTGCCACTTGAGCATTGACGCTGTTCGTTGAATTTTACGCACTCCTCTAATAGCTCTTGCTTTGTAACATTCCATATCCTCCGCCAGAGTTATGCCCGCGATTACAAAAGCTGCGTCTGCTGACCTGGTCCTGTATGCACAGGAAACTCGCATGGCTATCAGCCGATGTGTGCTCCGTAATTAGGATCTGTTGCGCTCTACCTCTATCGCAGAGCTCCAGGCCGCTCCTCCGTGTCGTAGTTTCGACAGTGCTACGTGGCGTAATCCAGGCCATCGGCATAATCCAGGCCAATGAATCTATGACTTTCGATGCACATTCACAACAGTATTTGACATGCGTACCAAAACTTAAGCAATTTTCGACCATTGCTCCAAGGTATTTCAGCTGCTGGTTCGAAGATGTCGTGTGCCCTCCAACAGTTATCTCCATGTGCGGCACAATTCTTTAATTGGTCACGAGCAGCACTTCGGTTTTATGGTGGGCAATCTGAAGCTTAACTCCCTCCATCCAGATGCCAACCCTTTCTACGGACACCGTTGCAAGGTCTTTTACCTCTTCGATTGTTTCGCCGGTGATCATGAGCACGATATCGTCAGCAAACCGACTATCTGCACGCCTGCTGGTAGTTTCAGCGTTAACATCTCATTATACATCGCATTCCAAAGCACAGATCCGAGTATGGAACCCTGTGGAACACCCGCTGTTAGGGCAGTAGATCGAAACCCAGTTTCGTTTTCGTACGTCAGGACTCGATTTTCGAAGAAGCTTCCTATTATCTTGCAGAGGGTATTGGGAACATGCATCCTGCGAAGCGCTTTGGCAATAGCTTCCCAGCTGGAATTCTTGAAGGCATTCTTAACGTCGATTGTCACAATGGTGCGGTGACGAACACCTGTCCGCTTCTTTTTATATGCGTGCTTCGCGTACTCTGTCAACATTCGGATAGCGTCCACCGTAGATCTCCCTTTCCGAAAACCGAAAAACTTTCGCCTTCCGTGTTGATGATAAGGTGGACATTATGGTGTAGGGGTACATAGTATCATGAGTCACCAATTGTACCAATGGACCCAGAGCTCGCCGTGCCTTGGAATGCAATCCGTAAAAAGGGTCGACCACCCAAAAACATCAAGACATGCGGAGCAAACTCGAAGACCTCACTGAAAGCTCCAATGCAGCAGGTCTCAATATCAATGTCGGAAAGACCAAGTCGATGGGAATCATCACAGTAAATCCTTCCAATTTCGTGGTAGATCGGCCAGATCAGCAGAAAGTTTAGAAAGTAGATGGCTTCCAGTATCTTGGTAGCCAGATAGAGATCTTTCTACGAACGAAAATCCGAACCTTCAATTCAAACGTCAAATCCGTATTGTTGTACGGGTGCGAAACTTGGTGCACATATGCGGTAACGTCGAGAAAACAGCAAGCATTTGTAAACCGCTGCTTGTGGAATATCATCCGCGTTTTGTGGCCTGGCAACTGGATCTCAAATGAGGAACTACGGTGTCATCAAAGAGAGCTAGAAATCGAGAATCGGGAACGTAAGTGGAGATGGATAGGGCACACGCTGCGAAGAGATGAGAACGAAGAAGGGGCAGACCCAGAAATTCGTGGCGGTGAAGCTTAGCCGCCGAAATCCAAACTGTCGCCGAGAGTCTTGAATGGGCCAAGTGAAGACGCTGGGTCCGGATCGTCAACAATGGAGGTCTTTTACCACGGCCCTATGCGCCGGAGAATTGACGCGGGGCCATTAAGTAAGTAAGTAAGTAAGTAAGAAAGTACACTGAGGTTTTTTTTACGCGGTTTTTTTATACGGTTTTTTTACGCGGATTTTCGAATTAACGCGGTTTTTTTTACGCGGATTTTCGAATTAACACGTTTTTTTTACGCGGATTTTCGAATTAACGCGGTTTTTGAGAGAAAATATTCTAAGAAACTTAGAATCTTTTTGTAGTTGGGAAAATCTTAGCTCTGAGACTAAGAACGTGATACATGAGATCTGAGTCCTGAGACCTGAGACTTGAGACCTGAGACCTGAGACCTGAGACATGAGACCTGAGATTTGAGACCTGAAATATGAGACTCGAGATCTGAGACAGGAGACATGAGACTCGAGACTTGAGACATGAGACATGAGACATGAGAGATGAGACATAAGACCTAAGACATGAGACCTAAGACATGAGACCTAAGACATGAGACCTGAGACATAAGACATGTGACCTGAGACATGAGACATGAGACATGAGACCTGAGACATGATACATGATACCTGAGACATGAGACATGAGACCTGAGACATGGAACATGAGACTCGAGACATGAGACGATCTGAATTCCACACTATCAAATAAGCCTCACTATACTCTACTATTCTATTAATCTAATTGATTTTGTTTTCGTCCTATGAATCTAGAGGAGCAGAAATGTCCGTGAGTTCGAGCCCAAGAGTAAACATCGAACACAGTTGTACCGGATAAGTTTTTCAATAACGATCCGCCAACTGCAACGTTGATAAAGTCGCGAATGCCATATAAAGATGGTAAAACGACTATAATCGAAACAAAAAAAAAAAAAAAAAAAAAAAGAGGAGCAGAAAGCATGCCTTGGATGAAGGAGTTCGTAAAATCTCGTGAAAAAACTAGTAAAAGAGCTTGCTTTTACGCGGGTGAAATCTAAAGTAAACGCAACCCAAATAATTACAAAGTACGCGAAACGTACAAAAAGAAACGGACAGGTGTACCTGCGTCATTGCAATATTGTGAAGATTGCCGGATAGAATGCTTAAAAAAACGTTCGATGGATCAACTGTGAGCTACCAATACATTGTGCGATTTTTTTAGTGCGGCATTCTTAGACTTTTTGTTTTCTTTAGAACTATGATGGTATTAATAAAATAAAAATAGTTTATCAAAGAATTAAAAACTTACATTTCATCCTTTGGTAAATTGAGCGTGATCGAACCAGCCGATTCTGCTCCGTAGTTCAGGTACCCGAACAGTCCCATTCCGATGTACAGCGTCACGATGAGCACCATAGCTTTGTTCAGCACCCCGAAGTTTCCTCCGAACTTCTTCGGAGTTTTCATTTCATTTTCCAATGGCAGGATCTAAAATTCAAAGATAAAATTTTTATCTCGGTCTACGATTTCTTTACAAAAACCAACTTACCACACCAATGGCTTCCAGCGCAAAGAGTACCGTTCCGAAGAACAGCGGATACTCGGCGATGTTACCAAATGCTTCCCGGCCCTCGAAGGAAATCGGATCGCGGAAGATGTAGTAGAGGATGATGGCGAACGAAACGAGCGTGATTGCATTGGCCAGCGTCGAGAATGGTGCCAAAAACTTGAGGTTCCTCACCTATTAGAATATGGGAAGGAGAAAAGCGCCCCCGGGAAGGGGGCAAACGAGAAAAGCGAGGTTTGTTTTTAGTATAAATAGAACCGAATAAAGACGTAAATCTCAATCGAGCAAGCAATATTACGGGATGGGCGAAAAACCAGAGGAAAATTCCTCGATTTCGATTCACTTTTCTTTCGGCGGTATTTAGCGAAGCTGTCTGTTTCTTTTTCGGGATTAACATGGAGCTGCTGAAAGTGAGTGCTCATCAATAATCGTAAAATGCACTCGAGCTGAAATCCGCAATTTCATCAACGTCTGACTCTGAATGAGATACTTTTTAACCTGTTTAAGTCCGATAGACTTTTGACCAAGTACTTTTTTTCAATTTGAGATCAAAAACTGTGATTATGTTAAAATTTCCATTTCTGAATTTGACTCTTCTAAAGCGTTGTGTGATACAGACAACTCATGTAAAGTTCATACTAACCCAGTTGATCAAGATCAATGGCAGCAGGATGATCAGCATAAACAATCGCACGTCGGTTTCAGTTTCGGTGTAGTTATCCGAAATAGCCTTGATGTTGGATGCCACGAAAACCACATACACACAACAGGTGCCAAGCTGGTAAATCAGCAGAAAAACGTTGATGATGTGGCTGTCGGAAGATATTTTGTTGTTATTTTTGACTTGAGGAGATAAGAATCATGTTGCTTTGAGAATGTTAGTAAGACTTACATTATAACATTGGCAAATGGTTTCAGAGCATCCGGACCTTCCAAAAGGGCCGTCTGCGTTACCGCTGGATAGTTTAAGCTGGGAACTTTTTTCCGCCGACACAATTCGTATTCAGCCTTAATCAACAGGTGAATGCAGTAGGTACAGAGGATCCCAATCAAAAATGTTCCAACGGAACCCACCAGCCATCCGGCATGGTGGAAGGCATTTGGCATCGCCAGAATTCCCGTTCCCAGCGATCCCTTAAGCAGATGGATCAACGTCTCGTTGTTGGTCGTCGGATGTTCCACGTGCCGATGTTCGTACGGATTGTAGTCCACCTCTAGGCCCGGTTTCTTGTCCTGTATTTCCATAACGTAACTGTTGGCTCCCAGGTTCTTGGTGCCATGGTGTGATTTTTTGCTGGAATTTAAAAAAAAAGTAGTATCAGAACAGAATTGATTTCGTTGTTCAAGATGAGGTTGAATTTCATTCGATAAACATCGTGTTATAAAAACTGAATTTTTCTTAAGTGTTTGAAATTTTAGGAAAACCCCATTTGGTGAACCCTTTTACTCCTGATTAACCATGTGTCCTTCTTTTTTTTATCACGGGCACAGAAACGAAACAAACCCGAACAAACAAATAAAATTTTAGTTCTCTGATCCTACATTACAGCGCCTTGAGAAGTTTCAGATAATAACCTGCATTTATCGTCGCGGGACAAGGTCAAAATATATCGATTTCGGAGTAACCGTATGCCATACTGCAACCAAGTATTTAAACCATTGAAAACTTTTCAGGCATTCGAAACGTTCTACAACTCATTTCAAATGTTCAACTCGCACAATGTGTATTATTCCGCTCATATTCTTTAGAAGTTTGCGTAAAACTTGGCATGTTGGAGCCCCTAAGGCTAAGAAAAGTTTTTAAACCACAAGTGGTGCGAATTTTAATTCAAAGAAAATTGGTAGTGTTATAATGCTTTCGGCTTCCAATTTCCGCCAAATGAAGGAATTCTGACACGAAAATCGAACTTTCCTTTTAGGGATAAAATGAATTCTAAATTTAAATCTGTCGTTCCGATTAACATACATACATGCATCTATTTTGATGAAATATTCAATGAGATTTTAAAAAGAATTAAGCTCATTTTTAGGCTTTATTGTACAATAGCGATGGTATTATTTTTTTAAATTTTCATGAATTTTTTTTTATGTTATTGTATTTGTCGTAAACTGGCATTATGAAAGCTAGAAAAGCTATGCTTGAAATTTTTCATGAAAAAAGCCCTCTGTAAACAATTGTTTTTAAATTTTTTTCTAGATTTAGTAGCTGTTTGTTTCGACTAGATTGATGAAAGTTGTTATTGGAGTAAAATTTTGAATGATAGACAGAAGAATTAATTCATTTATATAACAAAGTTGTTTAAATATTATATATTAATTCCATTGTATCTTTGTTGATGTTTATATCACTAGCGCTATGGATAGAGTTCATTTATTAGGTAGATAAAGAACGTCTCCATTATAAATAGTTATTATACCTAACGATTCTATCGAAAACAGAGATTATCAGTCTGTAACTAAGAATGATCGAATTTTCATGTTCATTCATCATTGCTTAACTTGTTGCAATTCAAATTAGGGTTTTCATAGACAGCTCAAATAAAAAATCGGTTAACCGTTAACTTGATATGCCATTGGATTACGCGACTATATAAAAGAAATATTTTTACAAAATTTATGTTTACACTTGGTAATAGTCGATATTTTTTTATCACCATTTAACCTAACATACTCATGTCTGCTTCTATAGAAACTTATGAGTCAGGAAAATAATATTTATTGTTCACCACAACACTAGTCAAAAGTGTCTCCTAACCAATTCCTTGAACCCCTCTCCCAAACAAAATTATTTTGCTAGGATGCAGAGGTAACCTCGGTCCTAAAGCACAAAATAGATCTTTCATCCTTTTCTCTTTTTTCTAATCTATCCATTGACTACTAGGACGTGGCCGGCGCCGTTCTTGACATTAAAAGAGAGAGCATCAGTTTTGTGCAGTGTGAATGAGCTGTTAATCCCAAGCATCATTCATTTGACCTCTGAATAAAATTGATGGCCTCGGTCAATCACGGAGTAGCAACCATTGGCGATGTAGAACTTGTTCTACTGAACCACGCCAGCGATCGTGGAATTCGAAGTGATAGTTATCATAATTTGAGTTTTGAACAAGTCATGCATATATTTTCTTTAACCATGCATTTCGGGTTTTACGATTCAAGGTGGATGTGAGTAGTTAATCAAGCTAAGCTAAGCTAAGCTAAGCACAAGTGGTGCGAATTTTAATTCAAAGAAAATTGTTTTCATCACGCGAACAATAACCAAGCAAATATAAAACCAAATTTTATGTGGTTATGATGGTTTGTGAGAAGGCTCCAATACAAGTTTTTCAGCATAACTCAAGAGCTTATCGAGCAAATCGAACCAAATTTGGCATGGAGGGAACTTGGGTACGGAAAATGTTTTTGAAATTACATATTAACCTTCCTCTCTTTTGATTGATTTGGGGGGGGGGGGGGGGGGGGGAGCTCCTAGACAATTTTTATATGCATAACTCAAGAACTAATCAACCAACTGCCAAAAAAAATCGCAAGGGAAAAAATTTGGCAGCCAGCGATATTGATTTCCGAGACTTTTCCACTTTTTAACAGGAGGATCGCAAAGGAAATGGGTCGTCCATATAATGTTTGATGCTGAACTGGAAAATTCATAAACAATGCTGCCGACCGTGACCTAGAGAATAGCTTTTAAGTCTTCTCAAGAAGACGTGAGTCTAGGACATGGGAACGCCTATGGAAGACATCACAGTTCGACCAGAACGTCTTTGTCGAAGTGTTGCACTGGGAGAGGAACTTGGACAACCTGTCCGCGGAAGAACTGACGAGAGTTCTACGAGGGTATGACGAGAAGGGCTAAGTGTAAAGACACTAGGCCACCCGTCCACACTGGTGGACAGAGCCATAGGGCAAGACGCAGGAAGCAGAACGCAAGGACCCTAGAAGAGACAACGGAGCGAGCGCGAGATCGGCGCTCCGCTAGGCCATCAATGCAAGCAAGAGGGCACGTTTCAAACAGTTTGCCATGACGCTAATGTCTGTTCATGAGGCGATGCCTATCGGATAGTCATGGGCAAAACTACAAGTGGGGGTGCGCCACCTTAAACGTGCCCGAAAAATTGAAAGTCATCATCAATGAGCTGTTCCCATAGCATGTTGTTACCCACTGGTCAACAGTCCCGTACGACTGGGACACCAGCGCTGAAGAGAGGATAACGGTGGAAGAACGCGAGACCCCCAAGGCCCCCGGCCCCGGACCGGACGGCATTCCGAACGTCGCAGTGAAGGCCGCGATCAGGGAATTCCTCGAAATGTTCCGGACATCGTTGCAGCGATACGCTGTTCCCCGACACGTGGAAGCGGCAGAAACTCGTCTTTCTGCCAAAACAGGGTAAGCCTCCAGGAGGCCCATCGGCGTACCGGCCGATCTATCTAATGATACAGCGGGTAAGGTTCTGGAGAAGGTGATTCAGAACCGACTCCAGAGGTACACTGAAAGTTAGGGCGGACTCTAGGAGAAACGGTTGATTTCTGAGAGGACGCAGCAGTGTAGATGCCATCCACTCTGTCACAAAGAGGAGAGGGCTCCGCTTTTACGCGGTGATCACTTTGGACGTGAAGAATGCCTTCAACAGCGTTAGTTGGACAGCGATTTCATTGTCGCTCATCCAAATGAGGATCCAGGAATATCTGACTAGACTTGTGGAAAGTTAATTACGACAATCGGCAACTGCAGTATATCACCAGTGCAGGTTTACGAACACAAGAGGTTTCAGCGGGTGTTCCACAGGGGTCAATACTCGGCCCGGTTCTGTGGAACATCACATACGAACGAGTCTCCCCTTGGGAGCTGAACTCGTAGGATTTGCGGAAAGCTGAATGCACTCAAAATGCCTGCGTCTATCCCACCACAAAACCGAGATGGTGCTAATCACCAACCTGATCTCACCCCAAACAGATACCATTGCAGTTGGACCGCGCGACGTCGTGTAAAACGCGCAATCAAGTACCTAAGAGGGATGATTGATGACAGACTCAGCTACACCAGTCATGTCGACTACGTCTGCAAGAGAGCGGCAATGGCCACGGCCGCACTCACACGGTTGATGCCGAACTCCTCGGCAATCCGCAGTAGTAAAAGGAGGATACTGGTAAGAATGGCCACATCAATCTTACGGTACGGAGCAG
The DNA here is from genome assembly GCF_029784155.1 of Uranotaenia lowii. Classification (NCBI taxonomy): domain Eukaryota; kingdom Metazoa; phylum Arthropoda; class Insecta; order Diptera; family Culicidae; genus Uranotaenia; species Uranotaenia lowii. Next base: position 168,833,067 of record NC_073692.1, on the reverse strand, counting down.
CGGCCTGGAAGCAGGCCCTGGGAAGGCAATGTAACTTGCAGCGACTTAGCAGCGGTCAGCGGCTGATGAACCTGCGGGTTATCAGCGGATACCGGACCATGTCGTCCAAAGCCCCCTGCGTAGTGGTGGGCGTCATACCCATCTCGGTTTTGCTAGAGGAGGATGTCTATTGCTACGACAACAAAGACACGCCCAACGTTCGAGATCTTGCCGACGAGGACTCGTTGTCCAAATGGCAGCAGCTGTGGTACAGCTCAGCGAGAGGAAGGTGGACCTATCATCTGATCCCGACATCGGGAGCTGGATCGGAAGAAGACACGGTGAAGTGGACATCCATGTGACGCAATTACTGACTAGTCATGGATGCTTCATGAAGTACCATTACCGGTTTGATCATGTGGCTTCGCCATATTACCCAGATTGTGGTGACGTAGAAGAAACACCCGAACATGTGGTGTTTGCCTGTACGAGGTTGCGGCGGTACGTACCAACATATTTGCCGCCTGCGGGTTCAAAACGACAGCAGACAACGTCGTGCAGAGGATGTGTATAGATTCCAACACTTGCCATGTGGTCAGCGATGGGTTCACTCGGATTATGACTGCCCTGCAGAGGAGCTGGAATTAACGGCAGTCCGCGAACGGTGACTCCATCGACGGGGAGCATCTGAGTAGTATGCGTCCGATCCCTTGATCGAAGCTACAAAGATAAGGCATCATCTTCTGCGTAGCGGAGGTCAGGGGTGCGCCACGAACGTATGTAGGATATCCCAACGCCGGGGGATATCCTAGCAGAGCCGCTTCCTAAGGGGGAAACTACGAGGATAAGAGTACTTTTCTCGTAGTGGACCTCGTGGGAAGGAGTTAAACCACTGTCGGGAGATACTCCCAGGTAGAAGTGGATGTCGGGCGAGCCTCTTGAGTCGGTGTAGGATGTCGTCACTGTCGGGAAGCATCTGAGTCGTAGCGTTCAATGTCCCGAATGTGAGCACATGGTCGTCGATCTGGCATACGGCACGGGCAGAAATCCTAGGGTTGCAAGCCAAAGGGATTAAAAAAGACCGGACAACTGTCGAAGTAGAATGCTCCCTCAACAGGGGGCTGTAGAGTGAAGTGCATCTGACCCCACGGTTTGAAGCTACAAAGATAATACAACATTTTCTGCATAGCGGATTCCGTGGGCACGCTGCGTTCGTAAGTCCCGCGCGTGTGCTATGACAGGCGCGAGACTAGGATAAGCTGCTTTCGATCGGCACACGACGGATGGAAAACCTCGAATCCTGGAGATAAGAGATCGATCTTTGAGTCCTTAAAGGAGAGGTCAGGCCTCGAGTCTTCAAGAGGAGAGGTTTGTGTAGTAAACCCCAAGTCTTTACGATTGGAGGAGGAAAACCAATTGTCGTAGTGAAAACGTACCGGCTTCAAACCTGAAACGAATTCAAATCTTAAATTTATCGGTTCCAACTCAAATAAATTTTTAATGTAATTATACTTTGATCAAAGAATAACGTATCTATGATTGACTTCAAACAAGCTTAAAAAGACTTATTAAATGTTCATGATGTATCAATATGTTAACCAGCAGTAAGAAATATTAAATCATCTTGATATTAATCATATGATAACGAGGAAAACGAATACTGATGTTGAAAAAAAATCTTTTTATCAGTATTTACAATTGAATGAGTCGTTAAAAAATTAATGATTTCCTGCCCTATCGGAATAAAAGAAGTGAAATATGCAAAAAAAGAAATTGTTGAAATTTCGGAAGAAGATAACCAATGATAACCAGGAACTATCTGGACAAAATTGGGATTTGAAAAAGAAATCAAAGATGAACAATCTTTTCCCAGTTGTGTGCGTGGCTCTTATGCGGTTGAATTTGATAAGCGTGCTTCATATTTTTTGTCATGTTGTGATATTTTTATCATACAATTTTCTCATAGATTTTAAAACTTTCCTACATACATTATCCTGTGGTAGGGGAGTCCAGCCAGGCCTTATAAGGGTAAAAAAGTTTTTTTTCATCCTAAACATCATTTTTGTTTACTTTTTTGTTGAAATACGTCCACAAACTCTCAATAGAATTTATTTTGGAGCTAGGGATGGTCAAACGATTGTAACAGAACAATGGTTTGGGTCATTATTCTTCTAAAGAATGTATATGTCCTTCTGTCCTGTTTTAGCATGGATTCTTCCAGCTTCTCACTCAAAATATCGATTTTATCATCATCATCCCCATTTTTTTAGGCGGATCAACAGTGATGCGATTGTTGATGATAAAATCGACATTTTGAGCGAGAACCTGGAAGAATCCACGCAAAAACGGGACTGGAGGACAAATACATATTTCAAGAAAAATAATGGCACTAATCGAAAAGCATGTAAAGCAGAAGCTCTCTTTTGTTTTACATGACCCAATCAAATTGTTTAGCCATCCTTAGCTAAAAAAAATTTAAATGATCTTGAAGTAACCAGCTTTCCAACAAACTCTTTAAAATCACAAAAGATTCAGAAACACTGAAAACATCGGCATTTTAAGAATTAAATGATGAGTGGGTTGTTATTTGTGCCGCTCACTGTAAGTACACAAACAACATATACCAGATGAAAAGATAGTATTAAACTTACCAAAATAGCATACAATGGCATCTACAATGATAAGATTCCAACGATTCGATTTCCCCACAAAAAGCAATATAAACGATTTTAAGTATTTGAGTAAAACGAAAAAAAAAATCTTTGACCAAGGACAGCCCATTTATCGTAAATCAGTTCACTTTTCTGGAGACATATTTATGGATTGACTAAACTGCTATCCGATTCAACTTTTTCGGGCAAAACTTGTCGTAAATGAATGATAGAAAATTACTCAATACCAACTTGCTTACGATGGTTATTGAAAATGTCTTTAAAGTTGATTTAGATTATCATTTCTATTACGATTTCATGTTAGCTGGGTAGGATAGATTAGAAATAAGAAGTTTAGACATTGGTTGCAATTCGCCTAAAATATTAGCGTAGGTTGGCCAAAATTTTAATTTAAAATAAAGTTTATAGATCACTCTATCTCAACAAAAAACTCTTGTTAAATTTTAAGTACCTATTATATGTTTTGTTTTTTCTGGGATTTTAACACTCTCGTGTAAATTTTAAGGAAATAAAAACAAATAAATATGAACAAGTAAGTTTAACTCATTCGACTAAATTTTATATTGACTGTTATTTCAAAGTTTAAAAAAATCGATAAAACATGAAATAATTGATTTTATTCGGAAAGTTATAAAATATTCGACATAAAACACAAAAGTGATAGTTATTTTTGAATTCAGAATTTCAGAAAAGGAATTCAGACAAAAATGTAAAAGTAAATGATTGTAAGATTCAATAAACTTCTTTTATTTGAATGCACTTTACACTTACCTGTGAATATCGTCATCTCCCACAAATGCTGTATTACTGTGACCTTTATCGACTGTCATTGTGATTTTGTGTGGTTCTGAAATGATAGAAAAAAAGTCGAATAATTATCGATAATGAAAAAGAAATGAAAACAAGGCAATAACAGATTAATTGCTATGCAACTACCAATATATTGTTCGATTTTAAAACGCCAAGAAGGTGTGTTTATTGAAAATATGTTCATTATCAGTATCGAAATTAAGAGCACCAAATACGTGCAGTAGATAACCAGTTTGATCTCAAAAAACCAAAACAAACATGTCAACTATATAATTGATTCATTGATGCTATCAGTAGGTTACCAGGTAGAAATTTTAATGTCAATGAGATCTTGCCTTTTCTTAGGTATACTAGGAGATAATATAGATACGATGAATGTTAAAGTGATAAAAAATTTTGTTGCTAAAAATTGACAATTCCTTTTCCAGCAATTAAAATCCATATCAGTCGCTTTTATTGCCATCAATAACTATTATCTGTTTGACAGAGCTGTCAATTTATGCAAACTACGCCGTTGAAACTAAATTACGAGTCCTCTTCCTCCTCCTCTTTTCTTCACCAGGTTTTTTCATCATCAATCATGAGGTAGATCAGCATCCGTGCAAAGAAGAAATATGTCCAATCGACGCGGAAAAAACAGGTTTTCATTAACCAAAAAAAGGAATTCCTTACGACCATCACGAACGCAAGAAGGTGCATAAAAGAAGATCGACGCAAGGTTCGGTGAAGTGATCGGGTACCGGAGGGTTCAGGAATTGTCCTGCCACCCCGATCACTGGCCACGGCAAGGACGCCACTTTTTAAAAGGGTTTCGAGCCGACCTTCTCCCAGTTCGTTGTTCATTCAAAAGATGTCTTCTTTCGGTTCGGTTTTGCTGTCGTCGTCGGTAGCTAGCGCCTGCGGTCATTACTACTTACTACAGGCAGCGTGAAACCCGAATGGAAAGTTTTGTTTATTTTAATCGTTTTAAAAGTCTTAATAATTTTATATTTGAATTTTGCTGCTGCTGCTGATTGTTTTGATCTGGCCTTCCGGTGGAAGAAGCGGGTTGGCTTTAGAAGCGCAGATTTTTAAGGCTGCTGCTGCTGATTGTTTTGGTTTGGCTTTCCAGTGGGAAAGACGGATTGCCTTTAAAAGCGCAAATTTTGAAGGCTGCTTCTGTTGATTGATTTGGTTTGGCCATCCGGTGGAAAAAGACAGATTGGCTTTAGAAGTGCAGATTTTTAAGGCTACTGCCACTGATTATTTTGATTTGGCCTTCCGGTCGAAAAAGACGGATTGGCTTTAGAAGCGCAGATTTTATAGGCTGATGCTGCTGATTGTTTTGGGTTGGCCTTTCAGTGGAAAAAGCTGTTTTGGCTTTAGAAGCGCAGATTTTCTGCTGCTGCTGCTGATTGTTTTGACTTGGCCTTCCAGTGGAAAAAGACAGATTGACTTAAGAAACGCAGATTTTTAAGGCTGCTGCTGCTGATTGCTTGATATGATTTGGTCTTCCAGTGGAAAAGGCGGATTGGCTTTAGAAGGGCAGATTTTTAAGGCTGCTGCTGCTGCTGGTTGTTTGTTTTGATTTTTCCTTCAGGAGGAAAAGACAGAAGCGCAGATTGTTAAGGCTGCTGCTGCTGCTGATTGTTTGTTATGATTTGGCCTTCCGGTGGAAAAAGACGGATTGGCTTTATAAGTCCAGATTTTTATGGCTGCTGCTGCTGATTGTTTTGGTTTGGCCTTACGGTGGAAAAAGACGGGTTGGCTTTAGAAGTGCAGATTTTAAGGCTACTGCTGCTGATTGTTTTGACTTGGCCTTCCGGTGGAAAAAATGATTGGTTTCAGAAACGCAGATTTCTAAGAGATGAGATGAAGAATATGCAGAAAATAAATAAAATCATATAGATTTGAAAAGGCTGTGCTTAGAATAGATTGTAGAATTAAGAGGAAGGAGATTTGGAAAAATAAGTAACAGGTTTGGCTTAGAATGGAATGTAGTTATTCTAGTCTAGATGATAAATGATTGAGGATAGAGGTGAGATGGAATGTTGAGATGAGATAAAGGAAATGCAGGTGATAAATCAAATTGAAAATTGTCGTATTCGACATCACTGAATGTATATAAAATTAAATTAATTTCTATGGCAACATTTGTTATTTTGGCAACACCAGGCACACAAAACCAAGTCGGTCATTGATCTATTCCTGTGAGCGACAGACGTGTTCAAGTCAATCTCTGAATTGAAATTCGTAAAATCACGACAATGGCGTACAGACATAGAGACCTAAATCCATTTTAATATATTTACGTGAGGGTGGCCCTTATTTTCAATCTTTCTTAAAATCTAGATCCCACTCCTTTGCCTGGATCCTATCAATGATAAAATAATCCTGTCAAAGTATTAGCTCATTCGGATAACTCTAAGGCGACCCTCAATGACCTTGAAATTTGTATGGAAAAAGTGAATAAACTCAAAAAAAATCATAATTAAATCTGGCAACACAGCAGAACAAAACAAACTTTATGACGTAAACGTAGAAGTAACAAGTTTCAAGTAAGTTTTTACATTACACAGCAAAACATCAAAACAATAATTCCGGGAACTATTTTACCATTTTTCTAAATTATTTGGCATCTTCAATTTTTTTTTTTGAATTTAAGGGTATTCGTTGACCTTTTAATTTAAAAACTTCAGTTCTACAGCGTTGCTCGATATTGAATAATATGGTTTAAATAAGTATTTAAAGTAAAAATTGACATTTAACTACAAAATATTTAACAATATTACAGTGTTGGTCATAACATAGCAAGTGGTAGCTCAAACTTGTATAATTAAATTGAAAACTGAAATTCTGAAATCAAAAACTGTTTAGGCTTTACCAAAAACAACAATAAAGCTACTCTTGGATACTTCATCCAGTATTTGGGCCCTGACTGTCTTGAAACTGTTATTGGATGATAATGTTCGATCCACAAACACAGTTGGAATGAAAGGCCAAATTATGATTAGAAAGCTTCAAATTTTTAAAGATGAACGAAAAAATCAATAAAAGTGAAAACATCAACAGGATTTCTTTTATATTAACAAGCGACAATCTTAAATATAAAAATGGAGGCGTTTTCTTTGCAACACCGTCACGAATAAACGCACGGTCGGAATGAAGTGAAATTTGGTATCCGAGGGTTTTTCGGGACAGAGATGGTACAACATTAACTAGAAATGGGACACAACTCGAACAACTTTGAGACAAATTTTCATGAAAACTAATTCACGAGCACGAAGAAGTTATAGATGTGTAGATGGAGTGAAACATTTTCTAACGATTTATCAAGTAAAAGGTAAAACGAAGTTTACCGGGTCAGCTAGTTTTACATAATTTTTAAATTTCTTTTTATATATTTCCTTTTGGATCTGCCTCTTAAGAAAAGCAAAAATTTTGGAAAAGACTACAGATATAGTTATAAACGACTCAATGTTATTGTAAAAGATAGTTGTAAACATCATAACACGAACAGGTTCTAAATTCATTCAGTTAAAAATAGACATAATTCTTACAAAATATACAAATAGAAAAAAAACGCAAAAGAGCAAAACCAACCAGCTCAACTATTTAACAATTAAACTATCAATTGTTCGAAAACTAGACATTTGAGAGAGGTTTCTTTATTCTGAAAACTATGGCTCCAGCTTGTATAAAATATTTTAATGCCGCAGTAAGCCTTTAGTCGGCCAATTAAATGAGTACCGTAAAACGAGGTAACTTTGATCACCGGGGTAACTTTGACCATCAATAAATTTTTACACATTATCATCAATAATTTAGTCTATAGTTCGAATTTTTGAAAACTGTTTTCTACGTTTGAAAGCTTATTAATTGAGTATCAAATATACTGAATTAGGTTTGTATTTGAAATTGTTTTCTGTTAGTAAAAATGTAATTTCAAAATTTTAAAATATCTATTTTTTCCAAGGCTCGCAAACAAATAGCTCTCCTGATGATACCAAAATGTATTTAGAAGCAAACGGGTGGTTGAATGTGAAAGAACAACTTTTATTCTTTGTATATGTACAGTTATAGTGTTATTTTTATATTCATTTAATGATAAATTTTTGATATTTATAAAGCAAGGACATTTTCCAAGAGTAAGCCCATATTAAACAAATGGATAGGAATCCTATCAAATTATTAACTTTGAAGCAAAAATGAAAATGAAATTAGTGGGAGGGCCTAGGGGAATGTGTGAATGTAAAATTTCATTTGTATTTTGAAGCTAAAACTATTTGGCAATTATTATAATTTTTGCCCCTGGATGTATGCAGCATAACTGTTTTTTTCGATTATAATTTTTTTTTGAAGAAAACGTTAAAAAGCAAGGTAGAATTGATAAATTAGAATTCATAAACATTTATGAAGGTGTTTTGTGTCCTTTATGATCAAGAAAAACTCGTTAAAACCGTCAAAATGGAAACTGATCAATGTAACCCCAAAGCATCAATTTCGGAACAGCGAAGAAATCGCTTTTTAAATCAAATTTAAAGTAGTCTAATAAAATCCGACAACCATGATTTATGTTCATATGAGTCCAGTACTGGTTTTAAAAATATGAAACATGCCACATTTCCCTAAACAGAAAAAAAAATCGAAAAATATTGAAAAAAGTGATCAATATTACCCCGGATTACGGTAGGTAATTTAGTTAGAATTTTTAGTTAAATATAGTTGTTTTTTGATACACTTCATACATTTAAGAATATTTAATTTTCAAGATTCTCTTATTTCAGGACAAAGTTGTTTGAAGTCAAAATATAAGTAAAACTTAGGAAACAAACTTGCAACTTTTGTTTAATTTTTGACTTCTTATATTTCCCCATTGTGAAGGTATGTATTTAAAAATATAAACAAAAAGGTCTACAACTTTTTATGCTTGGTCCAAAACTTCTGTATGTCTTCTAATAAATTGTTCTTCAGCTTAAAATCTACATTTTGAATAAGTTTTAACATTTTTTATGTCTCGCCAGAATAAATTATAATTTTAATGCTTTTTATTTTGTTCAAATTAAATGAGAAATAAGAGAGATACCTATAGGGGGCATCCATTAATTACGTAACGCTCCTAGGGGGGGAGGGAGTAAGCTCGAGAGTTACAAATTGTGACCTAGGGGAGGGGGGAGGTATGCTCATCGTTACGTTACGATTTTTTCCTCCAAAATTTCAGTTTAATCGCAGCTATTTTGATGTTATGCTATTTTTGCAGAATGATAAGCAAACCAAAATCAGCCTGAAACCGAATATTATGTACATTTTCCCCCAAGAACTCAATGCAACCATAAGACGGAAATTTTACAATTTTTTCTCTATTGATATTAAAAATGCAATTTTGGTTATTCCGACGAATTTGTAAGTACTAAGTGAAGTATGTTTTGCATAACAAGTTATGCTCCTTGAACAAAATAAATTAAACTAGGTAGATCATCAGCTAACAAGCACAGAGCAACTCGTAATAAGACAATCATTTTATTTTGTCAGCGAGTACATATCATCAATCAGTACTAAGAAGCGACTTGGATAGATATTACTTAGGGTAAATGTACCCAAGACAACGGCTTAAGGAAGCTGTTTTCATTAATTCAATAGAATTGCCTTCCATGTTGATTTTAAACTGATATTTATTCATTGAACTATATTTCGAATACTGTTTTATGAAACTATGTAGGAAATAGATCAATCCATTACGTACTTTTGAGTCAATTTATGATCTATTTTTCTCATTCAAGTTCCTCCATTGTCGTACCAGGTCCCTAATTCCGTCGTACAAGGAGACCGGAATTGTCTCAATTTATTCCACCCTCTTCAGAAATACATTTAAAATTTTGCGGTTGCGGTTCATGCAATTAGCATCAGCTTACATCGAACGGATCAACCGCGCAGGATAACAGCGGAAGTTCTCTCAAGTAACCAGTCGCAATAAGCCATGAAACTAGGATAGCTTTATTGTAAACAGGTCTACCATTGCTTGGCTAATGCATATGCAGGCAGCGAAGTATTATATCTTCTATTCAATTCTACCGAAATTGTCTCAAACTATTCCTCCTTCATGAGGGATAGATTTGAAATTTGTTCATACAAATGCGATTATTTACTTTGCACGGATCAACCGTGCAGGATAACTGCAAATTTCGAAAGAGATCTAAGTCGCAATAAAATGGACTTGCCAAGAAATCGCAAGGTAGCGTTTTTGTAGCTAGGTACCATTGTTTGGCTAAGGCAATTGCAGGCAGCACAATATTAGACCTTAAAAATTGAATCCACCCTGCAAATGTATTTTGTACCAACACACTCTCCAACGGACTGGGCTGCCATGATCCAGGATTTGTCTGTAAAATAAGATTTTATAACATTTAAACAGACATTTTTCACAAATTACATGGCACAAATTTACACAGTAACTGCATATATTTAAAGAACATCAACCTTTTTTAGTAGTACTATATGTTTTTTTACGCAATGAGACTGAATAGTAAGACATTTGAAGAGAGGCAGAATCACTCTTGCGTTTTGTCAACATGTGTATTCTTATGCATGTGGGAACCCTGGCGAAGGATATCGACACAAAGCAACGCCACGTCGATGCGTGTAATGCACATTAGACTGGTTCAGCTCATCTATTCGAGTTTTTTTTTGCGAGCGATAAAAGTTTTTGCAAAAATGTTTTTTTTTTCGGAAATTGACGCTTCGTTATTCTAACATTTTGTTGTTTGGGTTCAAATTTTTAGGAAATGACGTAGAGTAATCCAACTGAAATTAAACTGTTCGACTTTTTTCATTCAAATTGTAATATGTCAAAAACGACAAAACATCTTTTGTTGAAAATTCACTGAGAATTTATAAAAATGCAGCAAACATGAGTCAAGTATTAAAACTTATATGGTAGAAATCAGAATATAAGCGGGTTTGATTTTGTTGAATTTTGAACGACTATATGTACAAAAAATCTTATCTATCGATTTTTTATCCAAACTTGTATTGAGATCCAAACCAGAGACTCATGAACTCTTATTTCAAAGTTTAAATGATCCATTCATCCAAATTCTCTTGTTATTTTGACCATCAACGGGAATTTTTTGCATCGTTTTTTCATACATCGTAAAGATTCAATAAAAATCGAAGTTTTCGGTCCAGGAATTGAAATTGTTTTCTCGAGTTGATCCCCAATTAGAGAATTTTTGAAAACTGGAGAAGTTTAAGTTTTAGTTTTCAAGGATCTCTCAGTGACCATTCTGTAGAGCAAAGCGTTTGGTCGTACGTGAGATATTGCAGTTTGAATGCAAGAAGTTTAAAAAGTCTAGTTTTCAAATAATTGATGTATCTCATGTTTCAAACACTTGGGAAAGGTTTTGTGTCATCATATAATAGAACCAAAAATAATCAAATATTAAAATATGAAATAATTTTGAAGAAATTATCCGAAAATCGGTATTTAAAAACATGAGAAGATGGAGGGGGGGGGGGGTGGATAATTATCACCGTTACGTAATTTTCATAGGGGGGTACGTCGAAACGTTACGATTTGTGACATACGGGGGGGACGGGGTCAAAAAAAGTGCACTTTTTGCGTTACGTAATTTATGGATGTCGCCATAGCGGTTTCGGCCAGGATTGTCAAATTAACATTTTAAATAGAATTCATTATGTGTGTAGGCTTTCAAAGGCCGTTCCAAAAAAAAATTACTCTTAATAATAATTCTCAAGAAATCATTAAAGGTCTCTGAAGAAATTTTTATATTTTTATGCACCTTAAAAAATATATATAATCCGTCAAATTACCATATGTTTCATTTTGAATTGAGGGTGAGTTATGAAACTTATAACTAAGTAATACCTAGCAGAAATTTTAAGCACTTTTGCAGAATCTAATAAAACTGAAATTATTTCTTGGGATTGGGTAATTGTAGAACCTTTTAAAGGGAAATCTTATATATTCTGAAGTAACATTTTCTTTGCTCGGGTCTCCATCAATTGCTGCCCTTGATGAGTCGAGCCTCCAGACGAATGTATAGCTTCAGAACATGCAACCGTCCAGCAAAAAAAAACTACGCTGATCGGGCGCTGATATTCCATTGTGATCCTGTTGTCGTTTTCATCTACTCAATGGCTGACGACTACCGGGTTCTTGCCATTCCGTGCCATTTTCTTCCTGCTGCATCTCACTGGACTACTGGAATGAAAGAAGACGCGCCGCACCAGTTCCATGAGAAACCAGAAGCAATCCACCGAACCAGATTTTTCTCATCTCCCCATCCTATCTACAACAAGTAACGCCGAAAAAAACCCAATTTATGAACATGCAAACCAGTTTGATGACGCCGCAGAACAGAGAATGGGGTGGTCAAAAAAATTATTACCAATCATCAGGTTGAACTTTCGGGTTTTCGGGGCGCTTTTCTTTGTTTCTTGACGCTGATGTGTTATTTTCCGATCCGCTGCCCATAATTTACCCTTTAATTCTGATTTTGCGGGCTTTTTTTGTTGCTTCTGATGGCCCAGCCGCTTTCGCAATTCTTTTTCAGGCAATGACGCAAAAGATTTTCGAAAGCGTATTTGGACTGACGCCGTGGTATCGTATTGTAGGGTATTAGCGAATCTGGGAATAGTAAATTGGGCGGGACAATCTTTCGGATACTGCATGCAACAGCATCATATTGGTCGTTGGCTTCGAAGTTTTGTCTAAAATCGGAAGGCTCGTAAAATGATTGAGAACTGGGGATATAAAAAGTTTTTATTATCGTGCTTGTCAATTTCGAATAAAGCAAGTGAGATTATTGAACCAATAATGTAAAGAATTTATATATGAGTAGCTTAACCTTTGAACTTTTTTTAATTCCATTGAATGGTTGATATCATCATTTAAACTTTTCACGTCAATATTTGTTTTTTTTATCAGCGCGTAAAAAAGGGATACATCGCTTAAAAAATAAACCCTTCTATTTCAATAAATTTCAATAGATAAGATTTTAACTAGGTGAAACTATTTCTAACATCATTCAACAAAGTCTTTGATTGTTTAACAATTTGACAATTTCGGTTTTGATGTAGAACGATTTGACTCATACTATGAGAAATATCAATGTTTCCATTTGATTAAAATCTTCTTGTTGAAATGAGGTATTTAACGCAAGTTTCAGCGGTGGAATAGAGTTATATTTATTCAGATTTGTTGGTCTAGTCACTAGAATAGTACTCATTACATGAGCGATAGCTATTATGTCACTATTCTATTCTCGCGCCCTAACCGAGAATTACTCATTTCTCAATGAATATTCCGATAAATCTACTCATTCTTATCTACCAAGCATTGCAGTGTAAGTGTGACGACAGTGTGAGTAGATTTGCTTTACAGTGGGTAGATCAGTTCAGAAGAAAAATGATTGGAAAAAATTTGAAACATTTCAATACTCAAACCATCTTTTCGAATTCTTCAAGAATATTTTCAACCTTCTGTTCATTCCAGTTGAGAAAACATTTAAGAAACCAAAAATGCGCTTTGTTTAGTTCACAAAATGAGATTTGGTTTTGTGGTATTCTTGAACTGAGTTTAAGTTTCGCCACACTTCCTATTTTGTAAACAGGAACTGCGAACTGTCACCACAAAAGGGAAATACGTCATCGTTCTAATCCGTTGTTGAGTGTCAATATGACACTATTGGAAGTTCGGCGGCTTGTAACTTTATTCGGGTGTATCCAAATAAAAAAAAATACTTGAGGGACCCTCAATGAATTTTTGAAGCTTTAATTTTGCACCTAAACTATTTTATGGACACACCCTTGAAGCCCAGGAAAAAATAACTTCCTTATCACGCCTTAAGTGTCAATTTGACACTCTCGCTTAAAACCCCTATAAATCTCTTGATTCACAACCCATTTTTAAAATCTTTATAGTTTTGGAACCTTGTAATGCAACTCAAATATGCCTATCAGACAATATTCAGCTACAATACTTAAGTTTTCCGTTATTCAAAGTCTAAGATAAAAAAATAAAACATAAAAAACATGCTTGGAAAAAAAGACTGTAGATCAGCTAAGGAGTGCTAAAAAAACTCAATAAGTGTCCAAGAAAGCTGAAGTTAGAAAAGAAACTAAACGTTGCACACAAAGATATATTTTTTGATTTTTTTAAATCATGACTATAAAAAAAATGTAAAAAGTGGTATGAAAACCGTACTTTATGTTAAACCGTTTAAGTCACACCAGATAAATTTTGAACAGAGGATTGAAAAGTTTAAATATATAATAGATTTTTACAATAAGAAACACAGAATTTTTGACGAGTTTTCAAAAGTAGCTGTTTTTCGAGTTTCTTTGTCAATTTGCAAATTTTTATGCGCTGACTGGTGAATGTTCAGACAGTATTTCATATTTTTATTTTTCATATTTATGTAAAGTATCACAGCACTTATGTAATTACACCACTAGAATAGAGATTGGTATGAAATTGGCTTTCTGGCGAATATACATTTAGTGCGAAAATATTGCGTGAATATACTCAAAATCCAGTGCAATGTTTATTTTAAGTGCAAGAAAATCTGAGAAATTGCAAATCGACAAAAAGTTTGCATTGGATTTTTGAAACCTCATCTATGGGTGTACATGTTTGACATTGCTCCCAAAAATAAGAATAACTCTCAACATATTCAATCAATTTGTAGAAGAAGAACTGATTCTGGTTTTGCCGGTCTTAATTATTAGGAGAATTTTGCTGGTGTTAGTTTACACATGACATATTTTTGTAATGTAGTTTGTTTATCATTATGACACTGAATTTAGGCAATTTTAAGAATTTAAACAGACTATTCTTGAGACAACAATTTTAAAAATTGAAAACGATAACTCGAAGATATTTCAAAAACAAACATTTTTCATTTTGAGCCATAGTAACTTACCACGCTCAGAGTCACCCCGCACGACGCTACCTTAACATTAACGTTGCAAGGCTTTTTAAAAGTTAGTTAAATTTGTTGTGATTTTCATAGAAACAAAAAAAACTTCAGTCATTCATGATAACAAGTTTTATTTTGATACAAATGCTCGAAATTCCTTCACTAAACTCAAAAATCCATTTTGTACTTGATAGAAATGAATAAACAATATTATTACATTGCTTTGTAAATTTGCTTCATTGTTCCCAGATACTTTTAAGGCTTTCTAAGCTAATTTTATATTTTTGCTGAATTTTTCTCTGAAGATCATTTCTTATTTAGCTATTTTAGTCGGAGCTTGGTCGGTGCCTCAGCTTCTAGAACAGAACAGGTTATTATAAGCTCTAGGGTGTCCAGGTCTGTTTTGGTCCGGCCATGATAAATCTAGTATGGTGGTCTCAAATGCCAAATCGTACGTTCAGTCATATTGAAAAAAGTTTTGACAGCTGACTGAAGTGTTTACGAAAAAGGGGGTCCAGAGATACCAGGTGTTTGAGATACAAAATCAGAAATTTGGAAAAAAAGTCTTTGTATGTCTGTGCATGACGTAGATCAAAGATCAAAAGATTTTAAATCAAATTGAGTTTAGTTTATTTTATTTTATTCAAACTAGACTTCCGGAAATTAAGAAATGATTTGAGAATTCAATGAATTCGATTTACTGTATCATAAATTACAATAAACTCCGCATCTTTTAAGGGTGGACCAAACAACCATAATCCTAAACCGGATGTTGCTTGTCGGATCGATGGCATCAAGGTCAGACTCAGAGTGTTCACCATCGAAGCGGCAGTCGAGGCTACATCATGCGCTACGACACTGCCACCGCTGACGCCGTACCCTCCACCACCTTTCAGCTCTTCGGTTCCCTCGTTCAAAAGGGCCAAAACCTCCATCTGGTTTTCCCAAATGATACCCATCAGATCCGGATTACTCGATTGGATCTTCTGGAGCAGCGAGGCAACAGACGGTCTTCGGCAAAGTTGCTCAGAATGTCGAATACTATCATTTGACAACATCAGGTAAGAGGCCATCCATATACCACGTGCAGATTCAGATGCTTGACAAATTTTAATGGTCCATGGCCATTTTGGGAATTCGTATGGATGATCTTCCACGGAGGGAAAAAGAAGTCTAAAATAGCTCAAAAATTGTTCACGTGGTATATGGATTGCCTGTTAGTTCTAGATCTCATCACATATAGTAGTATATTGTTATGAATTTAAGTGCTATAGAGTCTGTTTCTTCGGCAGGTTGTTCAGAATGCCGAACACTATAATTCAGTGCAATTAGACTAGGGGCTATTCATTTGATACGTATGCGTATTCATGCCCCCCCTCCTAGCCCAGATCTAAACCTCCCCCCCCCCATCACCACAATTTTTTTAAATATGTTGTATAAGAGTATTGTTTTACCAATCAGGTATTTTGATTAAGAATTATTTGTCTACGAAACCTCCTCCCCTTGCCCCACACAAACTTACCTAACTCCCCCTCCTGTAAATTTTTTTTTCCGTACCAATAAGGCTGGAACAAATATCAATTTCTTCTTTTGTCACCCCCCCCCCCCCCCCCCCTTCGAAATTTCCAAAAACCCGAAGGGGGAAATAAATAAAGTTTGAAGTAATTTATGTAAATTCCAATAAAAAATTCCAATATCTGAAAGTTTACAAGACTAAAAATTAAATTTAAGAAGATGGGAGTTGTTTCACCTTTTGTTTTCTCGATTCCATTGAATTATTCGATAAAAATTACTTGATTTATAGGTTTTGTGCAACAATATAAAATGAAATTTTGTTCCATACAAGCTTCCGTGCAATTTATTCCAATTTATTTGTTTTTCGTATTATTTTTTATTGTCCCCCCCTTGCGATGTCCCAACTCCGAGTGACATAAGAAGGATATGAAATTTGTTCCGGCCTAAATCATTCAAACTAATCGAAAGGATCATTTAGTATTTAGTATATTTAGTAAAATCGCAGTCTGAAAAATATTCGAATGCTTATTCAAGTGACATCATTCCATGTGAATCTTTGATAGTCGTAAACATTTTAGATGCACTTCCACGATTTTTGAGAATATGGTCAATCAAATTCACCATATTTGAATTGTCATGGCTATATGCATTTTTGCTTGTTGCTTAAAGAGCCTTTTCAATAGTGTCAACATTACCGCCAAACATTTCAACGGTTTTCCTTCGCTTACTTCTATCACTAAGGTCATCAAATTGTTTTTGTGGACGTCCGCAGCCAGTTGACGTTGAAGGTGTTTCTACGATGTACTCTGCAAGTTCCAAATGACCGTCGAGTCAACCCTTATGGTATTTCTCAAAACATTCTGGTTTGCGGTGAGCCTTTTGCCACGCATTTTAAAAATGTTGTGCTACTTTCTTCAACTTTTTTAATATTCGTTCTTCTTTAGCAAGATCAATATCATACTGTGGTGGTGGTCTCTTGAGACAATTCGGCTCTGCTTGTTAGATTAAGTCCAACTTAGGCCAAAAAATACATTTTTTTTTCCAATAATTACCCATTTGTTGCTTATTTAAATTAACCGTATAACCTTAAAATCAAACCCATTTTTAAGTTCAGACAATTACCTTTCCAACGGTGTGTTAAATTAAAAAATTGGACAATTAGGCCGGAACAAATTTCAAATCCTTCTTTTGTCACTCGGAGTTGGAACATCGCGAGGGGGGGGACAATAAAAAATAATGCGGAAAACAAATAAATTGGAATAAATTGCACGAAAGCTTGTATGCAACCAAATTGCATAGTATATTATTCCATAAAACTTATAAATCATGTGTTTTTTTTATCGAAAAATTCAATTAAATCAAGAATACAAAATGTGAATTCATTTCCATCTTCCAAAATTTGGTTCTTAGTCTTGTAATCTTTCGGATATTTGAATTTTTATTTGAAATTTACCAAAAATATTTCAAAATTTATTTATTCCCCCCTTCAGGATTTTGGAAATTTCGAAGGGGGGGGGGGGTGACAAAAGAAGAAATTTATATTTGTTCCAGCCTTATTCGCTGAGAAAATTGCATTTGTTTGAAATGCATTTTTTCTACAATTTTCACAGTTTTGCTAAGTCTTATGTCTGTGGCGCAATGAGTTTTCATCACAGACAGCTGAAATTTTGGGAATCAAGGGAATCGATTTTTGGCCACCACTTTCTCCATAGTGCGTCTTTCTCCATAGTGCGTCGTCTATTGGCCTTACGTCTTCCAGCTTTGCTTACCAGCCCGGAACTCAGCCGGGAGAATTTTTTCGCTTCTATGGTTTTATTTTTTGCAAAAATCAAAGCAAAATATTTGTCCTAGCAATATCTTGATGATTGGAAAAACTCCGTGTTTTACAAAAATCAGAGTACCTGGCATCTCAGCCAGTCAACATCCAGCTGTCAAATTTCGGCTGCATTTCCGCCCCACACCGCTGCATCCAACCCTCGTCTACTTTTTGCCAAAGTGAGACCACCATGCTAGATTCAGCATGGGTCCGACCATCGTCTTTGACGATGGAATCAAAAAGTTATTCTTTCTCTCCTTAAGAAAAACTCGTAAGATCTGTCAAAAGTTGGGTGAAATTTTGGCTGCACGCCCCTTGCACTACTGCAAAACCATCACCCAAATTCGGCAGCGCTTCCATCGCCTATTGGAGACCCTTTTACAGAGAGTCGCAAGAAGTTGGAAGACCCTAGTCGACAGTTTCGACATCTGCGTTAGCTGTCCAGACAATAACGACAATGAGAACTGAAAACAGTGTACACAGCAATTTTTTTTTTGCTGGAAACCAGCAAAATTTTGCTGGTTTTTGTCCCGCTGACTTTCCAGCAAAATTTCCAGCAATATCGATTGCTGGAAAAATCAGCAAACATCAATGCTGGTTTCCAGCAATTCAGATTGCTTGAAATCAGCAATCCAGATTGCTGCACAGCAAATTTTTTTTCGCTGGAAACCAGCAAAATTTTGCTGGTTTTTGTCCCGCTGACTTTCCAGCAAAATTTCCAGCAATTTAAATTGCTGGAAAAAACAGCAAACGTTAATGCTGGTTTCCAGCAATTCAAATTGCTGGAAAATCAGCAATCCAGATTGCTGGAAACCAGCTATTTCTTTCGTATTTAGTATCAAATTTATATTTCAATTAAAAATTTAATTGAGAATATTGGCTGTGCATATAATTAGCAATAAAACAATTATTTTCTCCCATTTTTCAATAAGGGATTTATTTATCTCGAAAAACACAATTTTTTACAATTTTCTATCATCGACTCTGGGGTGGCCTTTGTGCCAAGGTGTTGATCATCCGCCACCTGTAAAAATTTTTTTTGATTAGTATCTTTTATGGAATATCTACCTGTCCAATAAAAACTTACCCTTGTCTTGATGCCTGGTTGCTAGAATATAGAGGAAAATAAAAATAATTATATTAATCCGACCAAAATTCGTAAAATAGAGTCTCACCTTGCTCCAGCGTACGAAAACAAACAGACTCCAACTTGACAACTCGATTGCTGATTTTCCAGCAAACTAGATCAATTGCTGGAAAGTCCAGCAATTTGAACATCGATAGCTGATTTTCCAGCAAAAATGACAAGACTACAACAGAATGCTGAAAAATCCAGCAATTGGAAAACCGATTGCTGGTTTCCAGCAAAATTTTGGATTGCTGAACGTTTCCAGCAATTTTTTTTGCTGGAAATCGAGGCAAAAATTTACTGTGTGGAAACCAGCTATTTCTATCAATGCATTCGGCTGTATTTTGTATCAAATTTATATTTCAATTCAAATTTAAATATGGAAACTGGCTGTGCACATGATAAGTAATAAACAACATTTGTTTTCTTCCATTTTTTTTATTATGAATTAAATGAATTAGCAGAGATATATGTTTTGTCAATATACCAACACCGCCTCCGGGGTGGCAGCTTTGTGCCAATGTGATAATCATCCGTCACCTGAAATAGAGATTTGATTAATACCTTTGATGAATCTAATAAATCCATTTTCCAATAAAAACTCACCCTTGACTTGATGTCTGGTTGCTAGAATATAGAGGAAAATAAAAAAAAAATAGTATTAACATAAACAAAATTCATGAAAAAGAGTCTCACCTTGTTTCAGCGTACGAAAACAAACAGACTCCAATTTGACAACTCGATAGCTGATATTCCACTTAGCCTATAGCATAGCATTAAAACGCTGCCCTAGAGATAAGTGAACCAAGGTTGGATCTGTTAGAATTTAGTTCAACTGGCGCACACTCAAGAAAAAATCAATCAGCTGCTGCTGTCAGATTTGGCATTCATGTAACATTGACGACCTCATGCTGGACCAGCAAATCAGAAATCAGACAGCTGCTCGATTGAAAAATGAAAACAATTTAACTGCTGCTGAGAAATGGTTCGAAATATCTAAATAGGTGTACAAATCCAAACCCACTCACTCGTTCAATGTTTTGGTAGAGTTCAAGTGCTCCAGGAAGACTGCAATTTCTTCAATTGGATAATGAGTCTGGCGATTTCTGAGTTGCGTGTGTCTTCCCGGTGCATTACTATCGTTTGAATTCACTTCTGTTTACTGTAATCAGTGGAAAAATTTTTAATTTAAGAAGGTATAAAGTTAATGTCATAAGCTAATATCATAGGAAAGTTTCTAAGCCTGATTCAAAAATTTAAATCTTTTGTCAATCGTCTTCCGTTGATTCATAGCTAAAAGTTTCCATGATTCATAACCCTGCGAATATATGTACATATGTAGAACGTTAACACACTTTTAGCACTATGTTAATCAAAACAAATTGAAGCTGTTGGCGCAGATTTGTTTCAACTTTTCAGTTAGCGATTCGTTTTGGATATTAGGTACGTTCATATTTGCGAAACAGGCGTTGAATACCTTGAACTGCTTTCCGTTGTTTTTATTTTGTCTTTGGACATGCTGTAAGCTAACCAGTAACTGGCGATTATAATACTTAGAGTCAGGGAAAACTACCAAACTAATTCTACTTTACTTTTGCTTTTAAATCTATCATATTAAGTCTATCGTTATTTTCCTAAATTTTTAAAACGAAACAAAAATAAAAAGATGTTTAAAAAAATAATGGTCTCCTGGCTCCGAAAAACTAAATGGTTTGAGACATTACAAATAAACGAATTGTAAAAAAATAAAATAAAAATGTTCAATCTTAAGCTCAATTGATTTTTATTTTTTTTACCAGAAGTTAAATCAGTAAATTAAAAATATTTTTAAAAAAATTGAGAAAATAAGATATTTTATGCATAAGATTTCGCATTTATAAACCTTATATAACTCATTCTATTACTTTCACTTTTCTAATCCAAAGGCGTTCCCAATCCGGATTAACCAGTCAAATCCGAACCGGATAGGGTAGGCGTCTCAATTAGTATTCTGCACTATGTATAACAGCTTCATTCGAGCCGTCCTTCAACTTCACCTACTATAGAGTGCAGCCGGCGCGGGTGATGGCGGCATTTAGTAACTGTTAACATCATAAGGTTGCAAAATACCGGTTTGAAAAAAAAAATATATTGTTTGTTTATATTGCCCAGCTAACATGAAATCGTAATAGAAATGATAACCCAAATCGAATATTAAGACATTTTCAATAACTATCGTAAACACGTTGGTATTGAGTGTTTTTCTATCATTCATTTACGACAAGCTTTGCCCAAAAAAATTGAATCGGATAGCAGTTTAATCCATTCGTAAATATGTTTCCAAAAAGTTGAGAATATGCTCATTCGACACTTACGATTTGAGTAAACTGATTTACGATAAATGGGCGGTCCTTCAATTGACACTCTCTCCGGTTTCTTCCTTTGACCGGTTCGTAAAAAGAAAATCTCACCTATAGAGCTATAGCGTAGAACATATCAACTGACCAGTTGGCAACGTGGTAAGATACCGGACTGCGAACTCGGAGGACTGGGGTTCAAATCTCGGTCGAGGAAATTTTTTTTTCGTTTATTTTGCTTTTTGTTGGAAAATTGAATCGTTGGAATCTTGTCATTGTAGATATATCGCCTCCACTTTTGAAGCTATATGCTATTTTGGTAAGTTTAATACAATCTTTTTATCTGGTATATTTGTTTGAACAATTCTGTTGTTCCTGCGTTATCTATTATATAAAATTCTCTTGTAACGGTGTTTGTAGTACTACTCCTCCGAAATAACCCAAACGATTCGAATACAATTATTTTTAGAATATTCTGTAGCCATGCGAATCGGTTTATATCGAATAAAAACAACACAAAGTCGTATCAGTTGTCCGTAATAATTAAATTTGTAGTTCTTTGAATAAAATAAAAGTCATGGCTTCCATTTTTTTTGAGATTTTTTTTCCTTTGGGCGGTTTGTTTTTCGTCTCCAAGGTCGAGGCGTCGCGAGCAAACGTCGTTAGAAGATAGTAACCATGGCATAGCATACTGATCAGTGGGAATATTTTGGCGCGTATTTCTCAACCAAGCATATTTTCAATGCAAGTGGTGGCGATATGAAGCCTTGATGTGATTTTTTTTTCTTCTAGATTCCTAGCTCATTTATATAGCACATGGGTATGAATGACGCCTAGACGTGACTCAGATCGACATTTTGTCTATCGAATAAAACATATTAATTATGTTTTGCAAAAATTTGAAATTGAAAAATCAGGCATACAATTTTAGATATTTTCTTTTCTTTGAGGGGTTTGTTATTCGTCTCCATAGGCGAGGCGTCGCGAGCAAACGTCGTTGCAAGATAATAGTAACCAAAGCATACTGTTCATTGATCGCTGGAAAAATTTAAAAATTAGGCGCCTGATTCTCAACCAAGTACCTATATTTCTTATGCACGTGGGGGCGATATGCAACCTAGATGGGTTTTTTCCCATGCTTATTGTACACAGCACATGGTTATAAATGACGCCTAAATGAGACACGGATTGATATTTTATCGATCGAATCAAAAACATATAAACGATTTCAAATATTAAAACCATTTTTAATTCGTGTTAATTTAAGTAGTAAATTGATGTCCGAAAAATATGAATTTGGTAATGATACATATAAAAAAATGTTATGACACTTTGCGAAAGAAATTGGGAAGCTTTACATTCAATTTCGTATGATCCAATACGCCTAGAACGCTAGACACATTAACTGAACAAGAGTCTGTCCTTTGAAATAGATTAGATAGGAATGAAGTTTTTAAAGGCCGAATGAACTTTTTGATTTTCTGCAAACGTAAGTTGAAGTTATCATTAAAATAATTTACTTTTTAATAACAAAAAGTTAGGATATGCATTTTCCGGAAGAATTTTCGATTAAGAAAGTAGGCTAGAGCAAGTGCAAACTTTTAACTTTTACGAAAAATGTATACATTATTTCTTCGTCTAAAAATTGTTGGGCCCAAAAAAACAATATGATTTAAAAAACTCAACTTTTTTTTAAAATCATTCACCAAAAAACTGTTTGCACGTTAACTGTTTGTTTACACACATCCCGAGTGTTGAATCTGAAGCGGATATTCAAAATTATTAAAAAGGTCTTTGTAAACCAAGGTCTTTTGGTTGAACAGCATTCAGTGAAGTTAATTTATTGCGGAGAAAAACTTAGGATATATCAATGAAAGTTGATAAAATAGACAAACAAGAACAAGTATTAAATTCATTTTAAAGTCTTTTCACAGACGCATCTGAAAAAGACCTATGTGTTTTCACTTGCCCCAATAAATGGGACAAATGTATGCTCCGATATTTCTTTTTGTCAACACAACTAATATTTTTTTTAGACAATATGAAAGTTGAACTGTGGTGATATACGTTTGCATTTGCCCCGGTGTTTCATTTTTGAAAATTAAGATTTACAGTTAAAAAGACACCTAATTTTTATTAAGGTTTTGTTTATATGATAATTTCCAGGAAACAAAATGAACTGATGAAACCAACGAAGCCTGAACAGATTATTTCTATTCGATCTAATTCATTTTAAAAAATCTGCTTTTCAATAAAATTTTATAAAGTTTTAAAAATATTACATAATCCTAAATGAAATCGCAAATCATCACCAACAATGTTCAGGAAATTTTGAAATCAGAACATCGCAATGCTTCAATTAGAATCTTTAAAATAATGGGTAAACATATTTAAACATATTTTTTCCGTTTTTCAAAACCAATCGTTTCTTTGGATCATTGGGTTAAAGTCCAAAGGAATTAATTTGCATTTTTTGCTTGAATAAATAAAAAAAAAAAGGAATTTGTGTTTACAAAATAGACAGATTTAATGTCATGACAAGTGCTGTTTGGGAACACTTAAAAATGAAATGTGTAAAGTCTATAAGTTTAGTATCAGGCGAAACTTTTTTGAACATGATTTTGGTGAAAAAATGGATTTTAATTCAAACTGCTTCGAAGCATGAGGATGGTGAATAAAAAGCTGTTTGAAAATGTTTAGTAAAAATCTTTTCTTATGTTTTTTGTTTCTTCAGCTCTAAATCTAAAGCTAACTGGGAGATGAAAGCGCTGCGTTAGGCAAAATATTCGGCAAATACTCCAAAAATTGTCCCGATATTCAAAATTATATTTTAAAAAAGAGTCATACGCAATATATTCCAATTAAATAGAAACTTTTATTTCGGTTTAAACCGTAATGCGAACTCGAACAAAACGGAAGAAATCTTCTGAATGGAATACAACAAATGAAACATACATATTATCAACATACAGTTATTTATGGAACAAGTAACAAAAAGTGGATTTTAAAAGACGCGTAGAATTGAGTTAAAATTCTTAGGTTTTTATTTTGATAGAATTAAGCCGGACGATTCGAGTAAAGGGAAAGGAGAGAAATGTAAAAAAAAACTAGGAAACATGGAAAATGAACGCCAAGTTGAACATGATAAGATTGGACTAGGGAACTCAGTGTTAAACTCCCATCCCATAAAAAAAGAACATGGTAAGACGAAGTTTACCGGGCCTGCTAGTACCTTCATAAATGTTTGATGGGTGATATCGGAAGCTTGTCGAACAAAAGCGCCAATACACAGAAATGTCTCTGTCTATGAATTCTGCCAGAGGCTGGCATCTATTAATGAAACCACAATAAGTTCTGACGTCATGCATTGTCATTCAGAGCACCATATGATGATGATGATGGGCGGAAGGTATGAAGTAGCTTCTACATTATAATTTAAGCCAACCACACCGCGTTTGACATTGCATTGTTTGGGGCGGTTTTTTTTTGGTTCAATTCAATATGGGGGGAAACACCCCCTGTCGGTTTCCGTATCGCCGTAAATGATTGGCGACAGATAAAGTGTGATTCCGAATGAGCAGCGTGTTTTGAAGCTTAGACTGATGACAGATGAACCAGTTGTAAATGTAGGTATATATGTACCGAGAAAGCTTCTAAAAACAGGCAGGGGTAACCATTGATCAATAGTCTGACATTTCAATGAACAAAGATTGATGTTTACACAGAAAACTGTGTTGATGTAGATAAAAGATTAATTTTTATTTGCTGGTACTTGAAAATTACATTTCTTACCTATAATACCGAAATAATATATTTCCTAAAGTTGCACCAATATTGGCTAGGTAAAATCTTCAACTTTCAATAAATACTGCTCATAAGATTTTGAAAAATGATTCAAAGCCAAACTTCTTGAATTTTTGAGAACTGCTTGGGGTTAGATCTATTAATTCCCTTGCTTTTCAAAGGTGTTTTTTTGAGATTTTTTATTCTCATCCTTAGGTTACACAGCTTTCAAACAAGCAGCCAAAAAAACTAAAATTAAAAAAAAAGTTTTGATAACAAAATTTTTGTATAACATTGAATATCTTTTCTGTGGTTCAAGTTAGGTTTGTACGTTGTTCACATGAATTGTATAGCAAGAGTCAAGGAATAATTTTCATCCAAAGTTATATTTTTTCAAGCTTTCAGTACATCTCAGGCGATTTTTGAATGAAAAATTTAGTTTTCCCAAAAAAATTGCCATACAAAATGAAAACTCGTTGCGCTTATTCAGAACTGGATGGATCACTTCCAAAATTTGTATCCCTATTTCTGGCAGTAAAACAACCAAAAAGTTTAGAAAAATTAAACAAAATTTACATTTTTAAGAGGTGCAATGAATTTAAAACGTAATTTTGACTAAATTTGGTTCCTTTGTTTTTGAAATTACTTTTGAAAATAGGTTAAAATTATTTATTAAAGTTTTGACCCTTTTTTGATAAAACTTTAAAATAAAACATAACATTTTAAAATGAAAGTTTTAAATCAATTATAAATTTTCCTCAAGTCTTCAAGAAATTTTGATTTCTGCGAAAAAAGTTCTCGATTTGTTTACTTTTCTTCAATTTACGAATCGAATTCGAAATCTTATCGTTGCAGGTTTTAGTAGTTTTGTAAAATGAAATCAATTTTTTTCAACTGTCTGCAGTTATGATAAAAATACTTGTACCTTATGATATTTTTCCAAATTTTAAAAAGCTGTAAAATTTTTCTTTCTTCAACCATGCATCATTTTTTAATTTAATGAAATATAATAAACAAAATCATTTTTTTAAATAAATCAAATTTTTTTAAAATGTAAGTATTATAGTCAATCACTGAGCAATGATTTATTCCATTCAAAACTGATTCATTGTTAAACTCTATATCATCGAAACTAGACGTGATACTACAAATTTGCCAAAAGATTCGACGCTAAAATCTATCAAATCAATCATCAAAACATAAGCACCAAGATGCTTCTCTCTTGAGTTATCAATTCAATTCTATAAATCTCGTGTGAACTTTTATTACGTCGTTTGAAACAAAATGTAAACAAACAGTTTTATTACGAAAAAAAATACAAAAAACTGACATAAGCTAGTCGCAACTACTTTCCATTTAGAATATTTCAAGCCTGAACAACAGATTCTATATGTGGAAAACAAATTTAAAGTTGTTTTGATAACTTTTCCAGCAGTTTTCTGTGAATTCTTAAGATGTTTCATACGACGTAATGAAAGCTCACGTGAGGAATAAGTTTTTATAAAGGTTGGACGTATTAATTGAAAGAAATCCTTCTTAAATGGGGAAAAGAAGGTGGTAGTTTTTTTTTAACAATTTTTAAATAAATTTACCGAAGTTTAAAGTCAAACTATTAATATTTATCGAAATATTTTTAAGTTCGCTTATTATAATTTTAGAACTAGACTTCTAAGAAATTATTTAGAATTTAATATCAAAAAACATAATTTTAAAAATTATAAATGACTTATCGAAAATATCATTGATTTGAAACTATCATTGTAATTTGTTTTTGAAATTTTTATTTATTTTATCAGTAAAATTTATTATTTTTTGAATTTGTCTGATAACCATGAGTGAGGAAATGATGTTTGACATCCATTTCCATTTTTATAGTTTATTTTTGGTATTGTTATCATTTTGAGCAAAATTTCGAATTTCCCGGGTGTTTCGAACGGGCCTATTCTAACATAGTTATTAAAATGATGATAAAATAATTTCTTCCACCTTTAGCTAGCTTTTTGAAGTCATTGATTTCTTCTAATTTTTGTTTTTTGCAAATAAAGTTGGTAACAAGTTACCTCTGAGTAAGGTGTAAAACATTTATTATTATTGTTGAAATTAAAATTTATCTATTCTCGTCATCTTTACTTCTTTGATGCATAGTAAATTTTTGAAGGCTATTAACTATTCAAAGTGTTGAATATTACCCAAGTTGACGGTATTGGTTATCTTATGAAACGCAATATATTCTTTTGAAAAGGCATTTTACCTTTAAAAGTCATATGCTTCATAAGAAAAATTTATGAAATACATTTATTTATCATTTTATAAGAGGATACCAGTGCATGCTATTTTTTGTTTTTTATTCATGTTGGCTATGTGTTCAAAACCAAATTTGAATAGAATATCTCGTAAATTGAAAAGAAAAATTATGCTTTCAAGTATGACTCTTTTGTAAACGTTTTTCGCCATCAAGTGAATTGCATGTGGCTTTAATTTTTACTATCCAAGTTACTCGACTTAAGTTTTTGATGGTATGTAGACAGCAGCTGATGGCGGCAACAATATCTCAATCCTAATCCGTTCTTGAGTATCAATATGACACTATTGGATGTTTGGCGGCTTGTATTTTTTTTAAATAGTCGTTTCCAAATAATCAAAAATCTTCTAGGACCATCGATGAATTTATGAAATCTTCATTTTTGCATATTTATTTTTGTTCTGGACGCACCCTGAAATCTCAGACAAAAAACTTTCTAATCAGACCTTGAGTGTCAATTTGACAATCCTGGATTAAAATCGCTACATCTCTCTTGTTTCTCAACTCATTTGTACCAAGTTAACCGTTTTAGAAACCTTGTGATGTAACTCAAATATTTTTTCAGACGATATTCAGCTTCATCACTTCAACTGTCAACAATTTTTTGTTTTTCAAAATCTAAGAAGAAAAATCCGAAAAACATGTTTCGCAAAACAGACTGTAGATCAGCTACGAAATGCTAAAAATGTAACTTCGTGTCCAAGAAAGCTAAAGTTAGCAGCTATGCTTTGCACATAACGGTTTATTTTTTGAAATTTTTTAAAATCATGATTGATTCATGACCACAAAAAATGTACATAAGTGGTGTACAAAACCGTACTTTTTACTCAACAAACCGTAGAAATAGTTTTGTTTCAATAGATACCTTTCGAAAAGTTTATTGGCATCAATAGATTTTTAAAATATGAAACACAGAATTTTTTGACGAATTTTCAAAGGTAGCTGTTTTTTTTTAATATTTTAGATCATTTACTATTTCTCAGATTTTATGAAGCTTGAATTCAACTTTGCACCGGATTTTAAGTACGATTAACGAAAATAAATTTTATTGATCAGGAAGGACATTTCATACCGGTTCTAGTGAAGTAATTATATAAGCGTTGCGATGCTTCACAAAAATACAGTTCTGTAATAAATTTCAACAAGATATATCTCGAGCGACAATATTTTTACCACGATTGATTAATTTAAATATTGGCCAGTTTGGTTTTGTCGTTATAATCAGTACTAATTTTTCTAATACTACTATACTACAGTACTACAGTACTAATTATTTCAGATACATGGATTGTTTTTTTTGCAATTTTCTATAGTACGTTTTGAAGCCAACAAATACTGTCCTATTGTGTAGAAAAACAGAATTTGTTTGTATTCAATGGGTTTGCTTTAAGAAGCGAACAAAACAGTCACAAATGAGTGAATTCACGTCACAATAAAAAAAAAACATTATAATTTTATGAGGAACCTTTAAAAAATGTAAAG
Organism: Uranotaenia lowii; assembly: GCF_029784155.1. Classification (NCBI taxonomy): domain Eukaryota; kingdom Metazoa; phylum Arthropoda; class Insecta; order Diptera; family Culicidae; genus Uranotaenia; species Uranotaenia lowii. The sequence goes on along the minus strand of NC_073692.1, from coordinate 168,804,324 downwards.
ATATTCTTTCAAAATAATGATAAGATTCTGAATCACTCAATTTCATAGAAATATGTTCAAATCCAGCTGAATTACAACAGTTACTTGACAAAATTTGGGATATGGTCGACGTTATGACAAATTTAATCGGCTGCCCTTCTTTGGCACAAAAACAATATATTTGACGTTCTATCACTCCACCACAGTTTCTGCGTAATGGCACGATTCCAGATTCAACCAAAACAGAGTATAAACTTTGCCGGGCTTATTGAAGTGCGGAAAACGGTCGCATTTGGGGGCAGTTTTCGTTGTATATTAACCCATTCATCGATTGACACCGTTATGATATACTGACTGATTTGCAGCTTCCAAAGATCGTCAACGTCCTCAAGTACTTGACATTTTTCCAATTTTTTCCCTGTTTAATTCCTTAAAATACAGGCAAGTTTTGTCAACAAAAAATTTCTAGCTGGGAACCTCCAAGGGGTTCGCTAAAGAGTTCGTTTTGCTGTTCATTACGATTTTTTTTCTAAATATCTCCCAACTAGCGGTTCAAATATTTTGTGTACGGTTTGATCATCGTATTTTGTTTATTTTACTGGTGAGCAGCTTTTCTACTTTCTAGAAATGAAGTCAAGCCTGTTTATTAGTAAGCTAGATGAACCAGTCAGGATAACTTGACATTCCCCTAACATCATGGAATCAATAATTTTCACTTCTATTCAAATTTTAGTTCACTGTTAGAACCTCTAGGGCTTTTACCAAATGAAGTTTGGTCGATTAATTGATTTCCAGCTATTTCCAGTTAAATTGTCGAAAAGCTTCTGTATTGAACGCTATCTCGAAAACCACTTGACAGATTGTCACATTTCATTACTAGGTAGCTTCATTCCATCAATTTCCATCCATGTATTTAAAAGTTCTTCACAAAACAAAGTGTTGCATTTTTTTCGAAAACACTTTTAGATCACTATTTTTTTGTTAGCAAATTTGTTTTCTCTCCTAATTTTTTGGTAAACTAGCGAATATACAAGCTCCACCAGGATAAATAAGTCCAGCAAGAGTGCTGACATTTACTATTTTCTACCTGGTTGTTAGAGTTTGCTTACCGGCTAGTTTATCAAAAATTTATTGAGAAAATATATTTGCATTCAAAAAATTAGCGGTGTAATTAGCTTAACACCCCATTTAGGTACCCCAATCAAAAAAAAAATTTGCTCAAAAAGGTTTATTAAGAAATAAGATCATTGCGACCAAATAAAATTAAATATCAGATAATAAAGGTATGAGCCAGTTAATCTGCTCTGTAGTTTATTCATTCAAAGTTTGTCGTTCGGAATAATTTACGATCAAGTAGATTAATTACACGCGCAAAGCTGCGTACGGTAATTTAAGTATTTGACATAAAAGCATCATACAAGTAGCAAGTATGGTGGCGTCGTTGTTTACAAATACGACATTCCGCCCAAGTGCGGGAATTCCCACAACATAAAGGCCATCATACCGGTTGATCTACAAAACCAGACACCGGCAAGCAACTCTTTGAGACAACAGCAAACGCGGGTTTCACTGGAGTTTATTTTGAGGGTACTTCAACTTAGACTCCAGGAATTTCCAGCTGGTTCAACACTTTGCACTGTCAATGGGAAGATTTGTTGTTCTGTTTCATGTCAAAATCTTCCACACGAGTGTTTTCTGATCAATATTTACATATCAATTTAGCGCCACCCAAATTGGCGCAACCATCGACTGACATCATCTGGTTTGCGCAGCTGGTTCAAGAGTTGACAGAAAGGAAAAGTACAATTGCATTAAACACCTCGACCAGAGGAAGAAATTATTATTCTGACCACGAATCCAACTGTCGGACATCATCTCCGATTGATCTCCGGCCGAGCAACCACCACGTGACACCCCGGTTCAGTGCAATTTGACACGCGTTCTCATGAGGTTAACCACATCGAGCTGCGGTGTGTGGAAGTTAATCAGTAGGTGTCTAATCGACATTGAATTAAACTGCTTAGCGACAACGAGATACCGTCAAATGTCAACGATGCGTCGGTAATAATTATTAGCTTTAACCTGTAAGGCCCCGTTAATGAGGAACTCATGAGCATAATAAAAAGCAACCGATTGCAAGGTAAGTTTGATGGCCCATTAATAATTTGTGACAAGGCGATAGAATAAAATTTTGATTGGTTTAAAATATTGAAAAAAACTTAAGTGTCAAAATTATTGATATACAAATTAATCTCAAACATTTTTCAAGACACCATTGACGTTTGACCAATAATGGAAAATATCATTTTACTCGTATGATCTCTGTTTAAATGGACGATTGATGATGAAACGATTAAGTTCAAAGGATCAATGTTTTCAATTATCGGTAAATAAAAAAAAACCGGTCAATAATAAAAAAAAACTACAACTGCCGCCGCACGTGACATAAAGGGTAACGTTGAAATATTCTAAGCTGATCAAAGTTACCCCGTTTTACGGTAACAACAAGTTCCATTGAGATCCAACGTTTGTGAGTTCGATTAACTCTAAAAAAAATTTATAGGACTGTTTATTTAAACAGTGGTAGTTTTAGACATTTTAATAAGAGATAAAGTTTTTGAAAAAAATGTGCTGATTGTTTGACCATCAACACTAAAAGAAAAACATGACTTTGTAAAAAAAACAATTTTTTTAAATCAAGCTTTTTTTCATGCTGTTCTGCAAAAGGATTGAAAAAAACAAATCAGCAATCAAACCCTTCGGAAAAGAAATCGTTTATTGGTCTGCCAGAAGGCCTCTTGTAAAATTTTAGCTCGTTTGGTTAACTATAACGGGTCGTTCAATGAAAACCAAGTTTGTATGGAATATTTGAAACAAAATTTTCTAGCGGAACTCTTTTTGTTCACTTTTTGGCAGGGCCAGATTGAGCACTCAGGAGGAGTCGGGACAATTTTTCTCGAGGGACTCTAGGAATCCATTTTTTCTCATATGAGGTCCCAGAGGAATCGTATTAAATCAAACATACAAAGGAATTTGAAGTGAGATTAGTATATTTCAGTTCAGAAAAAAATCAACAATAGATATTAAAACGTTTTTAATTTCATCATTGATCGCTTGGAGTATTCTTCATCAAAAGCAGAACAAATAATTCCCTCATGAAAATTGAAAAGTCGCTTTATCATTTCAGACACAGAATCAAAAATTTAAAAAAGTGATAGTTTAATAGTAAAATTGAAAATAACAAAAATCGGGTTTTTTTGGAATCACAATTCAGGGTCTCAAATTAAAATCGTAGTCTCAAATCAAAATTTTGAGATACAAATATTAACAAATGAAATTCAAATACATATTTGGGAATCAAAGCTACAATCAGAGCCAAAGTTGAATCTTTTTTTAAGTTCATATTTTCAAAACACCAATACAAAAATCGTGATGCGTAAAAAATTTGAATAAAGAACTCAAAATTGTCGGTTGTTCGAATTGAAACACCAAAGTTTTTTTTTTGATTATTTATCAAAATTAATTTCAAAGTTAGTTTCAGTAAACATGAATCTGGTAATAATATAGTTTGAAATTAATGCAATTATGTGCAAGACGTTTGTACCTAGTAAAAATGTGAGATGATTTTCATTATCCAACCTATTCCGTACTGGGAATTTTAATTCAAAAACTGATAATTACTGTGTTTTGTTTGAAATGCAAAGGTTATGTTGGTCGTCATAAAAGCTTTAACTTAGTTATTTTAGTCGCCTGTAAGCTTTATTTTTTTTAAATGCGGAGAAAATATTTCATATGCAAATCGTTATTTGGCTTGATTCGCTTTTTCAATTAATAAGGAAATGTAACGTTTTGTTTATTGTAGGGTAGAGATTCCAGATTCGCTAGATTTTATCGGATACCGTCAAACGGGGCATCATGCAACAGCGGGGTTGGATGCAACATTTAGATAACACCACACTGATTCAATTTTTAATTTAATGTAATGAGATAAAGATATCTTTTAATGATTACAACATGACGATGACATAATTTGTAGCATCCTGAGATGGTTTTTTAAAATTTTTGATTTTCCTCTAAAATTAAAAAAAATCGAACAATAAATGTACAATTTTTAACATTTTTCGATGCCGTAAAAAACTATTACCAGTATGAAGGATTGGCTTAATAATATCACCTACAAACTTTATACTGGTTTCCTCATCCTATACCAACACTATTGATGTAAAAATAATTTTCGAAAAATCACTCAATTTTTTTAAATAAATATTTTTATAATTCAATTAGCAGTGTGGGGTAAAATGCAACAAAATGCAAATCAAAGAAACACCTTGTAAATTTCATATCCAAATGCTGGAATATGATTGTTTTGCATCACGCGTTTGTCAACACTGAAATTTCTTTCATCCAAACATTTTTTTTAATGATTTCGGCTTTTTCAATTTTTAGTACTATTGTTTTACCCCTAAATGTATGCAGCACCCTAATTTTCAGAAAAAATGAGAAAATAAGTTTCCACAAAACAAAAAATCACTGCAAATGGTGTTTTCATGCGTAATAATCTTGAATTCATCGAAAACTTATCAATCATACGTTTTCATAAAATTTCTTATCAAAAATATAGTTTGTTGCAAGTTACCCCATTTTCTGAGGAGGATGAAAATCGCATGTTTTTAGAAAATTAAAAATAACTGAAGAAACCAATAATTTTTCTGACTACGCCAATTTGATGTCCCGTCAACCTTGAAACTTTTAATGCATAAAAGGTATGATTAACTGTGAACATAAAGTTTTTAGGAGCCAATGAAATTGAAAATTGTTGCATGTTGCCCCAGTTGACGGTATGTCCGGATTTTCGCAATAAAGTGGACAAATAAAGCAAACTACGGTTTGGCTCAAAAAGTTTCCTCAAATTGTGCTCGCTTTTGAGCTAAATTTACCTATGTTTTCTCTTGGTCATAGAGACTCTCAGCCTTTGGCTGGATCGTAACCTAAATAGATTTTCTTGGAAGTTTGAAAAACGATTACAACACTGCTGACATGTTGCAATGCAAATTCAAGGCGTTTTTCCTCACGTTTTGTGTCATACATTTTTTATGAAGACCGTCGGATGATATGAGCTACGACAAAAAAGGCTATTAAGGGTACATCATGGAAACCAAATTTGTAAAGCAACCGACACATGTGCATAAAAGTTAAAGCCAAAAAAGTGGATTTTGCAGTTTGGCTACTTCAGGCCCATTTACACTTCACTTGAAAATAATCCTCAGAAATTTTATTTCGCCAATCACTCAACAACACGATAAAACTAAGTTTTGAAATAAAGTGGAATCGATAAGCAATGATAGAAGGATGAAAATTCAGCCGGACTCGTTTCTTAAAACCTGATAAAACTGTTTTTATTCCGACTCCCCTGCCAAAATTAAATTTCCGCGGTCAAAATCGGGGAAATCAAAATAAAAACAGTTCTAGAAGGTTTATATGAACAAGTCCGGCTGGAATTTCATTTTTCAAACTTTTTCCATCGATTCCACCATGTTACAAATGCTAATTGTGACGCGATTTTGAGTTTTTGATAAAATAAAGTTTTTTATCCGTTCATTTTCACTCGAACTGTAAACCAGGGTTTAGAGAAAACTGTGTCAAATTTACGAACAAACTTGAAGCTCGTTCAGCAATCTCTTAGAGTGAACAAAATGAGCTGAAAATTTGGCATGGGACCTTCTAGCGGGCAAAGGAACAATTTTGGCCCCAAGATTTCGATTCCGTAACTAACTCCTATTTTTGGGCCAAGCTAATTGGGAGCCTGAAATACAATTTAGTATCGACTAACTTAATTTTTCTCAGAGATTCCATAAATTAATCTTTTTAGATAAGCTTATCGAGAAAGTCAAATTTCATTAGAAATAAAAATTATTCTGTGCGTCCCTCAATAAAATTCAAATAATCTAAGTTGTATGTGAGTGTCGCCTATCATGTTCGTTAGCTTGCTCAATGTCGTTACACTGGTTAGCCCTGACATCAAGATACTTTTTGCTTGAAATCATTATGCAAAAATTTGCTAGTAAATCCCAGTTCTTGCCAATAATTATAGTCATTCAAATCACGGGATCTCAAGTTTTGTGGTTTAAGTAGTGCTAAAAAATGTGTATACAAATGAAGAAATGGGGGAAGGTAACCTTGGTTTGAAACGTATAATTTTAGCAAACGAAAAACTAATTTTATAAGCACCACGCAATAGTGTTCATACATTGATAATTTAATATTTAGACGAGATGCAAGCTTGGATCGAATTGAGTGTTCGTTCAAAGATACCTCATATTTTATTATTCTCTATTTTTAGAAACAAAAACACTATCAACGTTTCTAGACATCTTTAAAAGCTTATTAACTAAGTTCAAAAATTTATAAGCAGGTACTCAATTTGGATTTTGTATCATTTTGTTTTTCCATATTTCATTTCCAGTGTGGAAACTCATCTGCCTAGGAATTAAAAATCAATGAGAACTATTTAATGACTTCCGAATTCCGTTTAATGAGGTTCAGTAATGGCAATGAGAAATACTCAATGTAAGAATAATAACTATGGCGTAGTCTTAGCCGAACATGGAATTGTCATTTCTGTCAAATGCACAACTGTTTTTGATTCTATGCAACAATAAAATTATTTAATTTTCGTAAAAATTCGTTTATGATCCACCTTACAAACTGTTTTTTTTTTAAATTGGAGAGAAAAAACTCATAAAGCAAATGAGCTATTAAACTCAATCGGTTTTGTTTACCCTCCAGTACCCAAGTCTGCCGTCAGACGTGGTAAATTAAAATAGTCATAATACCGTATCGAACAATTTCGTAGAATGATTAAAATTAAGTAAATCTATCAATCCTTGTAACTGAAAACTGTGTGACTAGCAATTGTCAAAAGAAACAGCTAAGAGAAACTTTAAAACATGAGAAAACTGTAAATGGACCTATTTGTCGAAAAATGATCACTCTGCTGGCCTCATAAATCCTCGTCAATGTGTTTTCGATCTAAAATCAAAGATTGGCAATTGGGTCAAAGAGCAACCACAGTTCTGTTTCAAAATTCAGGAAAGATTGGTTGAAATGTGTTAAATCTACAACCAAAAAAGTACAGAAAGTAAATTTCCTTAGACCCTGTGCTTATGCGATTTTCGAAAAAAAAAATGTCAAGTTTTTTCTCATTTATGAAGTCTTTGTAGAACAAAAGTTATTTGTAAAAAGTATAGAAGCAAACAATAATGAATTGCTATGTAGCAATCACTGCCCAGTACGATACACTTATAACTTTGATTAGAAATTAAAAATGACTTCCATAATGGAACATATCGAGAGAAAAAACTTCACACAAACAACAAATTGCTAATATTACAAGACAGTAAACTGTTTTTTTTTTTCACAAGTGCATTTACTCAGTTCAACTTGTTAACATCACTATGCAAATATACTTGTTTTATTTTAAGCAAATAATAATTAACTCCCACCTGACGTCAGCGGTTTGTTCCCATCGGAAGCGAAACCTTATCATTATAATCGGATAAATTTCTTTATAACAAAAACACTTGAACAAATCGCTTCCCCGCTGCCTAGAACTAGGTAGTACGTTATGACTTTTTTCTACGATCCAAATCGGTCTGTAGACATGAATAAAAAACACAACAAAACCCATTCTCAGTAGTTTATCTCCAGCATCAATCGGGCCATTGCCTAATTTCGGTCAAAGATAACGAAAGAAACAGTGTCAACATTTTTAAGTTCATTCTTGTCTGTAAGCTGCGTAATTCGAAAAAAATAAGTTCGTTTTCTCGTTCGGGGTCTATTGTTTCGTCATTTTTCAACGGTACCATGAAATGAAAATGTTACAGGTATCAATCAACTAGAACGGAAAACGCTTCATTATAGGTAAGACATATTGGATGCTGGTTGATTGATATGGGGCGTGAATCAGCCCTTGAATTGTTAGTTGCATGGCAGCGAAAAAAAACTTTAGTTTCTAATTGATATTCTGTAAACCGTTATAAACAAAATTTTTAATGATGATTCAGAAGCACCATTTAGGTGTGAAAAATAATCAATTAGTTAAAAAATCGAACCAGGTTCCCTTACCCGTTCTAAAACGTTATTCAAAGTTTTGGACTGTAAATACATGCATAAAAGATTATATTGGAGCAATATCTAGATATAACCAATAGTTTTCAGTAAAGATGTACCGAATAGTGGTGTTCGGCGAACGGCCGAATACCGAATATTGACCTTTTCAACTATTCGGCCGAATATTCGGTCGAATATCCTGTTGAGATTTCAATAGAAATACTTCTATTTCTACTTCTATTTCTAATAGAAATCTTCTATTTCTGCCGTCTTAATGGCCCTCATGTTTTTGAGTCGATTACTCCCCACCAGATGTATCAGGTCTTTTTTAAGTAGAGTTCTCTTTGATTTTCAAAATTTCACCATTAGCTGAAAGGACATCAGATGATTTGTCGCTTCTAGGACGTTTATCACAAAACTAATTGGGTTCCTGTTGAATCTAGGACAAAACACGACATGTATCCTCACGGCCGGGTCTAAAAGATTTTTTTCAAAAACTTGTTAAAAAAATAGAAAATTTGAACAGCAACTAGGCCTTATTCACAAACATACAAGAGCAAAAAGAAATAAAATTATTTGAAATTTTTCAACGAATTACAGCAGCTGTGTTCAAATCGAACCAACTTTAAAAAATAGGTTTTGTTACACAAAATTAAAAAATATATAAAAAAGACATTTAATTTTTTCTATTTGATTTAGCAAAAAATCTGAATAAACCCGAGTAAAATCGGGAAAATTTTAAAAATATGTGACCATCCGGGTTAGACTTTACTTTTCTCGAATTACTTATTTTGTTTATGGGCATGCCTGGATATGTCAAGAAAATTTGGAATAAACGAAAATCAAAGCATAAAGCTATCTACAGTGAAAAATACACGGAGACATCTTAAATGTTTTACTGAAATCATAAGTTTTTGATTATTTTGAAGCTTTGTCCCGTATTTCTCAATCATTTCTCAATCTTTCAACAATTAGAGTTATCTCAGTCACAAACAATAGAAATGAAAACGCTCAATTTGAAATATACATCTTTGAAATAAGAAACACATTTTTCAAAATGAGTAGCATGGATTTTTATTTGAAAAATAATGGTTGACTTATTTTATCCTCATCTCAAAAATCTTAATCCTTATAATAAGTTTTATAGTTGTGTGTTTGAGAAAACCTAGTGAGAAATCTATTAGAGTAATTCTTCTGAAGAATTTCTCCAAAAATCTTAAAATTTAGCCTTTGAATTTCCGGAAAAATTGCAAACCTGCATGTCAAAGAATGTTTAAAGTATTAATGACTAAACCTAAAAAACGCACATTCTTAAGATAAGGATTCTCAGATGTTAAAAATATCTGGTAAAAATGAGATTGTTTTTAAAAGAATGCTGGACAGTTCAACTGATGAGTAGTTTTCAAATCGGAGTTATGATAATTTATAAAGTATTTGTAGGTTAAAATATAAATGATTGAGCTTTAAATTAGACTAATTAACCTAACACGTCATTTGGCACTTTGCTGCAAATATGTTTCAAGTTTTTTTGCTTGATTTTTGTAGAGTCCGGCGAGTTAAGTTCATCATATATTTTATTTATTTGTACAGTTAACTATCACACGCATAATATATTTTATTTATTTAACAAGCAAAAAACATGTGCTTACATAAATAACCAGGCACCCTCAAATTACATCTGTGGGAAACCAAAAGTTCATTACAAAATTTGCTCATATGCTTATGATGACCAGTTTTGTTCCATTCCTTTTCCATGAAGAATTAGTTTTTCTTTTTTTCATGAAAAAGAGCAAGTTTCATGGAAAAAGAATTTTCATGGAGCAGCAATATATCACTTAAACGCAACCAATTTGCATACCCTTATGGTCATCTACATACAAATATTTTGATGTTATAACAATTATAACTTAAAATACATTTTTCCTATCTGTCAAGATTTTTTTGTCAAATAAAAAGATCAAACGAACATAAATCCTATAAAAGAAATTTTGTCAAAACATTGTTTTTTAGTTTGTGATTTTGGGGTTGGTGGCCAAGATTTCTCCACCATTTTTTCAAATCCTAAGAAAATTCTTTTTTCAAAACAATCTGAACCGGAAAAAAAATGTAAGACAATATATTTATTATTGCCGAATGATGCAAAAAAAAATTATAGAAAACCATACCATTTATCTGTTTCACTTCATCTGATAAAATCAAGAAGCTAGGGAGCAAGCATTTTCTGATATCCAAAAACCGTTTCATATCAACGTTGGAAGAGTTTAAGAAAATCTAAGAAATACATCTTGTACCTAAATACATTACCATGCCAAATTTGATTTCATTCGCTTGATGAATTCTGAGGTTACGCCAACAAAATTGTATTCTCCTTTGTTCCATTGGAAGAAGGGTGGTGTCTTAAATAATAACATTTAGAACCGTTTCTCATGCCGTAGTTTTTCTCCATGTTGTTTACTTTAGTGAATTTGTTCTTCAGCCATACAAAATGTTGTATAGAAGCCTCCCTTCCACTCTCCTATTTCCCCATTGGAAGGAGGGCGGAGTTCCACATAACCATCAAAAAATAATATTGTAGCCAAATATCCTTCCATGCCAACATTGGTTCCATTTGCTCGATTAGTTTCCCATTTATGCAGAAAATGTAAAGGAGCCCCCCTCTCCTCTTTATACCTAACTACTAAAATGACAGAGGGGTGCTAAATAATCATTTAACCGTTTCTCGTACCCTAATACCATCTCATACCAAAGTATGTAGAAAACTGTGAAAACCTTCCTCTCTACCTACTGGAAAAGGGGAAGGGGTTCAAAATAATGATAGAAGTATTTCGCTTACCCAAATAATCTCCAACGCCAAATTTGGTACCATTTGCCTGATCGGTTCTTGAGTCATGCAAACACTTATTTCTTTTGATTGGGAGGCTCCCGTCCTACTTCCTGTGAGAGGGAGGAGTCTCAAACCATAATAATGTCAAGTTTAACGTAAATCGATTCAGTAGTTTTCGAGTCTATAGTGAACAGACAGACAGACAGGCGCACAGTGGTTCAAATCACCGAAAAGGGAAAAATTTACAAGTCAGTAACAAAAAATTTTATTATCTTTGAATCTTTAATATTCAAGGAATCCTTTCATGTAATCAGATATTTCCAAAGACTATTTATACACATTTCATGGAACAAACTTGAACGATAACTTAACTGTATAGAATAGATATAAGAATATTAAAAAGTTTTCGTAAAAAAAAGACTTTTATAAAAGGTGTTACAGAAGTTTTATTTTTGATCGCTTCTCCCATTGAGAAAAATAAAAACACACATATGGAACCATTAAGAAAGTTAAGCAAAAAGAAAAATTCTATTAGACTCACTAGACTCACCTATTTTGCAAATGTAAAAGGAATGATTTGCAGCTTTCGTCAAATTGCCTTCATCAGACTTTTGACAATTCGACTTCCCACAATTATTTTTTTCAGTTGTACTGATTGTTTCGATTTTTTTTTTAAATTTGTTGTTTTATGTTTTACTTAATAAAAAAATCAAAACGGATTTTTATTATTGGTGTTGTGCTTTGTTTATGAGAGCGAGACTTATGAACAATTGTAAAACTTTCCGCTTCCATGAGAAATTTTTATCTTCTATACAAAAACTTTTAATAATCGATTTAAACCATAGTGTTTTTTATATTCTACAAGATTCTTTACTAAGGGGCTTCAATTTGTGATAACAAACACAAAATGTATTGAAAACGATTAGAACTTCTAAATTCAACAACTTACAAATATCTTGTTCAATTTCATTCTCTTTTCCATTTGCCTCGAAGAAAGAGAGATCTTTCCTTACGGGATGAAAACATAATCCACAAATCATTTGAAACCATCATAGAAGAAGGTAGGCAAAACATCCGTTTGTTTGTCACCAAAACCAGTTAAAATAATCTGGTCGTTTGAAATTGGTTCGTTTAAAAATAGCATAAGAATATTAATGCGGTTTTAAAAATGTAAACACAAATATATCAAACCAGTTCGCATGAATTCAAAATTAGTTTTCGCCTATCTGAGCGATCGTAGGAACGTAGAAGACTGCTTTACGACATTTTCGAATCCTTTTGTCACTTCGATTGACGTCAATCGTTTTCGTGTGTTCTTTTCTAGCCCTACCAAAGATGGTCTATTTGGTAAAAATTCCCATTAAAGGCTCATAAATTCATCCGGACAGTTTTGGTCCCAGGGTGAAGGAGATCCGGTGATGGTGTGTCAAAAATAATCTTTTGCTTAAATAGCACCATGTCAGAAACAATCATAATGATAATTGCCAGCAGAACGAAGCGTGAGTTTCGTTTTTTTTTTTGTTCAACTGCAATGATCTTGTGCAGCTTTTTAAAATTGAGATGTAAAACAACCATATTCTTACGAATGAAAGAAACTATCAATTTAACGACATCCTTTCGAGATGAGAGTAAGGAATCGCTGATTGACACATCATTAAAGGAATCCTTGTCCGCAAATTCATTGACAAGTCGTGACCACGAGGAGGTGTACATATATGTTGCAACCCGTTGAAGACTTCATTTGGCCCGTACTGTGGAAGGTCATCGATCAGTCACCGAAGAGTAGGTACTTCAGAGTTTCCCATGGTGCAAGCCAGGTAACACACAAAAACACCTTAAAGCTTGTTCAACTGATTTACTCCAAGAAATGTTAAGTGGCTATGTGACGCCATGGGGCGATCTTTCTCTCGGCCCAGCTGTGACGATAAGGCGATAAAATTCTTTCAATGTTTGCAACTGGGCAAGATTTCAAACAAGAAGAATACAAATCGCATCTGGTTGGCAGGGGTGTTTATGGGTATTTTTTTTCCTTTCGCTCAAGTGTGGGTTGTAAAGTTTGTTGAGAAATTTGCTGGCTATTTACCGATAGCCCCCGGCAAGTAGTAGCACTTGAGGTGTTTATTTGATGGAATACTGATAGAAGTGTAATATCAATATTTTTTTCTCAAGGTAACACTTTCCAAGTGTTAAAATACGCATTTTACTTTTGAAAACAAGCGTAGCTCAAAAGTCACGTGACATACGTTTTTTCCATCAGCATGATAAGCATCGTTCTGTACATTAATGTAGCAAACAGCATATTCATAGTCATATGTATTTATGTATACGGACGACGAGATAAATTCGTTCCATCTAATCCTCTACTGTGAAACCGAATTACTCAACAATCACATCGTTTACTCAGAGAGCAATGGGAAGCTGTAGGTATTTAGCATCGAGATTTTTTATCTGCTCTGAGCTCTACACGCAGCGCGGAACAGTTTAATATTCTATCTAACCACTGCCACCCCCTTCTGTCTAGAACCCTTTACCAACAATGTTTCGTTTGGTTGCACTCATGCAGGTTGGATGTAGTTCGACGTTGTCGATCTTGAACTTGAGACAAGACTGCCTACCATCCACCGAAAGCGTGGGGAATGCTCTGCGTCTGTTCTGTTTGGGTCTGTCGTATGAACTTTGCTCTATCCTGTGAGGGTTTCAGTAACACCTGTTTGAGAGGCATGGAAAGTAAATAATTTTTTGTTTTGATTTGATAAATGAACCTTAGGAATACACTACAATTTAGTATTTTATTACTAAATCTTAAAGTTCCAACTTTTCCAGATAAGCATGGGCGATGGAACCCAAAAGTTATTATTTCTTTACCCGTAAGCTCTGTCAAAAGTTGGGTGAAATTTTGGTTGCATCCCACTTGCACTAAAGCAAAACCATCACCCGATTTCGGCAGCTCTTCCGTCTACTCTAAAAGCTTGGAAAATATAGGTTTGAATAATGTAGACTCGATTGACATTATTTACTTAAAACCGATCATCTGTAGAGTTAAAATCTCATACACAAAAAAAAGATAACTTTTGCACTTTGGCTCTGAGGGCTTAATGATTTTAACGTAGAACATGAGCGAATATGTCTTAAACAACCTGTTACTTTGTAATAGTTACAGAATGATGAAATTAATTAGATCTAACTAACTGGATGGGATTTCCTTCAAAAAAAAAAAAACTTCGCGCATCTGTTTCTACAAGCATGCCGTGCGAATAGTATCAACACACTCGATGGTCCCCCAGGGAGTTACAGTTGGACCAACAATATTCATTTGCTTAATGTAAGATGCATGGTTGGATTAAGCTAGCTATACAAAATTCATTCGATATTTTTGGCCTATTGCTTCTCATGACACAGAGTTTTATTAAGATTTGCTTGCACAATGGGATTATTTGAATCCAAAACTACAATAAATTTTAAGTCGCAGGTTTAAAGCCAGAAACAATACTAATTTTAATGTGAAATTAACGAATAGTGTAGATTTAATTTATCGGCCTAGCGGTGAAAAGTGATATCCTTTTTAGTAGGGACATCTAAAGATTATGAAAATTTTTGTATATAGGTGGATAGAAGGTTAGATGAAAATGAAAGATGTTGAAAATGAGAGGGTAGAATTTATTTAGAAGCATCATATCATATCACAAAAATTCTCATAATCTTTAGATGTCCCTACTGAAAAGGACATCACTTTTCACCGCTAGGCCAATAAATTAAAACTACAAATACAAATTACGGTGATTAATACTTCATAAAATTAACGAATAGTTTTCGAGATACGCAGATTAGTAACTGTCGCATTTCTAAAAGAACTAAGCTTTACTTACTTAATTACTTACTTACTAATTTCTTAACTTAATTACTTATAAAGAACCATAGTTCTATGAAAAAGTTTTTAGATTTGACTCGAACATTGATCGATTTTTAAAAATTGATCATCAATTAGAAGCATATGGACTCACTCAACTACGCTTTAAATTTGAGCTTGATCAAAAGATGTACATATGTCTAAAGGGCGAACACGAAATTATTGCGACACATTCAACAGGACATAACTCTTTAACCATAGGGGAAAAAATCCACCAAATTTTGCACATTTTCTCATTGATGTGTATTGTTTACATGCTGTCAAACTCGAAGTCGTATTTTTCGATTCAACGAAAATGGAGGTGAACCAACGCGAGTCGAGAGAACAAATTATTTTCAAACACCTGGAATTTTCTGACCTGTTGCACCGACAGTTGGGAAAAATATTGAACATTCACCATTCAACCGTCTCCAGAGTGTTGAAGCAGTTCCAGGAGCAGTTGACGTTGAACCACGGCAAAGGAGCTGGAAGAAAACCGGGACCGGAGAACAAAAAGGCGGAGGAAAAGGTGAAGCGGATGATTTAAGTAAATCCCAACGTCTCAAGCCATGATTTGGCTAAAAAAAATCGACATGTCGCAGAGCTACGTCCAAAATGCAAAGAAAGAAGCTGGACTACATACATACAAGGCACAGAACTTCCCGAACCGCGATGAGCAACTACAATCGACGGCTAAAATTCAGGCATGAAAGCTCTACGAGAAGATGCTGACAAAATATGGATGCTGTGTGATGGATGACGAAACGTATATAAAAGCCGATTCTAAGCAAATTCCGGGGTTGGAGTTTTTCACCGGCAAGATCAAGTTCGATGTGGACGACAAATTTAAGAAGAAAGAAATTCGCCCCCAAATATCTCGTTTGGCAGGCCATAAGCTCTTGCGGACTGAGGAGTGAGCCTTTCGTGACAAAGGGCACAGTAAATGGCGAGATCTACAAATCTGAGTGCCTCGAGAAGTGCCTTTTTTCGTTCTTACTGCAGCACGACGAAGCTCCGCTATCTTGGCCAGTATCATGTCACTAAACTAAAATTGTCCTGGAGTGGTATGAGGCCAATTCTGTCCATTTTGTTCCAAAGGACATGAACCTGTCAAACCGTCCGGAACTGTGCCCGGAGGAGCAGTACTGGGCAATAATATAGCGGGAACTTCGGTAGAGCAAAAAGACATAAAATGGAAAAAACACTGAAAAACTGGTACCGGATGACACTGTAACTATTTTGATGGAGGACATCGAGCGACTTCATCGACTAATTTTTCTTTTGATTTTTGAAGTAAATGTATGTATAAAACTACCCTAAAATTTTGGTTTGATTCTAAACATTATAAGATAATTTGCATGACATTTTCGGTGTCGCATTAATTTCGTGTTCTTGAATGGATCAAATTTTTCAAAAAGTTTATTGATAAGGAAAGCGTTTTTGTTTAAAGTTATAACTCCTTTAAAATTCCTTAAATTTTTATACACCTTCCGCATCACATAAAAATGTTTTCAAAAAACATTTCTGTTAATTTTCTGGGTCAAATTCATTTTACGAAGAAATGATTATTTTTTCTGGTTTAAATAGGCCACTACTGTTCTGTACTCATATGTCAAATCCGGTCAAATCTCAAATTCAACAGATCTGAATTCCTGCAAAAAAAATACAATGGGTACTATTTTGAGCATTCAAACCTGTGGCTTCGATTAATTTGGGTTCAAATCTTCCCACTGTGAATTGCTTTGAAAATAAAGAATCTGTCACTTCATATCACTCTTAAACTACTACATATATGAATGTAAATTTTTCAGAGCCAAACGGGTATAAGTACATAAACAATAGATCCGAAAAAAAGCACATTAAGGATCTTGTGTTTGGCCGTTTTCCATATATTTTTAAATTTTTTTATTTTTCTTTGAAACGTAAAAGTACGTTAAATTAAATTTAAAAATGTTGAGAAAATAACCAAATACTGTATGAATAATGAAGATTTGATTGCCATTATTAACTCTATATCAGGGATGAGCAACCCGCTGCCCGCGGGCCGCATGTGGCCCGCAAGACCCTTTTGTGCGGCCCGCGAAGGTTTTTTCAAATTTTTATGCCTTAACTTTTTCTACAATGGATCGTTAGGAAAATGTATACGACTTGATCAAAAATGCACTTGTCTGCATTAACTCCATAATCATTCGGATTGTTAAGTTTTTTTCTGGAATTTTAAGCACTTTTATGTTCTGTTCAAGGCATGCATACAAAATTGTTTATAGGCATAACGAAATATTAGAGTTCGTTTGGACAGACCATTTTGCATGGTAGAAAGAGACTTACCGTATCGACGTTCAAAAAAGAAAGAGACATTTCATTTTATTCATGCTAAACATTACAGTTTTTGATGCCATGATTCTTCATATTGATTTACAAATTATGATAAAATGGTAACGCTATACAATCAAATTATAGTAAAATATCGAGAAGTTTTTAAGAATTTTCAAAGTTATTTGAATTTAAGGTGATCAATATGTACGAGATTGGTCAGAGTTTTGTATTCAGGATTGATTTTTTCTTAGTTTTTTAACTCCTATCACTTTGGAAAGCTAAACCCATTACAAAGTGTCGAAAGAGCATTCAAAAACCATTATCAAAGGAATTTCAATGTTCGTTAGTGGAATCATTATTTTACTTTCAAGCAAAACTAAATTTGTATGATAAAAAATATGCTCAACAGATTTTTTTTTATATTATTCCATCCAATTCGGCAAAAAAGCTTGTTCTGTTAGCATTCAAATACTGGCAAAAAAAATTTAAATAAAACCATGTGAAAATTTGTTTATTTCTGAATAATGACGAAAATTACGAAAATTTGATAATATTAAAAGCTTGAGTGAGCGATTTTAGACTTTTTATAAACATGAATCAGCTGGCATCAAAGTAACCGACAAAATTTTGATTTTGATTAGTTTTTGATAGAAATATTAAATATCTGATATTCTGTGATTCGACCCAAGAGATTATCTGTGATGATTTTTTAAGAAATTTTTCAGAACATTTATAACAAAAATTGATTGATTGAGTTATTTCACTAATCATTTGCATTTCATATTACCAAAGTCATAATATAGCTTTAGAAATCCTATCCCAATGATATAAGAACAATATTAAAAATCATAAAAATCTGTACAAAAATTCTAGAATCAAGAATGTATTTTTGAAGATAATTGCCTAATTAACCTTGCTCAACATCTCAATGCAATGATCCAATACTGAACTTTAATTAAAAAATCGGAGTTTTAATCTAAGCTTTGAGGACAAATTGTTATTGTGGAAAACAAATCAGAAAGTCTATTAGCGATTCAACGTTCAACGCTAAGAAGACGGTGATTTTCACACATTGTTTTTCACACTCTTAAAGTTATCACTATGGTAAGCTCCAGAAGATTTTTAAATAAAAGTGATGACGAATAGTACCTTCGGTTTTAACAAAAAGGTTGTTGTAATGTTCGAGAAGAAGTACTATTAAAAAATTGAGAGAATTATACATGACAAAGATTTAGTGATGTACCTTGTCAATATAGGGTATTTAAAAAGTTATGGTGAATTTCTGTTTTAATCACGTAAATTCGTGTTATCTTTCCTTTTTCAGATTTGTTTTGCCAAAAATTTGAAGTTATAAAAAATGACGTGAAGCTTTGCTAACTATTGAAAAAATGTTATTTCAAGTGCGGCCCGCCGATAAGATTTCAAATTTAAATTGGCCCGTTGGTTCAAAAGGTTGCTCACCCCTGCTCTATATCGATCATTTTTGCATAATAGGGACGAATGCCTTCGGTAGAGTTAAAATCCCATAAAAAAAAGAAAAAAAAAAACACATGAATGTGGCTCTGAAGGCTTCATGTATTTACATAGAGCATGATCGAATATGTCCTGTCCTAGAACATAAATGAACCTGTTACTTTGTTATAGCTACATATTGATGAAGTTACTCAAATTTTAATAACTAATTGGATGGGATTTCGTAAAAAAAAAACCTTGCTCATTTGTTTCTAAAAGCATGTTGTTTGAATAGTTTCAACTCACTCGATGGTCCCTCATGGAGCTCACTTGGACAGACAATATTCAATTGCTTTATGGAGACGCAGAACCGGATTAAGTTTTGCTCAAAAAATTTATAAAAAGTCAAAATTGATTAAATCTTAAGGAAGGCCCCTTAGCAAATAGCACCTCATACACATTTCAATGATAAAAATTTCTCCGAGGGCCTTCTAGAAAATGTAACATTTATTTTCGATGAATTTTTCTCAGAGTTTTTCATAATTTCATAGAAGCGTAGGTACACAAATTTTACAAAGATGTTAAATAATAAATGGTAAAATATACATCAGGAATAACAATTTCATACGCTTAGCATACTTTTTTCATTTTTTTTTACTGCAAACTAATTATGATAAATTTAAGATTGAATTGTTGATGAAAAGAATATATTTCTACACCTTATGAAATGAATTCTAAATTTCACTGTTTTGTAACTGCCATGTATCAATATCGGAACATTTTACTAAGCATTCCAATCATTCAATCACTCATCTTAATTATTTTTTTTAAATTCAAGTACGAAGCTTGATTTAGAGAGATTTCAAATCTGATTACAAAAAGATGATGACATTCTTTTATTGTTCAGTAAGATAACTATTCGCCAACATTTGATTTACGAGTTTTGAAGCATGGTTCTGCTTTTCTTAGTAAAATAATAGATGATTAGGTTTGAAAAGTAGCTAACAATATTTTTACATTTGGCTTAGGGAATATGCTGTTACTAACAAACAAATAACCAGAAAGACCATCATTTAGATAATAGACTGATTGTGAACTCTTATCAATCAAGACGATTGAACTAAGTTCTGTGCACTGTATTTTTATTTGTATTTATAAGCTATATAAATCTGTTTTATTTTTATTTAATTTTTATCATTCAACTGAATTCTGATTTGAATTCTTATTTTGAACTTATGTTATGTATTCCAATGTTGAATTCAAGGAATAAAAAAAAACTACATTTATTTTTTAATTTTGCCCAGGTGATCTATGTACTTATGCCGCATATTATTAAACTTAATCATTCTTTTAAACATAAAATGTGTATCTGCTCTCCGATACTAAATTTTATTTAAGACTGCTGGCTGATATCAATTTATGAGATTATTTTAGATTTCAAATCTTTATCAGAAGGGGTAAGGGGTTAATAAAAAATAATGCAAAAAACTAATAAATTGGAATAAATAGCATGAAAGCTTGCATGCATGCATGAAAGCAAAAATGCACAAAACCCATATATCAAGTACATTTTTATCGAAAACCTTATTAAAATCAAGCTTACAAAAGGTGATAAAACTCTCATCTTCTACAGTTTGGTTTTTGCTCTTGTTCATTCGGATATTTGATAAATTTTCCGAAGTTGCCATAAAATATTTAAAACTTAATTTATTTCCTCCTTCGGGTTTTTTGGAAATTTCGGAGGGGTTGACAAAAGGAGAAATTCATATTTTTTGCAGCCTTATATAAAAAGTTTTTTTTTGTGTACAAAATGCTACAGGTACAGTCAAACCTGGATAAGCGACAACTGGTTAAGTGGGAACCTGTAAAAATGAGAGAAAGCGCCATGTACCACATGATATTTAAGACTAATAACCTCAATTAGTGAATTTTTTTCCTTGCTTAGCTAAGGAAATCGAAGAAATTATCATTCCCAAGCTCAAGCTTTAATTTAAAATATTAAAATGACAGAAATTGAACGAAAGGAAACTGAAAACTAATCAATAAACGTAAGGTTTAACAAATCTCTATGAATTTCATGAATTTCAAGATGAAAAATAAAAAATAAATAAAAAATATCTTTTGTAAAGTTTACAACACTTTTGTGGCTTTTTTATTTATATCTTTCAATATACAGGGGATATCTGGATAAGCGAGAAACTTTTTTTACGGAAACTTTCTCGCTTTTAGACTCCCGCTTATCCTGCTTCGACTGTATACCATTAATTCAAATAAAAGAAAAATAGATAAATCCTCTTATTTTAATCGCCGGGATAAACTTATTCTAATGCTCAATTTTATGAAATACCGGCATATCGACGCTGGGGCAAAGAATCACACAAGTAGTTTAAAGCTCATCAAAATACAAGTCTTAGCTCACATTCATAACTCTTATTCGATTGCTTTCACTCAAACAGAACTTTAGATAAAATTTTCTCTGTTTAAATTTGCTTTCATGGTCATTGATAAATAGATCTAGATACTTACCTTATATCAAAAGTTCTATTCCAACTGCTTAACCACCTCTAATTATAGCAAAGGTGCTCAAGTTGACAGCTTAACCACATACAATAATAATTCAGATTAAATGGATTATTTAGAGGAGGCCAAACAGTGTTAAGTGTTTTATGAATCACTTTTCCGTTTTTTGTATTATGTTGATATTGACACTTGCTCGCCACTTCGGGAATTCGGGGGGACAAGAGACCTTTTTAGTTATTTAATCCGCGTTTGCACAGCTGATTCGCAGCACATCAGCAACGATCAGCATCAACCCTTTCTTGATGACGATATTATTCCTGCTGGCTCTTTTCTGGCGCAATCACTAACAAATCAGTTGCATTCCTGGTGGTGTGTTTACACTTTTAGGGAACACGTCACTTTGGGGGGTGCACTCGAAATAGATTCTCTGTTGTAACGATACCCGGTTGTGTTATGTGACTTTTTTTTCAAACTTTTTTTGCACTTGAGGACACTTTCATTAAACAGGACACCATGTGAGGTAGGACAGAACAAAACACATAAGTTCCTGGAGCTCGGTCCAAACGATCCGATCCAAAAAATCCAGAATGGAGTCAATCCCTGCCTGCTGATAAACCGAACCGTACGCACCTGCAGCTCACGATCAACTGTCGAGGGTTTCAGTTATCCTAGTCCGCGATACCTTTCATCGCCCGCCCAGCAGACAAACGAATCTCCACACGTTCTGGCAATTTGCCGCACACCCGGTCGCAGTTGATGAACGACAACAACAACACAAACGAAATTAAGTAGTATGACAACAACCCGCCAAGTTTACCCCGAAATGTTGGTGCTCTGAGATAGTCCTCAACAAACTAATGTAGGTAACTAAGCTCAGTAGGACGTTTAGTAACCCTCAATAACGAGGATCTAACAGCGACCCACTCCAACGGGAGAGAGAATGCTCCCAGAAGCAGCGAACAATCTAGTACCACACAAAGGGTAGAAAACAAATCAGGTGACAGTGAGCACAAGCTCTTTCAAGCGCGCGCAAGATAAAATGAACCAGCTCTCCCAGCAGCAGCAGCCGGCCGGCGCGATTCAGCTTATTCTTTTCAAACTTGAGGAGAACGACAAAGCACGTTCAACTATATCGATCAACGAGCGTTTGACGACTGGGAGACTTAAATATGCCCGATTGGGGTTTTGATAGATAGTGTGGTTACGCACTCGAGTACTTTACGCTTAGCATTTGCGCGGCAGGTGAGAAAGTGATGTTGAGAACCTTTCCACATATACTGGAATGGGAAATGAATCGTTTGTTGTCTATCATTTATGGTTGATCTTGTAAGGAAATGTTAGTCAGGTAATAAGTTCAAAAGGCAGATTTTTTCAATGGAATTTATGAATTTAAGAAACGAAACAGAGCGAATTTGGAAATGCACAGCCAATTATAAGTACTGGTAACTGCATGATAACTATATCCCCGAATCAGTTACTTTGAATACTGAAAATTACTTTTGAAATTAAGTAAGTGATGTATGAAGAACTGATTGATAAAGCATTGCCTTTGCCTACAATTGAACAAAATCTATGTATATAAAAATAATGTTCTGCCTGTCTGTCTGTTCCCAATAGACTCGAAAAGTACTAAACCGATTTACTTGACAGTCTGTCTGTCTGTCTGTCTGTCTGTCTGTCTGTCTGTCTGTCTGTCTGTCTGTCTGTCTGTCTGTCTGTCTGTCTGTCTGTCTGTCTGTCTGTCTGTCTGTCTGTCTGTCTGTCTGTCTGTCTGTCTGTCTGTCTGTCTGTCTGTCTGTCTGTCTGTCTGTCTGTCTGTCTGTCTGTCTGTCTGTCTGTCTGTCTGTCTGTCTGTCTGTCTGTCTGTCTGTCTGTCTGTCTGTCTGTCTGTCTGTCTGTCTGTCTGTCTGTCTGTCTGTCTGTCTGTCTGTCTGTCTGTCTGTCTGTCTGTCTGTCTGTCTGTCTGTCTGTCTGTCTGTCTGTCTGTCTGTCTGTCTGTCTGTCTGTCTGTCTGTCTGTCTGTCTGTCTGTCTGTCTGTCTGTCTGTCTGTCTGTCTGTCTGTCTGTCTGTCTGTCTGTCTGTCTGTCTGTCTGTCTGTCTGTCTGTCTGTCTGTCTGTCTGTCTGTCTGTCTGTCTGTCTGTCTGTCTGTCTGTCTGTCTGTCTGTCTGTCTGTCTGTCTGTCTGTCTGTCTGTCTGTCTGTCTGTCTGTCTGTCTGTCTGTCTGTCTGTCTGTCTGTCTGTCTGTCTGTCTGTCTGTCTGTCTGTCTGTCTGTCTGTCTGTCTGTCTGTCTGTCTGTCTGTCTGTCTGTCTGTCTGTCTGTCTGTCTGTCTGTCTGTCTGTCTGTCTGTCTGTCTGTCTGTCTGTCTGTCTGTCTGTCTGTCTGTCTGTCTGTCTGTCTGTCTGTCTGTCTGTCTGTCTGTCTGTCTGTCTGTCTGTCTGTCTGTCTGTCTGTCTGTCTGTCTGTCTGTCTGTCTGTCTGTCTGTCTGTCTGTCTGTCTGTCTGTCTGTCTGTCTGTCTGTCTGTCTGTCTGTCTGTCTGTCTGTCTGTCTGTCTGTCTGTCTGTCTGTCTGTCTGTCTGTCTGTCTGTCTGTCTGTCTGTCTGTCTGTCTGTCTGTCTGTCTGTCTGTCTGTCTGTCTGTCTGTCTGTCTGTCTGTCTGTCTGTCTGTCTGTCTGTCTGTCTGTCTGTCTGTCTGTCTGTCTGTCTGTCTGTCTGTCTGTCTGTCTGTCTGTCTGTCTGTCTGTCTGTCTGTCTGTCTGTCTGTCTGTCTGTCTGTCTGTCTGTCTGTCTGTCTGTCTGTCTGTCTGTCTGTCTGTCTGTCTGTCTGTCTGTCTGTCTGTCTGTCTGTCTGTCTGTCTGTCTGTCTGTCTGTCTGTCTGTCTGTCTGTCTGTCTGTCTGTCTGTCTGTCTGTCTGTCTGTCTGTCTGTCTGTCTGTCTGTCTGTCTGTCTGTCTGTCTGTCTGTCTGTCTGTCTGTCTGTCTGTCTGTCTGTCTGTCTGTCTGTCTGTCTGTCTGTCTGTCTGTCTGTCTGTCTGTCTGTCTGTCTGTCTGTCTGTCTGTCTGTCTGTCTGTCTGTCTGTCTGTCTGTCTGTCTGTCTGTCTGTCTGTCTGTCTGTCTGTCTGTCTGTCTGTCTGTCTGTCTGTCTGTCTGTCTGTCTGTCTGTCTGTCTGTCTGTCTGTCTGTCTGTCTGTCTGTCTGTCTGTCTGTCTGTCTGTCTGTCTGTCTGTCTGTCTGTCTGTCTGTCTGTCTGTCTGTCTGTCTGTCTGTCTGTCTGTCTGTCTGTCTGTCTGTCTGTCTGTCTGTCTGTCTGTCTGTCTGTCTGTCTGTCTGTCTGTCTGTCTGTCTGTCTGTCTGTCTGTCTGTCTGTCTGTCTGTCTGTCTGTCTGTCTGTCTGTCTGTCTGTCTGTCTGTCTGTCTGTCTGTCTGTCTGTCTGTCTGTCTGTCTGTCTGTCTGTCTGTCTGTCTGTCTGTCTGTCTGTCTGTCTGTCTGTCTGTCTGTCTGTCTGTCTGTCTGTCTGTCTGTCTGTCTGTCTGTCTGTCTGTCTGTCTGTCTGTCTGTCTGTCTGTCTGTCTGTCTGTCTGTCTGTCTGTCTGTCTGTCTGTCTGTCTGTCTGTCTGTCTGTCTGTCTGTCTGTCTGTCTGTCTGTCTGTCTGTCTGTCTGTCTGTCTGTCTGTCTGTCTGTCTGTCTGTCTGTCTGTCTGTCTGTCTGTCTGTCTGTCTGTCTGTCTGTCTGTCTGTCTGTCTGTCTGTCTGTCTGTCTGTCTGTCTGTCTGTCTGTCTGTCTGTCTGTCTGTCTGTCTGTCTGTCTGTCTGTCTGTCTGTCTGTCTGTCTGTCTGTCTGTCTGTCTGTCTGTCTGTCTGTCTGTCTGTCTGTCTGTCTGTCTGTCTGTCTGTCTGTCTGTCTGTCTGTCTGTCTGTCTGTCTGTCTGTCTGTCTGTCTGTCTGTCTGTCTGTCTGTCTGTCTGTCTGTCTGTCTGTCTGTCTGTCTGTCTGTCTGTCTGTCTGTCTGTCTGTCTGTCTGTCTGTCTGTCTGTCTGTCTGTCTGTCTGTCTGTCTGTCTGTCTGTCTGTCTGTCTGTCTGTCTGTCTGTCTGTCTGTCTGTCTGTCTGTCTGTCTGTCTGTCTGTCTGTCTGTCTGTCTGTCTGTCTGTCTGTCTGTCTGTCTGTCTGTCTGTCTGTCTGTCTGTCTGTCTGTCTGTCTGTCTGTCTGTCTGTCTGTCTGTCTGTCTGTCTGTCTGTCTGTCTGTCTGTCTGTCTGTCTGTCTGTCTGTCTGTCTGTCTGTCTGTCTGTCTGTCTGTCTGTCTGTCTGTCTGTCTGTCTGTCTGTCTGTCTGTCTGTCTGTCTGTCTGTCTGTCTGTCTGTCTGTCTGTCTGTCTGTCTGTCTGTCTGTCTGTCTGTCTGTCTGTCTGTCTGTCTGTCTGTCTGTCTGTCTGTCTGTCTGTCTGTCTGTCTGTCTGTCTGTCTGTCTGTCTGTCTGTCTGTCTGTCTGTCTGTCTGTCTGTCTGTCTGTCTGTCTGTCTGTCTGTCTGTCTGTCTGTCTGTCTGTCTGTCTGTCTGTCTGTCTGTCTGTCTGTCTGTCTGTCTGTCTGTCTGTCTGTCTGTCTGTCTGTCTGTCTGTCTGTCTGTCTGTCTGTCTGTCTGTCTGTCTGTCTGTCTGTCTGTCTGTCTGTCTGTCTGTCTGTCTGTCTGTCTGTCTGTCTGTCTGTCTGTCTGTCTGTCTGTCTGTCTGTCTGTCTGTCTGTCTGTCTGTCTGTCTGTCTGTCTGTCTGTCTGTCTGTCTGTCTGTCTGTCTGTCTGTCTGTCTGTCTGTCTGTCTGTCTGTCTGTCTGTCTGTCTGTCTGTCTGTCTGTCTGTCTGTCTGTCTGTCTGTCTGTCTGTCTGTCTGTCTGTCTGTCTGTCTGTCTGTCTGTCTGTCTGTCTGTCTGTCTGTCTGTCTGTCTGTCTGTCTGTCTGTCTGTCTGTCTGTCTGTCTGTCTGTCTGTCTGTCTGTCTGTCTGTCTGTCTGTCTGTCTGTCTGTCTGTCTGTCTGTCTGTCTGTCTGTCTGTCTGTCTGTCTGTCTGTCTGTCTGTCTGTCTGTCTGTCTGTCTGTCTGTCTGTCTGTCTGTCTGTCTGTCTGTCTGTCTGTCTGTCTGTCTGTCTGTCTGTCTGTCTGTCTGTCTGTCTGTCTGTCTGTCTGTCTGTCTGTCTGTCTGTCTGTCTGTCTGTCTGTCTGTCTGTCTGTCTGTCTGTCTGTCTGTCTGTCTGTCTGTCTGTCTGTCTGTCTGTCTGTCTGTCTGTCTGTCTGTCTGTCTGTCTGTCTGTCTGTCTGTCTGTCTGTCTGTCTGTCTGTCTGTCTGTCTGTCTGTCTGTCTGTCTGTCTGTCTGTCTGTCTGTCTGTCTGTCTGTCTGTCTGTCTGTCTGTCTGTCTGTCTGTCTGTCTGTCTGTCTGTCTGTCTGTCTGTCTGTCTGTCTGTCTGTCTGTCTGTCTGTCTGTCTGTCTGTCTGTCTGTCTGTCTGTCTGTCTGTCTGTCTGTCTGTCTGTCTGTCTGTCTGTCTGTCTGTCTGTCTGTCTGTCTGTCTGTCTGTCTGTCTGTCTGTCTGTCTGTCTGTCTGTCTGTCTGTCTGTCTGTCTGTCTGTCTGTCTGTCTGTCTGTCTGTCTGTCTGTCTGTCTGTCTGTCTGTCTGTCTGTCTGTCTGTCTGTCTGTCTGTCTGTCTGTCTGTCTGTCTGTCTGTCTGTCTGTCTGTCTGTCTGTCTGTCTGTCTGTCTGTCTGTCTGTCTGTCTGTCTGTCTGTCTGTCTGTCTGTCTGTCTGTCTGTCTGTCTGTCTGTCTGTCTGTCTGTCTGTCTGTCTGTCTGTCTGTCTGTCTGTCTGTCTGTCTGTCTGTCTGTCTGTCTGTCTGTCTGTCTGTCTGTCTGTCTGTCTGTCTGTCTGTCTGTCTGTCTGTCTGTCTGTCTGTCTGTCTGTCTGTCTGTCTGTCTGTCTGTCTGTCTGTCTGTCTGTCTGTCTGTCTGTCTGTCTGTCTGTCTGTCTGTCTGTCTGTCTGTCTGTCTGTCTGTCTGTCTGTCTGTCTGTCTGTCTGTCTGTCTGTCTGTCTGTCTGTCTGTCTGTCTGTCTGTCTGTCTGTCTGTCTGTCTGTCTGTCTGTCTGTCTGTCTGTCTGTCTGTCTGTCTGTCTGTCTGTCTGTCTGTCTGTCTGTCTGTCTGTCTGTCTGTCTGTCTGTCTGTCTGTCTGTCTGTCTGTCTGTCTGTCTGTCTGTCTGTCTGTCTGTCTGTCTGTCTGTCTGTCTGTCTGTCTGTCTGTCTGTCTGTCTGTCTGTCTGTCTGTCTGTCTGTCTGTCTGTCTGTCTGTCTGTCTGTCTGTCTGTCTGTCTGTCTGTCTGTCTGTCTGTCTGTCTGTCTGTCTGTCTGTCTGTCTGTCTGTCTGTCTGTCTGTCTGTCTGTCTGTCTGTCTGTCTGTCTGTCTGTCTGTCTGTCTGTCTGTCTGTCTGTCTGTCTGTCTGTCTGTCTGTCTGTCTGTCTGTCTGTCTGTCTGTCTGTCTGTCTGTCTGTCTGTCTGTCTGTCTGTCTGTCTGTCTGTCTGTCTGTCTG
This sequence comes from Uranotaenia lowii, assembly GCF_029784155.1. NCBI lineage: Eukaryota > Metazoa > Arthropoda > Insecta > Diptera > Culicidae > Uranotaenia > Uranotaenia lowii. The sequence continues at coordinate 168,776,664 of NC_073692.1, read as the reverse complement.
TCTGTCTGTCTGTCTGTCTGTCTGTCTGTCTGTCTGTCTGTCTGTCTGTCTGTCTGTCTGTCTGTCTGTCTGTCTGTCTGTCTGTCTGTCTGTCTGTCTGTCTGTCTGTCTGTCTGTCTGTCTGTCTGTCTGTCTGTCTGTCTGTCTGTCTGTCTGTCTGTCTGTCTGTCTGTCTGTCTGTCTGTCTGTCTGTCTGTCTGTCTGTCTGTCTGTCTGTCTGTCTGTCTGTCTGTCTGTCTGTCTGTCTGTCTGTCTGTCTGTCTGTCTGTCTGTCTGTCTGTCTGTCTGTCTGTCTGTCTGTCTGTCTGTCTGTCTGTCTGTCTGTCTGTCTGTCTGTCTGTCTGTCTGTCTGTCTGTCTGTCTGTCTGTCTGTCTGTCTGTCTGTCTGTCTGTCTGTCTGTCTGTCTGTCTGTCTGTCTGTCTGTCTGTCTGTCTGTCTGTCTGTCTGTCTGTCTGTCTGTCTGTCTGTCTGTCTGTCTGTCTGTCTGTCTGTCTGTCTGTCTGTCTGTCTGTCTGTCTGTCTGTCTGTCTGTCTGTCTGTCTGTCTGTCTGTCTGTCTGTCTGTCTGTCTGTCTGTCTGTCTGTCTGTCTGTCTGTCTGTCTGTCTGTCTGTCTGTCTGTCTGTCTGTCTGTCTGTCTGTCTGTCTGTCTGTCTGTCTGTCTGTCTGTCTGTCTGTCTGTCTGTCTGTCTGTCTGTCTGTCTGTCTGTCTGTCTGTCTGTCTGTCTGTCTGTCTGTCTGTCTGTCTGTCTGTCTGTCTGTCTGTCTGTCTGTCTGTCTGTCTGTCTGTCTGTCTGTCTGTCTGTCTGTCTGTCTGTCTGTCTGTCTGTCTGTCTGTCTGTCTGTCTGTCTGTCTGTCTGTCTGTCTGTCTGTCTGTCTGTCTGTCTGTCTGTCTGTCTGTCTGTCTGTCTGTCTGTCTGTCTGTCTGTCTGTCTGTCTGTCTGTCTGTCTGTCTGTCTGTCTGTCTGTCTGTCTGTCTGTCTGTCTGTCTGTCTGTCTGTCTGTCTGTCTGTCTGTCTGTCTGTCTGTCTGTCTGTCTGTCTGTCTGTCTGTCTGTCTGTCTGTCTGTCTGTCTGTCTGTCTGTCTGTCTGTCTGTCTGTCTGTCTGTCTGTCTGTCTGTCTGTCTGTCTGTCTGTCTGTCTGTCTGTCTGTCTGTCTGTCTGTCTGTCTGTCTGTCTGTCTGTCTGTCTGTCTGTCTGTCTGTCTGTCTGTCTGTCTGTCTGTCTGTCTGTCTGTCTGTCTGTCTGTCTGTCTGTCTGTCTGTCTGTCTGTCTGTCTGTCTGTCTGTCTGTCTGTCTGTCTGTCTGTCTGTCTGTCTGTCTGTCTGTCTGTCTGTCTGTCTGTCTGTCTGTCTGTCTGTCTGTCTGTCTGTCTGTCTGTCTGTCTGTCTGTCTGTCTGTCTGTCTGTCTGTCTGTCTGTCTGTCTGTCTGTCTGTCTGTCTGTCTGTCTGTCTGTCTGTCTGTCTGTCTGTCTGTCTGTCTGTCTGTCTGTCTGTCTGTCTGTCTGTCTGTCTGTCTGTCTGTCTGTCTGTCTGTCTGTCTGTCTGTCTGTCTGTCTGTCTGTCTGTCTGTCTGTCTGTCTGTCTGTCTGTCTGTCTGTCTGTCTGTCTGTCTGTCTGTCTGTCTGTCTGTCTGTCTGTCTGTCTGTCTGTCTGTCTGTCTGTCTGTCTGTCTGTCTGTCTGTCTGTCTGTCTGTCTGTCTGTCTGTCTGTCTGTCTGTCTGTCTGTCTGTCTGTCTGTCTGTCTGTCTGTCTGTCTGTCTGTCTGTCTGTCTGTCTGTCTGTCTGTCTGTCTGTCTGTCTGTCTGTCTGTCTGTCTGTCTGTCTGTCTGTCGGGCCGATCCAGACTGTTCCTTAATTTTACTAAGTATCCGGAAAAACCCGGATGAAAAGGAGCCATCTGACAACCTTATTTTAGGCGCTAACCTTCGTCTATCGATGTTCCACTTTCTTGTGCGTTTGGGTTTTCCCAAGAGCGAAAGAAGCATTTCATTATGAACCGCCTAGAACCAGTAATTCCAATGCATGGGTTTCACCTAAACTGCATCTATGATGTAAAGGTTACAAAGGTTGACTAGCATGATTTTGGTATTTCCCGGAAACTCGTATAAAATTTGACGTCACGGTCATTAAGACCGAATAGTTTCCCTGAAGATGCCTATACATACATATAGAATCATGTAAAGTACCTACGTGTTTCTATGGACGATTTGATGTCTCCGATCAATCTTACAGACGAACGCATTGATGTAACCAGCAAGAAGACTGACTGACGGCGGGGAATCGAACTCAATTCCATTAAAACGTGACTTCCCACCTTCCATTTCCATTCAGAGCAGCTTGGAAGTCCGCTTGATGTTATCCAATCGGTAGTGCACGATCTTCATCTTCTATCGCTGAGCATGTGTGCAAATCCTTCCCGGTTTATACAACAATTGTCTCGTCTTTTTACGATAATGAGGTTATTTCGGTCAATTGGGATAAGCTGGGTTATGGCAAAATCCAGTCTGGCTACCTATATTTGAACTGGGCCTGATTAGCTGTTAGAAACAACAATTTCTTCAATTGAAAATTGCATCTGTCCCTCGCTCAAGTGGCTGGAATTGTTTGAAAGTGGTTTCAGCATACGACATCGGGAATAACAGACACTTGATAGGTGAATCAAAAATTCTAGCCAAGACGATGAAGGTAAGATAATTTTGAGGTAAGTATTTCAGTAGGTTTTTTTAAAATATTTATGTCGTTCACAAAGACGTAGAAGTTGATGTCCAGGAAAGAAATATTAATACCTACGAAGCAAATTAATTTATAGAGGACCTGATTTGATATCAGAAAACTCGAAGAAGATTTCAAAGAAATTTCAACGTCAAAGGTTCACTCAAGGAGACCAAATTAACCACACTTATCTGAAATTCCATCAACCGAAACGACATTCCGCGCAATCATCTGGGATTGAATTAAAAACACTTTTGCCAAATTGTTCAATAAACCTACATACATTCGTTTGAATTTTCGGGGGCACAATTACCTTGAACGGGTTCATTCTGAGGGAACGAACGTACAATGTTATCCTCGATTCAGATGGGAGAAAGCAAGATCCGAGAGATCATCAATGATAAAAAAAATAGCTAGCTCGCTAGAAAGCGCTGGGAATATAAAATAACCCACGTGATTCCGCATTTGCGTGGCCCCAAAGAATTCGTCGTTGATTTGTGCAAAATTGACCGGACGGAACACTTGACCACATACATTCGAGATAACAAGACCCCGAGGATAATGAGATTGCCTTTGATTGAGACTTGGATGAGCTTAGAAGTTGTTGGATAAGTCTTCCTAATGTATAGGATTAAGGTTTCAGACTTTTTACCGGAGTTTCGTCCACTTTTATTAATTTAATTTGTAATATTTGAAATTGTACTTTCATTATCTGATTGAAAATGTATCAAAAACAAAAAAAAATCTTGTTTGTCAGATTGCCATCTTTATCCAGACTGGCCTGAATTGTTTTATTTTGTTGAACCCGGATTAATCATTCATTCATTTTGTTTGCAGAAATTAGCAAAAATAAAAAAATTGGTTATTTTTTTAATTTCTGTTTCCAAAATCAAAATTTTGATAACAACTTTGTTTACAGAGTTACATGAACAAGATTTTAGAAGCTTGAAACACGATTTAAATCTGCTGATGTGATTCAAGTGTTTTTTTTTCAAGGGTTTTTTTTTTTCTTTATCGGTGCTGTAATCGTAGCAAGTGGACAACTGGCAGGGAATGACCCATGATGTGGTATTTGTCTCATGCAAGACATTTGTTTCCAATTTTTCATGTATGACGTAAGTGAGTTCAGCAACCTTTAGCAGAAATTTTATAACATTTCTTTTATGGGGAGATTTTTCAAACCCTGAAAATGTTAAGGATGTTTTTCAAAGGTCTAAAATTTTTGGGATTTGTATACAATTCATAACAAACAATATCATTTTTACTCTTCTTCAACTTGCTCTTGCAATCAAATCTCGAAATATAATATCCCAAGTCAGAAATTGATTTGAGACTTTTTGAATTCTCATTCGTACCTTCCAGCTGCAAAAGCTTTCAAACGGAACCCCTGTGCCATTTTTTTCCTAACATATTTACCTGCACACCTAGAAAAAAGCTTGTTTTTGTTTTGGCATTTTTTTCAACCTGATGAATTGATACGAAAACTGGTTTGCCAAACCTACAATTTCGGTGTTCACTGTTTGTTTGTTTTTGTGCTAATCACCTATTCTCTAGTTTTGGCAAGGTAATGAAAAAACCTTAGCTTTTGGAGCAGCCAGCTGGGATCAACCTTGATTAGTGTATTTTTTGCAAGCCCTGGCACCGAACAGATAAAATTATCTCTAATAATCATGTAGCGAAAATAACATCATCCATCATCGTTGCTGTTCACTAGTGGTGACAAATTTATGCACATCAAATCGAGAGCCATACAACACAATAATACTTCCCCTAAATGCGTTTGTTTATACATATGCGAGAGGATCATTATCCGTCCTCGGGAAAAGGTATCAACCGTGTGCAGTCAGTCATTGGCATTTATCAACAGCAATGGTCCAGCTTTTTCCTGCATTCCGGTATCTATAAATTTCGTTCGCACCACGCAGTTGAGGGCGTGTCGATTATTGCAAAGCAAATCTTTTTTTGCTGGATACCAGCAAAATTTTGCTGGATACCAGCAAAATTTTGCTGGTTTTTGTCTCGCTGACTTTCCAGCCAAATTTCCAGCAATTTAAATTACTAGAAAAAACAGCAAACGTTAATGCTGGTTTCCAGCAATTTAAATTGCTGGAAAATCAGTAATCCAGATTGCTGGAAGCCTGCATTTTTTTCAAAACAACCGGCTGTATTTAGCACCAAATTTATATTTCAATTCTAAATTAAATATTGATTACTGTCTGTGCATATAATGAGCAATGAAATAGAATTTGTTTCTTTCATTTTTAAATTATGTTTGCATTTATTTCCAAGCTCTTATTTTTTAAATTTTCCAACACCGGCCCTGGAGTGGCAGCTTTGTGCCAAAGTGTTGATCATTCGCCACCTGAGAAAAGAGTTCTGATTAGTATCTTTTATGAAATCTGTCCAATAGAAACTCACCCTTGACTTATTTCTGGATGCTAGAATATAGAGAAAAATAAGAAAAAAATATTAATCTAACCAAAATTCGTAAAATTGAGTCTCACCTTGCTTCAGCGTACGAAAACAAACAAACTCCAATGTGACAACTCGATTGCTGATTTTCCAGTAAACTAGATCAGTTGCTGGAAAGTCCAGCAATTTGAAACCCGATTGCTGATTTTTCAGCAAAAAAGACAAGAACACAACCGATTGCTGAAAAATCCAGCAATTCGAAAACCGATTGCTGGTTTCCAGCAAACATTTGGATTGCTGAACGTTTCCAGCATTTTTTTTTGCTGGAAACCGAGGCAAAAATTTACTGTGAAGTCTATTTTAACATTAAAAATCGTTTGCAGCAAATTTGGTAAAAATATCTTTTAAAAGCTGTTGAATGCAATAAGAGAAAATAAATTAATTTATGATGAATTCATTCATTCTACACTCAAAAAAAGATTTATCGTGAATTCAACTTGAATATAATGAACATTTGTGTGTGAAAAATGACGGATTTTTAAAGAAACTTCTTGTTGCCGATAGTTTCAAGCGAAACCATAACCTCTCTCTCCGAGATGCCGCAAATAAGCTGGGTGTATCGTCTACAACCGTGCATCGAGCCAAAAAACGAGCCGGACTGTCGACTTACAAGAAGGTAGTGATTCCAAATCGCAATGATAAACAAAATATGACGGCCAAAGCGCGATCCCGGAGGCTGTACACGACGATGCTGACAAAGTTTGACTGCGTGGTAATGGACGACGAAACCTACATCAAAGCCGACTACAAGCATCTTCCGGGACAGGAGTTTTATACGGCAAAAGAAAGGGGAAAGGTAGCAGATATTTTCAAGCACATGAAACTGTCAAAGTTCGCGAAGAAATATCTGGTTTGGCAAGCCATTTGTACCTGTGGCTTGAAAAGCAGCATTTTCATAGCTTCCGGGACTTTCAACCAAGAAATTTACGTGAAAGAGTGTTTGAATAAACGTCTGCTGCCTTTCCTGAAGAAACATGGTTGTTCCGTACTGTTTTGGCCGGATTTGGCATCTTGCCATTACGGTAAAAAGGCCATGGAGTGGTACGCCGCCAACAACGTGCAGGTGGTTCCCAAGAACAAGAACTCTCCCAACACGCCAGAGCTCCGCCCAATTGAAAAATACTGGGCTATTGTCAAGCGGAACCTAAAGAAGACCAAAAAGACTGCTAAGGGCGAGCAGCAGTTCAAGGCAAACTGGCTTTCTGCGGCGAAGAAGGTGGACAAGGTGGCTGTACAAAATCTGATGGCAGGAGTTAAGCGTAAGGCCCGGCAATTCGGATTTGGAAAAACGGAAGCCTAACTGAATATTTTCCCTGAATTTTATACTAATTAAACTTGAAAAAGAAATTTAATTTGATTTTTTAAATAAACGATTTCACCGATTTACACGCGTTTTCCCTTGACCAAATTTTGACCGTATCATTCTTTAATGGTATGGAGTTCACTCAAACCAATTTTTTAAATATTTAAGAACATATTTTCTACTGCAGTGACAATTTTATATGTTGTATTCTTATTTTAAGCATCACAATCGACACACCCGAATGTGAAAACTGAAATCTCTCATTCAGTCAGCACCGGATCACGGAGGAACAACAACGCACAATATTGTCGAGTATAATTTATTCTCAACCCCATCCCGGTTGCGAACGCTTTGATTTCATTCATTTAACCATTCAGTCGGTCCAGCACCGCGCGGTGGTTTGGTTGGTTCGTTCACTTATTTTGATGTTCGCAAACAGCGAAAGACCAGCACGGTTTTTGTGAGGCAATAAACTCACTTGGTTGTTGAGCTGCTTTGGGAAGTGAATGCAAATTTTTGCACATCCGAAGCTCTCACATAAACTAGGGGGCTGTCGAATATTTCGTCATACCTACTGGAGAGAGAAAAAAAGAATGGTAAATTTTGACAATGGCCCACAAGGGGCAGCCGTTCCCAAAACAAAAGGAGTAGAACTTGAAGATCATCTTTCAACTTTCAAACTAAAAGCGAAAAATAATGAAGTTGATTTTAGTACCTACCATTTATTCAGCAGGCTGAATCGACAAAATGCCGTATCAACAAATGCGGTATCGACAAAATGCCGTATAAGGAATCTTTTTCCAAGATAATTAAAATGGTTACGCAATCCAAGCCTCATTTTTCATAGATTTGCCTAGTTTTAATCATCCCCTCAATATGTGATAGGTCAGATGACATATAGTTGATCAATGAAGTGACACTTGTTACCCCTGATAGTTAGCGATTTGCATTGTAAATCACAATCCTTGCAGAGATTATAGGAATTACACTCGAGTTGTTTCCCAAGAATCTCCCGATTTATTTGATATCACACCTATGGTTTGAACATGTTTGAGTGTGTTGATTTTGAAGAATAATTGACATGAATCATTGGTGCATTAATAACACTAATCTCAGCCGTCTGGAAAAAATATCATTATCATAAGAACATAAGACATAAGAACATGGACATAAGAAAATATTATTCAGTTTCAGAATAGAAGAAAGACAAGAAAAGTTATAGACAAGCAATATTTTTAGAATTGTAAAATACAGCAAAAACAATCAATGTAAAACATTAGTAAAAACATTATTCACATTCCACCGTGACTGAACTGAACTATTCTCCTTCAAGAGGTCAATCAATTTTCTGTAGATTCAAAAAAAAAAAATAGTAGCGAACAGTCACAAATTAAATTTCCTGTAAAATGAGTATGAACTGGTCACTTATACATTGATTCTGTTTGTGTTGTGCTTAAGACTGTGCGTACGGGTGGAGGGGGGTTTTAGGGGTCTAACCACCCCCCCTCCCACAATGGGGAAAGTGGTGGCAAAAATCGAAAAATTTAATTGCTTTGAATGAAGTGTCTTGATACCATTTGATAGCCAGAGAATTCAAACCTAGATTCCCAAAATTTCAGCCGTCTGTGATGAAAACTCATCGCGTCACAGACATCAGACCTAGCAAAATTGTGAAAATTGTAGAAAAAATGCATTTTAAGCAAATGCAATTTTCTCAGCGAATAATAGTCCAATTTTTGAATGTAATACACCGTCGGAAAGGTAATTATCTGAACTTTAAAATGGGTTCGATTTAAAGGTAGGTAACTTTGATCACTATGGTTGCAACGTATCTCAACATCTTCAAAATTATTGTTTTCATGCCTTCTGTGCTAATGGCTTAAAACATCAATTACAGCTATTTTTGTTGGGACTCTACTGAATTTTTCAAAGTTTTCTTTCAAAAACAAATACATACACTTAAAAGACGTACAATGTTTCTGCATACATTTAGGAGTAAAAATTATAAACATTTCTCAATATTTTTTTAGTTAAAAAACAAATGAATTTTTACCATCATGCAATTCCTTAGGTCCTCCCACTGTTCCTGTGTTTTTTTTTATTCAAACTAAGCCATTTGATAGGGTTTTTAGCCATTTGTTCTATGCAGGCTATCTCATAGAAAATGACCCTTTTTTCAATATCCAAAAATTATCATAGAATGACCATAAAAATAACTCGAAAACTATATCCATACAAAGGAAAAAAAAGTTGAATATTCATATGAAACAACCCATTTGTTTCTTTATGCTATCATTTTATCAGGAGGGATGTTTGTTTTTGTGTCTTCGAAAAAACAGATATTTTCCAACTATAGAACTTCATTTCAGGTACTATAAAAAATCTCCAACTACAAACCAAATTTAGTCAATTTGAAACTCAATTTATAGGATTTCAAACGTAGAAAACAGTTTTCAGATATTTTAAATTCGTACTTAATTAATGATAATTATCTGCTAAAATTTCAAGTTGATCAAAGTTCCCCCAGTTTACGGTACTTAAAATTCCATGTTTTTGTTATTATCAGTTCTTAAAGATTGTTAAAGAAATTATTTTGTCGGTTCATATAAGTTTTAAATGATGAATTGAACCTGCTTCATTATAAATGTATAAAGTCAATATTGTGAACTGCAATGACATTCCCTTTTTATATTGATAATTGGAATAAAAAAAATAGAAAAAAAGATCAGATTCAAAGATTTGAGCACTGGCACTCTTGAAACAAATTTTTATATATTCTTTGTTTTATCAAACTAAATTAAATAAGCTACTAGGTATGTGATTGATATAGTCGGCAGATCATCTGCGGCGGTGGAAGATATCTATCACAAACTGAAACGTGAAGCAGAAAGGATTGGGTTGATGATTAATACGTCAAAGACGAAGTACATGCTGGCCTGCGGATCCGAGACCGACCGAACCCGTTTGTCCAGTAGTAACACGGTCACGATCGACGGCGACGAGCTGGAGATAGTCGAAGACTTTGTTTATCTCGGCTCACTGGTGACCGCAGACAATGATACCAGCCGTGAGATCCGGAGGCGAATTATCAGCGGAAGTCGTGCCTACTATGGACTCCACAAGCAACTGCGGTCGAGAAGACTTAGCCCTCGCACGAAGTGTAATCTGTATACGACGCTCATTAGACTGGTTATTCTCTACGGGCACGAGACATGGATATTGCTCGAAGAGGACCTGCGTACACTCGGAGTATTTGAGCGACGAGTGTTAAGAACCATCTTTGGCGGCGTACAGGAGAACGGAGTGTGGAGGCGAAGGATGAACCACGAGCTCGCGCGACTCTACGGCGAACCCAGTATCCAGAAGGTGGTGAAAGCTGGCCGGATACGCTGGGCGGGACATGTTGCGAGAATACCGGACGACTGTCCTGCAAAACAGGTGTTCGCTACGAATCCGGTTGGAACAAGACGAGCGGGGGCGCAACGAGCAAGGTGGTTAGACCAAGTGGAGCGCCCGAGAAATTGGAGAACGGTTGCCATGGACCGAGTGAGTTTAAGGAATTATGTTCGTCAAGTTATGTCGTGAGACGGAATACTATGTAAATAAAATAAATAAAATAAAATAATAGGTATGTGATTTGAATAAATCTTCATAAATTAAATTTGTATTTTTTCTTATCTTAAATTAAAATTTCAAATTCTGAATAAACGATATTTTTCCAAATTCATGTAAGGATTTGGTTGAATTTGGGTTTATTTCTTTTTAAATTTGGTTTCATTTTTAATGTTATCTATTTCTGTACTGCTTTTTATTTGTCGATGATTAAAATTCTTGCTTAATTAAAATATTAATTTGTATTTGTTTTCTATTGTTTCGCAAATTTAGATTTCAAATTTGTAAATTTCTTATTCTGAATATGGAACAATTATTTAAACAATTTATTAATGTTCTCCGAAAAAGTATTGATTTGAATATTTCATTCTGATTCATTTTAAATCGTTGAATTTGAATTTCTAGAGAAACATATATGATGCGTGGGACTACTGATTTCAAACTTAACTAGATAAAATAACTTGTTCCTCTGACTTGTCCAAAGTTGTCAATAAGCTTTTTTAGTGAAAATAATGAAAGAAAATGAACCAGATAAATTCACCAAGTTTACCAGTTCACAAGTAACAGGTTATTACATTTTGTATCTAGGAACAAATTAAAACCGTCCATTCTAATAACTTTTTGATTGAACTATTGTTGAGAAAATAAACGATTGCGTCCTTTCGAGAAATAGGTACTCCATAAGTAGGTTCGTAGCTTTTCAACGGCGCAACAGATGGCACTGTTTCTTATCAAGTTTTAACGGCTGAATTAATAACAGCATCTTAAATTTCACACAGGCTTCAGGATTTTTATATTCGAGCTTGTACATCTGTTCATCTGTGAATTTAGCTATAACTATAATTTAACAACAAATAAGGCTAAAATGTTACAAAAGTAATGAAGGATAGCATTGTTCAATTTGTTATACAGACTCAATTTGTCTTTAAATATTAGAAGCAATTTGGCTTTAAAAATGGATCGAGAGACTTTTTTTAATTCATTGTATTTTGTTGGTTCAATCAACGATATCCTTTTCTGTCCTAAGGAGGTTGAGGGTCGACAGCGTTGAAGATGATTTTATATAAGTGACGAGTGTTGAGGTAAGATATGATGAATTTTGGTTGAATAAATAAGCCTAGTTGGATGCAACAATGGAAGATCGTAAATATTTTTAAGCATCTATTTTGCAAAGTTTAAAATTTATGTAAATGTGATAGAGATATTCTTCCCCAGATAGTGAAAAAGAGAGTGGATGAATGCAAAATAGAATTTCAAAAGGACATGTTTTAGAAAAAAAAAACTCTTCAATCTACACCACCGAGGGGAGAAATCCTTTTTTTCTAAATGTTATAAATCACAACTTCAAGAAGGTTTACACCTCTTGTCTGGAAAACTGATTCATACATAGATTCCTGAGTTATGATATTGCTTTCCCGGACGAATAGAAACACATATGTTTAGTTTTTTTTAAGTTTAAAAAGAGTATATTGTTATTGAAAAATGTAGATAGCGTTTTCAATTCATGTTCCAGGCTTATGATTATTGTATTTGGAGTCTTTCCTGTGTAAAATAAAGCAGTATCATCCGCAAAAGGCCATGCTGTAACACGCATGGAAAGATTACAAATGTTGTTCATGCAAACAAGAAAAGGTATTGGAACCACTACACAAATATTTTTGAATTTGCAGGCTATTACTTCAACCACAACAAATCGTCACTGTTATTCAAATAACTTCGAATTATGTGATTTGCTTTTCTCCTGCTTATTTATTGAATTTTTCTAACAAAATTTCATGATTCAGTGGGCCGAAAGCTTTTCTCAGATCCAAAAATATAGCTCCGACAATATTTTTAGAATCAACCGCTATTATTATTGAGTCAACTGGTTCAGAAATAGCTATAAGAGCGCACACAGCAAAAAATTTCTAAAAGTATACGGAATCTAAAACACGAGTGATCTATTTTTTTACAAGTGTAATGAAAAAAAGGTGTAATTTTCCACTCCTTTTGATGTAATTTTAGTCTTTTTTCAAAAAGCGGATAGAAATAAATTGTTTTGCTATAATTTTACATTCCGTGATGTAAAAATCAACTGGTCAATGAAATTTATATCACAAACAGTGTAAAGTTATATCTATTGAATTTAAAATTGAATAAAACAGTCTGCCTGAGCCATTTGCCAGTCAAGTCAGTATTCGGAAACCGAGTATCTTGTTTTCAAGACGCAGCTCCAGCATCTCAACACTTTGCTAAAATTGGTAGGTTTCTGTGAAAAAAAGACGAATGATGTTATTGAAACTAATAAGTTATGTCTCGATTACAGCGTCGGCTGAGTGGCAGAGATCCGATAAGATTGTCTGGAGAGAAATTTGCCTGAACGATCCAAGGCCTTTGTTAACAAAAACACATCCTGACCCTGCTGACGACGTGTGAATCCGGACCATGACAGTGCGGAAAGGTATTCCCTTTGGTCCCCCAGAGACGCTGACCGATTGGAATATCAACAGGATGTATATGTTCGTGTACAACATTGTCTCAGTCTGGCGGTGCTCGTGATGGTGGGTGTACTTTTTTCCATTACTATTGATGTTTTTTGTTTAAAAAATAAATGTTTAATAATAGTAATATAGTGTATTTTATTGACATAAGACTTGAATATTTCATAAAAACTGCAAATATCGAGAAAAAAATATAAAATTTTACATCGCTGTGTATTTTTACACGACAATAAGCTGTTCTCTTTTCGTGCATCGTATTTGGTATAAATTTACACGCCTCAATGTAACGATGATGTAAATTTAGATTGAAAACGATGTTCCATTTTCGTGCATCGTTTTCAATCTAAAATTACACGAATTTTTCTTGCTGTGCAGGATCCTGATCTGAAACCGTATTGCATTTTGTATAAAATATTATCACAACTTACTCATGACTCTGTTTACTAGTAATTTCTCGAACACTTTGCTGAAGACCCGCAGCTCGTGGGGTAGAGGATAGTCTTCAAATCTTCTATGCCAAACATCAAAACCCGGTCACGCATACATAGTACACTTTCTGTGGGTTGGAGGTTTCAGCATTTGTAAGATTTTCGCCATCATATCTTCGAAAGATGTACGCTTAGAGTTAAGAAAAAGAAATCTCCTCGAGGAAACAACAAATTTCAATGAGATCCTGCATGTGTTTGTGTTTGTTTAAAATAAAAAGACACTGAGCGAAGAAATTGGTCGATAGTTGTTGACATCTTCTGGATCACCTGATTTGATTATTGGTTACTTATGCCACTTTAAGGCAATTTCTAAAACATCCTGTTTCAATCATTGAGTTGAATAACTTTGCATGCAAGAATATGAGAAAAAGAAGTTTGTTCTTTACTTGTTGTATAAGTGTTAGTTTTATTACTTTTTGTGAAGCAATCCGGTTAAACTCCCCCATAGGGTTCCAAAATGCCAACCGAAATGTTCTTATCTAAACTCAAAATTTTAAATTCTTTATCAAATTTTTATAAACGACTATAAAAACTTAAGTCAAAACCTCGAAATCTTATTCTAGGTCCACAATTCTACTACAGTTTTTGAAAAAAAAATTCTCCCTTATTGCCAGAAATTGAGTCCCAAATGTAATATAAAATATATAATGCTGATCCAGAATTGAAAAATCCGAAACAGTTTCATCGTTCGGAATTTTCACTTGGATTTACAAATTGAATTTCGAATAGATAACTAAAGAAAGAAATCATATTAAATGGCGAAAATCTAGAATTCAAACTAGAGATTTCTGATTGAGCGTTTTGATACAAATTTCAATTGTTGGCCATAATTAAAAGAAATTATTATCTGGCACATAGATAAAAAGTTCGTAGTCCATGGCTATTGCGTATTTCTTTATTACTTATTATTATTACTTATTATTTACAATATTTGAATTCAACATTTCTTCACTATCACATTATAAATTTTCATTTGGTTGTTGTGGTACGAGGCGGGTTGGGGGCGAGTGTTGGCGGTTGGTGGGACGGTTTGCCGCAGGCGGTGGCTGGCAGAGAGGGGATACAGAGAAAATTCGGTATGGTGGCGATTAGTGACGAAAATATTGCTAATGAGGATTTCGACTGTTCGTAGCCCCCAGTGAGATTGCTCTCTGTTTAGGGGGTACTTGCGAGCTTGTTTTACAGCTGAATTAGGTTACAGTTGATTTTTTTTTGCTTTGGTTTACTTTAAGTTAGGTAGTTCATTAAGTTGGTTTTCAGGTAGGCTTTTACTTGGCGATTGAAGCTGAGTTTGTTCGTTACAAGCTTCAAGAATCCTGGGAGGTTATTGTACTTCAATTTGCTATAATATTCGGGTGATCTCTTCATCTTCTCCGTATTGGCTCTTCTGTGTACTAGGTTTCCCCTTGATCTTGTGGGAAACCTGTGCATCAAATACTGAATTGGTTGGTTATGGTGAAAAAGCGGATTATGTAGCTTGTTGTGGATCTTGATGACGTTTTGGAGTTCTCTTAATTCGGCTATTGGTAGTATCGACAGCGAGGCTTCTTGAAATAGGCTGTAGGTTGAGTACAATTTGGGTCGTTTGTACACAGCTTTCAGGCAACTGTTCTGCATAGCTTGAAGTGGTTTTATGTCACTTTTCCTAGCTGATCCCTAAATCGAAACCATGTATTGCTGCTTAGCTTGCACAAAAGCATGGTATAAACAAGTTAACTGTTTGGTTGGTACGAACCTCGATATTTTCCAGATGATACTGTGTATTGCACTTAATTCTTTTCGAAGGCCATTTACATGCACGTTCCATCTTATACGCTCGTCAAAGTTAAGACCCAGATACTTAAACGTTGTAACTTGTTCAATTGTGGTTTGACCAATTTTCAACAGAGAGTGGTCCGCAGACAGGCGATTCGTTGATCTGAAGATCATATATTTAGTTTTATCTAGATTCAGCGAGAGAAAATTGGCGTCGAAAATGCCTTCAGCTTTTCCAAATCAGTTGACATCTGGGAAATTATTGTCGAAACGTCAGCGTGTTCGTATGATAAAGATGTATCGTCAGCAAACAGTCTGGGTTTACCATACAAATTTAACTCATGCAAATCGTTAAGATAGATGATAAACAGGAGAGACCCTAGGTTGCCTCCTTGAGGAACCCCAACTGGAAGTTCTCCTAGATCGCTTGTTGCTTGATTAACTTGTCAAAAGCCTTTTTCAGGTCTAAGTATAGCACGCCCATAAATTTGCGATTATCCAGAGCATTGTAAATGGCATCAACTAGTTCGGTTGCTGCTGTTTGAGTACTCGATCCTTCTCGAAATCCGTATTGATAGCTTTACAGTAGTTTATGGTGTTTTAGAAATTGCGTGACACGAACTGCTATAAGCTGTTATAGGATCTTGCTAGAGACCAATGGTATAGAAATAGGTTATAGTTACTACGATCCGTTTTATTTCCTGCTTTAAAGATCGGTAAAACTCGTGCCATTTTCAGGAACTCTGGGAATACACCGTTATGTATGCAGTCGTTGAAAATATCCTTTAACAAAGGAGCCAAAAAGATGTGATTTGCTTTGACAGAGTGCGCTGGAATCCCATCTGGCCCCGGACTTTTAGAAGAATCAAGCTTGCTAATTTTCAGAACAATTTCTTGTTCTGTCGCTGGTTGAAGATAGATACTATGTCCGCTTCCGATGTATCGATGTTCATTACTATGAACATTTCTTGGGATTGTGGCCGCGAGCTGAGCCCCAATGTTACAAAAATAGTTATTGAATGCATTGGCTACGGGTTTTCCTTCCTCCGTTACCAATCCATTTAGTTCTAACTTTACCATCTCCCTTTTCAATTCATTCGCTCCTATCAAATGATTCAAGTTTTTCCACATAACTTTCTGATTCGAGTTTTGGAATAGTTTTTGATAATAAATTTTCTTCGCCTCAGCTTTGGCACGAATGAGGTTTTTCGATACTAGCATCAAAGTATTTTTGAATTCATCGTTAGCAGGGTAATTTTTGCTACGTTCAAGAGCTTTTTCTTTCATTCGCCTCAGATTCCACACGTCTGGCGACATCCACGGGCAATATCCTTTGACCTTAGCTTCGATAGATATCGTTTTTGAGTATTTTTCTTTTAGTTGTCCATACAATGTACTGAGTTTTTCTAGTTTTCTGGCAGGACTGTTCCTTGAAGGTAATAAAACGCTACACGGAACGCTTCGTTAAGTTTTTCATAATAGACCACTACTTTTTTCAACTTGCGGTGAACTATCGATTTTTTTTAGATTCAAGGTGGTCAAAACCATGCTGTGGTCGTTAATATCGAGTGGAACTGTTTCATTTAACATTTGTTCGAATAATAAAACTGGGCAAACAACGTGATCGAGTCAGATTCCGAATTCAGATTTTGAACTCAGGTGGAAAAGGCAGAATTCAGATCCGGAATTCAAATTCAGATTCAACTCAAAGTTTAGTTTTAACATACCAATGTGAAAATTCCATTATGGATTCAAATTGCAGAAGATCGCAGTTTCATAGTTTTAAAATTTAAATTTAATATTGAATCAGAGTCAGTTTGGTGACACAAACCAGCAGAAACCAGAAATATAAAATAAAATTTGGATTCATGAATTTCGTTTTTTGAATTTTACAGATTCTAATTTTAAAAATATTCCCAGGATTCTAATTGTAAAGTACATTATTCATGAATTTTTATTGGTAAAGAAACTTGTACTTTATCTTCAAGTGAAAATTAGCCTGTAAATATATGTTATTGGTTTTCATATTTTAAATTAAAGACAAACACCTTCTCATCCGGTTGAGGCTTTACAGACTGAATAAATTATTTAAAACTGCTTAGTTTATCAAAAATTAAGTTTCTTACTAAAATTTTAAATTTTAATTAGGTTAACAAGTCAAGACCGTTTTTCGTCTTTCTGGTAACATTCCGAAAAACGTGAGAATCTATAAATGGTCAAAACACGGATACGCAGGAGGCATATAAATTCCATGAACTTCGAAAATTTTACCACAATGAGATATTTCGACATTTATTCTATGAAAACCATTACAAATTACAAGCAACATTTAACATCGTTCTGAAGGCTAAGTCGTTCCTAATTTGTGAGTTTAAACAAAACAGGGATGTAAACTGAATTCACGTCACAAAATTTGAAGGTATTCTAAACCATTCTTTACAGGCATCAAATTTTCTGTACACTTTGAAAAGTGATATCGTGTTATTCCGAGTTAACTTTTTCTAATTATTTCTTAATTTTGACTAGTAATTACATAACAACGTATGAAGGAATCAAACGTTATAATTATCTACTACTGATTCTTATTATTTTTTTTTACATTATTTATTAAGTATTTTTATCCACTATTTTTTTCTTTACCTTGCATTAGAGATCCAATGAAAATAAATTTCTTCAAAGATAATTTAAAACAAAAAAAGTCACACCCCCATATTGCAGATGAAAAAGATTTAATGAATTTTATAAGTTTTTTTATCTATTGGGAATCAATGTATGAAGAGGAGAGCTTAAGCTAGCGTTGCCTTGGAAGAACGTCAAAATTTCCACTCCGTGATTTTTTTTTCCAAAAGTAACAAAATAGTATAAAAATAGTTAATTGAACATCGAATCAAGCTGATTCTAACCACAAAGCAGAACATAATTGTGAAAGTGATGTTGCTAATGGGAGAATCCAGCCAGTGGATAAGCCGAAAATATGTGAAAAGAGTATAACCAGTGTTAGAAGGTTCGGATACAATTGTAGTCCTGCTTCTGTTTACTGAAGACGCAGAAAATTTATCCTCTTGATTACAACTTTTTTGGTAAGGTCCAAACATTTCATGGTTTTTTACTTTTACATTGCATTATTTTTATGAAAACTTATACCTGGCCTTTTGGCGGGGAGCTCCACGCCTTATTCCTTCCCTTGCTCCAGTATCTTTTGCGGTATATACCACATGGTTGGCCTGACCGTAGTAATCTCTGTAATGTATTTTCACGTGTGACAGAGATTACGTTGAAAGGAAAAATGAAGAACGCAAGTTTTTCATTTTCCAGGATGCTTACATGTTTTGGCTATGTTGGTGAAGAAGAAGAAAAAAAAAGAAAAGAAGAAGAAGAAGGAAATAAATGTATGAAGAAAGTCAATGAATTGAAGGTATTTTCTCCCTACAGTGTGATTTGATACAGGTTATCAAGTTTTAATTTATCATATATCCTCTTAAATATCGAGGATCTAGCTTTAGAACCACTTGAAATTTTACCATGTACCCCTACCCCAGTTTATCCGAAACGGCCCTCAAATGATTTTTTTCTAAGCACCATTGTCGGTACCAAAAAATTATACCATTTCTCGGAATTTCGTACATACATAAACCCCGTTTTTGGACCCTCCAAAATTGTCCGCGCGCCATCATCGTAGCTCAACTCAATTGTCGGTCAATCAGTCAAGCGAACTATTAAAAACAGCATGTTTAGGGGTTGCTGTAGTGAATCTCCTGCTCCCAACTCCACACTATGTTGCTCGCCAATGAATGATGATGATGATGAACGGAGGGCCCCCAACAGCATTGTCATTCATGGCAAAAACACCTCGCTCAGTCTCATTTGAACCACGATCCAGGTAGAGCGCTGTAACTTTCGATTCCTCGGCCCAAGTCAGCCAATAGGTGGATTCGCGAAATTCTGTTGCTGTTTTTTTTTAACCAAGCCAACTTTTGGCTATGCGAGAATGTGTGCTATCGCAAAGTGTGGTCCATAATTTTAAACTGGTTTTACTATTTTGAAAGCTTCTTCTCCACTCGATACAGCCAGAACTGACGAGCTGGCCAAAAGTCCTTGGCCTTAACCATCGATTCGTGTCGCGTGTGTTCCATGTATGAAGTTCTAGGCTTCAATTGATTCGAAGTGTACTCAAATTGTGTGTCTGGTGGTGGTAAAGGTGGTTAGGCGAGAGATTATTGGAAGTTTTATGATTGGGAATCGTTTGGGTTGCTCAACTTAGTATCGATAAAACAGCTGAAGCTGCCACGTGATGGATAAGAACGGGAATAAAAATGTTGAATCGAACACCGGTCAACAACAACAAAAACCAGCTGGCAAAGAACCTCAGGTGAGTTCCAAGGTATTCGATGCGGAATTCAAATGATGCGATTTGGCATCCTATGTCGCTTTGCTTTCGAGCGATAGTTGAAACAATATGCATAGCTTGACCACTTAGTGTATTTTCTAGTCACCTATTTATATATCTGAAAATTATTGTTAAGGTAGTTTAACTAATACGAGTCCCAAATAATATGACAAATCTAATTAACAACAAATGTATTACGAGCTATACTAAAACTATTTAGAATATCAGAATATATGGAACAAGATATGAAGATCACATTTTGAGAAATTTTGATCATTCAATCCTGATAATTTTACATATTCAGTAGCCTAAATGTGAAAAAAGTGCCAAAGCTAAGTTATAGTTCGATTAATTTCTCCCGTCCACTATCAACTTTGATTCCCCTAATATACCACTATTTGATTTTTCCACTTCAGCGCTTCACTGGAAACTCATTACAAAAACACTTTAACGGAAGATTCTATTCCATGTAAGGACACGAGTTCAGGGAATTTTCCTGTGGAATGATGAATGGAATGATTTCCGGTTTGTAAAGATGTATGTAGGTACCTCACTGTTTCCGAAAGATAAATAACGAACCGGGCCGGCATGTTCTAAAAACTAAATGCTAATGTTAAACACTCGGTCAGTGACAAACAAGGAAATGTTATCTTGCCGCAGAGCAAAAGTTGTATTAATGGTGGAATTCGATTGCTACTGGATGTTGCTGTAATTATGTATGAACGCCTCAAAGCAAGTTTCACTGATTGACTCCAAAAATGTTCTGATTGTGTATTGGATTTAGTCGTATTTGAATTCCTCATACCCTGGGGTCTAAAAACCTTTGTTTTAGTTTAATCCTCATCAATAATTTTTTTTTTTCAAATTTTTGAGTAACGTTCACATGAGTAAATTTGAACTTTTAAGTTTGTATGGGAAAATTGAATATTTGTACTGGAAAATCAATATTATTTTTGTTTGTACTGTGAAACCGAGCCTGCTCTTGGTTTTTGTGCCAATTTATAAATTCTCTAAAATAAATTTTCCGGTAAACAACTTTGTTGAAGCATGTAATTCCATATGTTGGATATTAGGCAAAAAGTTATTAGCCGTTTAACAGAAGAAAATCAATAAATTCTATTGACATCACTGCTGGTGCCTCGCGCAGCATTGCATAAAAAGTATTCATGCAATACCTTGCTAGGCCACCCAGCGGTGATGTCAATTCAATTTATTTTTTTAATGCCAAAAGACACCTAATAACCCTAATGATCGTAATCTTAATATACGAAGTTCGATAGAAAAAACAAAATTAATTTTGATTTTTCAGTACCAAATATTCAATTTTCCCATACAAATCTAAAAGTTCTAATTTACTTATGTAAACATTCTGCAAAAAACCATGAATAGTCTATTGTGTATAATCTTAAAAAATATGGAATTTTAAGACGTCAGTTTTAATACATTTCAATTTTTCTAAAAATATTTATAGGCTCTTAAGCTTTGTAAATTGATTGCTAAGAGCAAGGAAATCAAAATGCAATAAAATTCTCAAAATTTTCAGTAGATGGGCATAACTGAAGTAACACAAATTACACCAACTGGTGAAACCAAATTTTAATATGATTTAAGTATGGCTTTCTAATGCAGCTTAGTTTATTGCTGAATTATTCGAACTTTTCGAAATGCTTAAAATCCATATGAATATTTACCGTTAACTGGGGAACATTGATTAATTTCGAATATTTTGGAAGGGGTAGCTTTTTTGTAACACTAAAAAGTTTTAAAATATTTACTGAGGTGAGGAGTATAAAGCATGATCATTGATAGCTGAATATTAAAACGACATTAGTTGCTTTAACTTAAGCTTGCCAGATTGCCCGGTTTTATCCGGGTTTGCCCGGATATTTGATGCAAAATTTCCAGAAAGTCCGGTCCGGCCCGGTTGCCCGGATATCGTGAAAAAAGTCCGGATATTGCCCGAATTTTTTCACAATTTTCACTCAGAAACCAAAAAAAAAATCAAAGTTTTTGAGTAAGTTTCAGCAAAATTGATTAACGGAATGGAAATTTTCAACGGTTGTTTCAAATAATTTCGCTGATTTACTGTTATAAACCTTTTTTTAAAGTGTTCCAAAAAGTTTTTGGAAGTCTGCAATTGCATTAATAAAATATTAATTTCATTTTTTTGCCTTTTTCCTTTGCTTTTATATATATATATATATATATAATAACATCTAAATTTTGCCCGGTTTTTTTTATTTGAAAATTGAAATCCATGCCCGAATTTTGCCAGGTTTTTTGAAAAAATGCCCGGAATTGCTAGGCCCGGATGGGAGTGGAAAAAATTCTGGCAACCTTACTTTAACTACAGTTCCCCCACAATCATGGGTCATACACAATTATTAGTCACCGGTCATTTGAACAGCTGATATCTACTGAACTAAAATATTTTTTTTCAAACTACTATATTTAGTTTATCGATAACATCATCAAAATGCATTAAAATATTATGGGTGCGCTTGATTGCAGTAAAATTGCTGTTTGAATAGTATTTCTTCTATGTTAAAAATTATCTGTTGAACTATCACAAAATTTTTCAATGTTATAAGGTAGGCATCTTAAGTCGTTAAGCTCCTTATGCGAGTATTTGAAGAATTCCAACAAAATAAATATGTCTCATATAAGCAAAAAGGACGAGTTTACGTTTTCCAAATGAAACTGAGCGAATAAAACGCGAAATTTCAAAATTATTTGCAAAATAAAATTGGCCCATAATTGTTACAACATCTACAAAATTTCACACAATCATGGTTCACTTTTTTGCTAACAAAGCAAAACATTTCTTGGTTGCTATAGCTCAACGCAAATGCCCCTTGAATTTATACTATTAAAGAATGCCCCTGATGGTTTTCCAGAAACGCGATGATTTCCATGTTGATATTTGGGTGTTGCCACGAACCTCTATGTGACTAATAATTGTGAGCAATTTGACTAATAATTGATGCGGGCTACAATTTTGACCCATAATTGTGGTTTTTAAAAACGCTGATTGTTTCGATAAATTATGTTATTTTTTAACAAAACTGAAAATAAAAACACATTTGAACTCAAAGAAGAAGCATTTCATGACTGAAATTCATGCAAAGCTTGATATTTGGTCAACTAACACCCGAATAAACAAGCATTCTGTGGTGGAAGGATACGTTAAGTGACTAATGATTGTGGGGGGACTGTAAATGTTTGTCACCAAGTCCCTACGCACCATCTAAAGCATGGATCACTACAAATCTGGACGCACTATTTATTTTACCATAGTGCTCCTAGTTGTCGGATCTGGAATGTTTTGGCAGCACTTTGTAGAAGAATGTTTCTTCTACCAGTGCTGAAAATTTCATTACGATTCGTTTTGTTTCAAAAAAGTTACACGTGATGGAAGCCGCGAGATGAAAATAAATTTTGAACACCCACGTCAAAAACCCGACGTGGTCGGGTTCAAAAATCGCGAAATCGTTAAAAATGGTCAAATCAACCGTGTGTAGCGTTCTCAAACGTTTCCGTGAGATGCATACTATCGATCGGCAGGTTCATACCAAGCGTCATAGTGGAATTAAGGATCGGAAACTGCATTTGAAGGTGTTGAGAACGATCAAGGAAAACACAGGGTAGTCGGACTATGACATTGCCAAGAAATTCAACGCCGACCGGTGCACCGTCAGCAGAATTCGTCTACGCGAAGGAATACGATCCTATCGGACCAGTAAGCAACCAAACCGGACATTGAAGCAGAATTTAGTAGCCAAAGGACGTGCCCGCAAGTTATACAAGAAGATTCTAACAAAGTTCGACGGATGCATCCTCATGGATGACGAAACGTACGTGAAGATGGATTTTGGGCAGCTTTCTGGCCAAAAATTATGTAAAGCCACTGCAGTGGTGCACTGCACTGGTCATGGTGATGTCCCCGGCAACTTCAAATTCGTTTTTGCTGATAAGTTTGCAAGAAAGTGTTTGATCTGGCAAGGTATTTGCAGCTGCGGACGAAAAATTTCGGTTTTTGTGAAAAACAAGACCATGGACTCCGAAATTTACAAGGAGGAATGCCTGAAAAACTTTTTTTTTTTCGTACATTAGATCTCACAAAGGACTAGTTAAGTTTTCGCCAGATTTGGCAAGCTGCCACTACAGCTAGGAGGTTCTACAGTGGTATTGGGCCAACGGGTGGATTTTGTCGAAAAGGACATCAACCCACTCAACTGCCCTCAATTCCGCTCTACCGGAAAATTTTGGGCAATTGTCAAGCAGAAGATGAAGAAGAATGGTAGGACGACTCGGGAAGCAACAGAGATGAAGAGATTGTGGAACAAAATGGCCGCTGAGGTCAGCGAATAGGGTGTTCAAACTATAATGAGTGATACTCAACCAAAAGTTCGAAAATTCATCAAAACAACATCGGAATATTTTTTTTATTATTTTTCCTTCAAAGTGCAATAAAAACCCTACATTTCAAGTACAAACATTTTTATTTCGTTTTTATAGCTCCAAGATAGACCCGTTTTAATGCGTCCAGATTTGTAGTGATCCATGCTTTATTCATCGACTTCAAAGCCGCATACGACACGATCGACCGTAACGAGCTATGGAAAATCAGGGACGAGAACGGCTTTTCCGGGAAGCTGATCAGACTGATCAAGGCGACGATGGATGGAACGCAGTGCTGTGTGCGGATTTCGAGTGAATTGTCGAGTTCATTCGAATCGCGCAGGGGGCTTCGACAAGGTGATGGTCTATCCTGCATGAAGTTCAACGTGGCGCTAGAAGGTGTTATTCGACGAGCGGTGGGCGAAATGCGGGGCACGATTTTCAACAGATCCAGTCAACTTATCTGCTTTGCCGATGACATTGATATAGTCGGCAGATCATCTGCGGCGGTGGGCAAACTGAAACGCGAAGCAGGAAGGATTGGGTTGATGATTAATACGTCCAAGACGAAGTACATGCTGGCCTGCGGATCCTAGACCGACCGAACCCGCTTGTCCAGTAATAATAAGGTCACGATCGACGGCGACGAGCTGGAGATAGTCGAAGACTTTGTCTATCTCGGCTCACTGGTGACCGCAGACAACGACACCAGCCGTGAGATCCGGAGGCGAATTATCAGCGGAAGTCGTGCCTAATGTGGACTCCAAAAGCAACTGCGGTCGAGAAGACTTAGCCCTCGCACGAAGTGTAACCTGTGATTCAATAATTTAAATCATAAAACCAGCGGTGATAATCTGTTAACACACAGTGTAACCTGTATATGACGCTCATTAGACCGGTTGTTTTCTACGGGCACGAGACATGGATATTGCTCGAGAAGGACCTGCGTACACTCGGAGTATTCGAGCGACGAGTGTTAAGAACCATCTTTGGCGGCGTACAGGAGAACGGAGTGTGGAGGCGAAGGATGAACCACGAGCTCGCGCGGCTCTACGGCGAACCCAGTATCCAGAAGGTGGTGAAGGCTGGCCGGATACGCTGGGCGGGACATGTTGCGAGAATGCCGGACGACTGTCCTGCAAAACAGGTGTTCGCTACGAATCCGGTAGGAACAAGACGAGCGGGGGCGCAACGAGCGAGGTGGTTAGACCAAGTGGAGCGTGATCTGGCGAACGTGGGGTGCCCGAGAAATTGGAGAACGGTTGCTATGAACAGAGTGAATTTTAGGAATTATGTTCGTCAAGTTATGTCGTAAGACGGAATACTATGTAAATAAAATAAATAAATAATAAAGCTGTTCAATGTGCAAACACAGGACAATCTTAGGATAAATTTCAGCGAATAGAAATCAAAATTTGCTGTTCGACACTATCTTGAATCCAAGATGGCGGCTTCCACTTTTCTTTTTAAATACTGTATCGCATGATATATTGGTATTTATTGAAAGGGCCCAATGGTAAGAATTTGAACTTCGTTTTCTGAAACTCAAGAAGCGGCTTTTCGCTTTTTTTTGCATTAATAGCAAAAAGATGTAAGAAAACCCCTTAAACATGAGTAAGAAATGCAAAGCCTCATCGAGTAGAAGCTAAATTTCGATATCTAAAGTGTCTTGAAATCCAAGATGATGGCTGTGGCTATTTTTTACAATGCTTCGAATCAGCATAAGAAGCTTGTAAGAGCAAGTTCACTGGTGTTGGGAAAAAGTGGTAGAAATTTTGACATTTTGAAAATTTTACCATGCAAAAATGTTTTCAAGATCTTGGGGCGTTGTATTTTTATACAACACTGTTTCTATTTCAGCCGTATGTGATAGAAATATTTCTATTTTTGCATCACAGCATGTGAAAATACAACACGTGTTGTAAAAAAACTAGAAGGTCACGGATCTTGAAAATGTTTTTACATGGCAAAATTTTCAAAATGTGCCGTAAGTGTCAAAATTTCTACCACATTTTCCCAACACCAGTGAACTTGCTCTAAGGAAGAATATTGGAAGAAAGGGCTTATTGAGTAGAAGTCGGAAGTCTTCGTCCGATACTATTTAGAAGTCTCGTTACTTTGGGTTGCGTTGATATGTTATTTAGAATTTACAGTAATAGAATTTTTAAATTTAACCGTTTCAATATTTTTTTCTTATTTTTTTCGTTCTGCTATATTTGGTTTATTGTAATAGATTTTATTGTTGTACAATTTTTATTAATTCTGTTTTGTATTGTTTATCCTGATTTATTTTCGTTAACATTGTTGCCAGTAATTTTATTTCATCAATTTTTATTTTTATTTGACTAGTTTTGGCATATTTTAACTTGCTTGCCCTATTTTAATTTGTTTCATATTGTTATAATTTACCTGTCTTGGTTTGTTTTAACTTATTTTCCCATGTTTAATCTTGTTTAGTCTTTTATTTGTCGTTTTTTATATAGTAATGTAGGTATTGGATTAAGCCTTATTTATCCTTGTTCCATATTGTTTCATTCATGTGTTATCATGTTTTTTCTTCTTTATTTTGTTTGAACCTAGTTCTGTTTTGCCTCACCTTATTTTGCCTTGTTTTATTCTGTTTTTTTGTTGTCATTTAAATTTTTAAATTATCATTTCTACTTAGTTTAGCCTAGTTTTAACTTATTTAATCCTGTTTTATTCTTGCTTTGTTTTGCATTTATAATTCTATTTAACATGTTGTATCTTGTTTTTCTTGTTTTATATTGATTTATTCTATTTTTTTAGTTTTTATCTTGCTGAATTTTGGTTTATCAGTTTTTATATGTTTAATTATGACTTATTTCATTTTGTACTTCACTGTTTCGTTTTATCTAGAAATGATCGTTTTATCTTGATTGACATTGTATTCACTAGTTTTTATTTAATAAAAGAAGAATTAAACGTTCGTTCTGCCCCACACTAGCTTACACAATTAAACAAAAGTCTTGAACTTCACTTACAGTAAGCTCTGGACCTGAAGCGATCGCTGACTCCAAAAATTGAAGTTATGCGAAGAACAGGTTCTGAGTTATTTTCGAACTCTAAAATTTGGCTGATATTAAAAAGTAAGGATGTAAATGTTTTCGGCGTTTTCAGTCTTTATAAGATGTCAAAACAAGGTTTTATACTACATCCGACGTTTCGGCATAATTTATTCAGCCTTTTTCAAAGAATGGTAATTTGTCGTTTTAACTGTCCAGTATATTTCTAGAATCTACTAAACTGTTCGATATTAAAAATTGTTCGCGTCCAGAGACTGAAAATGCCGAAAACATTTACATCAATACCTTACCAGTCGATAGGAAAATTTAATATTAAAAAGAAAGTATAGCTCAGTTGGCAAGTCAGTTTCCTCCTAAGCCGATGTCGTTGAGTTTTTAGCCCCAGATAGAAAAATTGGACTCTGTTGAACCGGAAAAGTTTCCCGATGAATGTCCGCCAACTACAAATCGCTAATGACACAACGGTTTCTGGAATCGGGAATAGGGTTTTAACAGCATGAAATGGAAGAAAAATAGTATCCATTCTTATATAGTTGGGTTGAATTTTTATGGATTGGTCACAATTTACCTATCACTGTCTTAGTTTTAGCATTTTTTATATTTTACTTTTCCTGCTTTATTTGAGGTTCGAAACACCAATTTAATTTGAAATAAGCTCAATTTTCAAACCTCACGATAATCTTACTGTTATATTATTCTTCGGTTTAGAAATTATTCTTATTTCAAATAAAATTGAAGTACTCTCTCTCTGTGAAAGCTGTGAATCATAACGCTCACAAAAATTCAGGAAATGATTTTTTTTGTAACCGTAAAATTGGAATCGGTTAGATTCCAACCGAACATCAGTATCCCGCTTAACAAAATAAATGCTTGGAATGCTTGAAAGAATGCTTGGATTTCAAGCATTCTTCAAGCATTCCTTCCATTGAATTCAAGCATTAAATGGCCCAACCGATTCTACTTGAAATGGTTTTCCCGGTTCAAAATGACAGCTTACACACACATATGCTATGCTTGGTTTGTTTTGATTATGTGCATATGTGTTAGTGAACAAAAAAAAATGTGCGTGTGTATTTGTGAGTGCAGCTCATAAATGGGAATTCTGAAATGTTTTGTTATTTCGGAAGCATAATAAAAAATTTCGAATCATTCAAAAAAAATATTCACATAAGCTTTATTTCACAATTAACGTCTAATTATACACATTTTCTTCTCCTATTCAACACTATCCACTTGTTTAACTTCCGTTTCTATTTTCACTTGATACCATACGCAGTTTTGTTTCCCGGACCGCTACCGCAGTTGTTGTCTTTTGGCCAATCATTTTTTTTCTGGATCAGGCCACCCCGAGCTCGTAGAATGTTGAAAAACTCCGGCAAACAGGGCTTTTCGGAAGAGAGTCAACCAAATTAAACTGCATTGCACCGCACTTTTTGCAAGCTCCTGCTGGGGTGATGAGGAGAAAATGTTTTTGCAGCAGCATTAGACCACCTTCAACTGAAATGAAAGTGAATTAAATCGACGATTTCTAGAATTATTACTGTAAGCTTACCTGTTCGACAACAAAAAACTCCGATGCTGCTGTTGGAAACGTTGGTAGCAAAATGGCCGTTGGAAACCCAAAGATTTTCTCAGGCCTGTTTGGATCACTAACACTCACATGTAGAAAGTCGTTAAAATGATCAACCATCTATCGTACAGAAAATGGATTTATCTGTTTTGTAATTTATGATCATGTATATGTGCAATCGGTGCAATCAGCTGACTGGACGGATGCACGCTTGGAGTTAAAAACCCAAATTTATAGCATAGAACGCAACCCTACGCGCGAAATCGTTCGTTCAAGACTTTAAAAGGGCCTGCGGGATGTTTTTCGTGATGTATTCATGCCTATCATTGCATACATTCTGGCGTTTACCGTGCAACAACCAACTATTTCATGTCACACTCAGAACGAAACGGGATTGTCGCACTACGTCCGTGCATTATCAAATGTCGCGAAAACGGGTGCTACCGTTTCCGTTTCGAAGGCAAGACGTTATAAATCTAGATAAATTAACTGGCCGTGATAATGAAAACATATTTAATAGTTTCGAGAATTAAAAAAAGATAATCTAATTCACTTTATTTTTGAGGAGATCAGCGTATTGTGTTGGATGTAAAAAAAAACTAGCAAAATACCGTCATTCGGAACACTTTTTAACATCAAAGGCCTCTAAAATCTTCATGTCCACAGATAATCATATCGCTTGTACATCAAAAGTTTTAAGGTTGATGGGACATAGTCAGAAAAATTATTGATTTTCTCCCTACTAAGAAAAGGGGGAAAGTTGCAAAAAACTTTTTAATGGAAAAATCAAATGAAAACGTTTATAGTTTTTAATAAAATTGTGATGTCATAACGCGCTAATGGTAGACATTTTTTGTTTTGTTCACATTAAATTTTACATTTGTTCTGTTAAAAATGTTTTTAAAAAAAATCATAAGGGGGCTGCAAACATTTAGGGGAGAAAAATACTACAAAAAATATAACAATTGAAAAGTTTGGATGGATAAAATTTTGCAATTTACAAACACGTTATACAAATCAAGCATATTCCAGTGTGTGGAAACAAGATTTTGAAGGCGAACCTTTGATTTGCATTTTGATGCATTTTAGGCTAGACTGGTAACTGAATTATAAAAATATTAATAAAAAATATATGGTGATTGTTGGAAATTTTACACCAACAGTGTTGGTATAGATCATAAAAGCAATATTAAATCTTAAGGTGATTTCAATAAGCCATTCCATCAAACTGGGTAATGATTTTTTAAAGGAAGGAAGTAAGGAAGTCAACAAAGAAATCAATAAAAGTAGAGAACTGAGAATTGAGAATTGAGGATTGAGAATTGGAAATTGGGAATTGGGGATTAAGAATTGAGAATTGAAAATGGATAAATGAAAATTGAGAATTGAGAATTGAGAATTGAGAATGGAGGATTGAGAATTGAGAATTGAGAATTGAGAATTGAGAACTGAAAATTTATGATTGAGAATTGAGAATTGAGAATTGAGAATTGAGAATTGAGAATTGAGAATTAAGAATTTAGAATTGAGAATTGAGAATTGAGAATTGAGAATTGAGAATTGAGAATTGAGAATTGAGAATTGAGAATTGAGAATTGAGAATTGAGAATTGAGAATTGAGAATTGAGAATTGAGAATTGAGAATTGAGAATTGAGAATTGAGAATTGAGAATTGAGAATTGAGAATTGAGAATTGAGAATTGAGAATTGAGAATTGAGAATTGAGAATTGAGAATGGAGAATTGAGAATTGAGAATTGAGAATTGAGAATTGAGAATTGAGAATTGAGAATTGAGAATTGAGAATTGAGAATTGAGAATTGAGAATTGAGAATTGAGAATTGAGAATTGAGAATTGAGAATTGAGAATTGAGAATTGAGAATTGAGAATTGAGAATTGAGAATTGAGAATTGAGAATTGAGAATTGAGAATTGAGAATTGAGAATTGAGAATTGAGAATTGAGAATTGAGAATTGAGAATTGAGAATTGAGAATTGAGAATTGAGAATTGAGAATTGAGAATTGAGAATTGAGAATTTAGAATTGAGAATTTAGAATTGAGAATTTAGAATGGAGAATTGAGAATTGAGAATTGAGAATTGAGAATTGAGAATTGAGAATTGAGAATTGAGAATTGAGAATTGAGAACTGAGAAATGAGAATTGAGAATTGAGAATTGAGAATTGAGAATTGAGAATTGAGAATAGAGAATTGAGAATTAAGAATTGAGAATTGAGAATTGAGAATTGAGAATTGAGAATTGAGAATTGAGAATTGAGAATTGAGAATTGAGAATTGAGAATTGAGAATTGAGAATTGAGAATTTAGAATTTAGAATTGAGAATTGAGAATTGAGAATTGAGAATTGAGAATTGAGAATTGAGAATTGAGAATTGAGAATTGAGAATTGAGAATTGAGAATTGAGAATTGAGAATTCAGAACTGAGAATTGAGAATTGAGAATTGAGAATTAAGAATTGAGAATTGAGAATTGAGAATTGAGAATTGAGAATTGAGAATTGAGAATTGAGAATTGAGAATTGAGAATTGAGAATTGAGAATTGAGAATTGAGAATTGAGAATTGAGAATTGAGAATTGAGTATTGAGAATTGAGAATGAAGAATAGAGAATTGAGAGTTGAGAATTGAAAGTTGAAAATTTGAAAATTGAGAGTCGTTTGTTAATTCATAACTAAGAAATAAAAATAGAAAATTGTGAAGTAAGAATAGAGATTGACTTGTGAGTTGCTCTTTAGAAAATAACTCTAAATAAATTGGTTTTATCTCAAACGTGCTCAATTTTTCTACCCAGGGGAATTTTAACCCATCATGATTGGCGCCAAACAGCAGCAACATTGTGTGTGCGCGCGCGTTGGCTTTTGATTCAATTCTACCACTCGGTGCGCACGTACCGGATACGCTTTGCGCCACGAACTCGCGAATGCATTCGGCGTGTGACGTCATGGAAAATTTCCAACCCCACAACAAGAGGAAGAAATTGTCTGTGTGTTTTGTTTTTTTCAGCAAACAGTCTCGTGCATAGAATTACCTATATCCACTTTGTTTACCTTTGATGACGACGAAGACGGAGACGCGTTTATGTTTAGCATTCCTCTCCATATGAGTAGGGAAAGACGAAACTTCATGCAGTTGAAACGCGCTCCCTGAAAGTGGACACTCACCACGTATCAGTTCTGGGAAAGTTACTGGAGCTGGGCACGAGCATGAAGGTTTGAAAATAGTGATAACTGTTCATGGTTTCCGAATTCCTAGTCAGTCATGTGCTCAATGAAAAAATTGCGCAAAATAAATTAAACTTGAAGAGTTGGAAGCTGTAAGGATGGCTTGCCTCAAAACTAGTCTGAATCAGAAGTCTGAAGTCAGAAGCAGTTTTTTTTTTAAATCAAAAAACCAAGTGCTTCATTAAAAAATTAAATATTTGATAGCCTTGCAGAAGACAAGATTATGCTCTTATTATTTCCTTTTCAAAATCTTTTAAGAGGAGAATTATTTTTCTGTTTCAGATAAATTTGTTTTAAATCTGTCACGTTATCCAAGAATCTTTTGAAAGTTTGATTCATTTTTGAGTGTGTTCCGGATATAACAAGGGCATACATTGATCACTCGATAAAAACCAGGAAACATGAAAAAACGAAAAGTAAATGAACATTTAAACAACGTGCTTTTTTGGAGCCAATATTCTCACAATAAAATTATTCCATTAGCAATTGGTAAAGAAAGGAAAAATCAAATTCAAGCGCCATTCGCTGATGTCTTTTAGAGCTGACAAAAAAAAAATCCACTTTCGAACCAGATTGTGCCGACTCTTGTCAATTGAAACAAATGAAACCAATCCGAGACGACAGTTGATGATGCTCAATTGATAACTGCCTCTGCGATAAACTTTGGATGATATGATTGGAAAGATGACGATCGAAGAGTAGAGGGGACAAAAAAATCTGTCACCAGACTTTGCAAATGCGTACCTACTCTCGATTCTTTGCCATGATGGCCTTGATTGGTCAAGTTCTTGCCAATTCCGAATGCTGTGGGACTCCCGCTTGATCATATTAGGAGGGTACTCCAGCCTGGTTCAAGTGGCGTTTCGCGAAAACGAAAAACGACGCGACATTGATAGCCTTTGATTGGTACCTTTAATTGACCGTTTCCTACGCATCGACTTTTGAATGGCATAAATAGAAACGTAAATTTTGGAACACTGCTTGATTGAAGAATTTCATTCGACTGTCATTTGTCATCAAAATGGGCAAGTTCCATTCAAAAATTTCCCACATCACAAAACACGATTGTTGAAATGCCTCAATAAGACGTCAGAGCAAACACAAACGTGTACCGGTCAAAAACACGTGGTTTCATGTTCTCACATGTTCATTGATATACCTGAGAGATCCGTTTATGAATTGGAGCTTTTTTTTGCCTGCCGCTCTAGTGACAATGCAATATTTCTTCAGTCTTCTTTCTCGTATTACCCAAGATTTAAGGGGCATGATAATTACAAACGTAAGTAAGTTCGCTCTCAGTGATGCTCATTTTGTGTGGCATGGGATGTTTTTTTTTTTTTTTTTTTTTTTTTTTTTTTTTTTTTTTTTTTTTTTTTTTTTTTTTTTATTTTATTTACTGAAACTTAAAACTATTTACAAAAGAAAAATTAAAATAAAAAAAAACAAAAAAAATTAAAAATTAAAAAAAAACGAAAATTTTAAATGAAAAAAAATACTGTTTTTGAATATTCACTCCTGTCTAGCTACCTGATTTTCCTTATTTTGAAAAAAAAAAAATAAACAAAACCAAATTTATAATCCTATCATTTCTCCTTTAACCAAAGTTCAAATAATTTTGAAAATGATTTGCAAATAGTATTCGATTGTTCCAACGAGCACTTCGAATCACAGCCTCAAGCTCGTCAGTATCCACACCATCTCCTTTCTTCAGAATGTATTCAATTGTTGAAACTGTTAACCACAAAGCAGCTTTCATCTTATAATTTTTTTTGTTGATAGAGTAAGAAAAAATATCTTCCGCGTCGTTTAATTTTAATTTTAAGTTATGCTCTAATTTATTATTCAACCAACACCATATGGGCTTCGAAAACGTGCAACTCTTGATTCTATGTTGAGCTGTGTCTAATGAATTGCAAATTGCGCATAAAGGAGAATCTGTTCCGCGAACTTTATGTTTAAACAATTTTTTTCTGGTTGTTATTAAATCTCTGAATAACGTAAACAATATGGATTTTTGTCCAGACGAGAGAAAATTTTTATTGGAATTTTCAAAAATATATTCCCATGGTAGGGACGGCAACTCTTGTTTTATTTTTATCTGTATATTTTGTTTATTAATCAAAGATTCGTATATTGATTTACTTGTATTAAAATGAGGTAAATTTTTGTATCCCTGGGCAAGCGTTATGCATTCTCTAAAATTTCTAGTAAGTTTATTATTCCTTGATTGATTCAACATAAATTCGTCTAAATTTGTTTGACCATTCCTGCTATATAAAAGATTCCTGATAAATAATGACTGAGATTTCGCTTCGATTTCAACAAGAGAGAGTCCCCCTTTATCAACTGATAGGTAAAATTCACTACTCGATACAAAATAAAAATGACCCTGTCTGATAAATTTTATACAAATTTGCCTAATCAATCCTATTTGACGATTATCCATACAAAGAACTTGCGAAATGTACCATAATTTACTCAACAAATATGTATTCAATATCCACACTTTTTGAAAAATATTCAAACTTCTCCTGGAATGTTGAATAAGAGTGAATTTTATGTTTGAAATCAGTTTGTTATAATTATTGTTTATCATTTGTTCAATCGATTGACTAAAAATAACTCCAAGAATACAAATTTGTTCTGATTTCTTTATTTGATGTGGTCCTGATAAACAATTATTCAATCTCAGATAACTTGATTTATTTAAATTTAACTTAATTTTGGAAAATATGCTGAAATAGTTAACTAGCTCAAGTACTATGTCAAATTCGTTATTATTTCTCACAAATACATGTATATCGTCGGCATACACTATTATCTTTATGAAAATGTCATTTATCAAAACTCCGTTTACGTTTCGGTAGATACTTCTTATAAGAGGTTCAATGTACATTGTGAACAATGCCATACTTAACGGACAACCCTGTCGCACTGATTTTCCAATTCTGAATGGATTAGTGAGAAATCCATTTACTAAAACTCTAGATGTTGCGTTTTTGTAAACTCTTTCTAAACAACCTACGAAAATTTCAGGAAAATTGAATTTCCGTAAAATTGCCCATAAAAATTTGTGATCCACTTTATCGAATGCTTTCTCCATATCTAGACTTAAAATCATTCCTTTTAACTGTTTCGAGTTGTTAGCTTTCAAAATTAAATTTCTCAAGACTTTCAAGTTTTCGACACAAGATTTTTCTTCGATGCACGCTGTTTGTCCTGGACCTAACAGTTTACTCATTAGGGGTTGTAAACGATTCCAAAGAATTTTCATAAAGATTTTGTAGTCGGTATTGAGCATACTTATTGGACGTTTGTTATTTAACTCAACAGGATCTCCTTTTTTTGGAATAAGTGTTATTACACCTTCCGTGAATAATGCCGGTGGATATTGCCCGCCTGTATAATAAGAATTGAATACTAGTAACATATCGTCTTTGATAGTTTCAAAAAACTTTTTATAGAACTCGTAACTTATTCCATCAATACCCGGAGAACTTTTTTCCGAACAACCGTTGATTGCATGTTTCAATTCTTCCATTGAAATTGGTTCTACCAATCTGTCATTCTCATTCGAATCTATCCTGTTTGTCAAATATTCTAGCATGTCTTGATCATTAATATTTCCTACCTGATGGTCTACAAAACTTTCAGAAAAATTACTATAAACATAGTTTTTAAGTTTGGTTGGATCTGACGTTACCTCACCATTTATATTAAGTTTAATTTGAGCTGAAGAACTATTTTTAGAAATGTAAGAAGATAATTGAAATAATGAAATTTTTTCATCTGAGCAAATGGTAGTGGCTTTTAATTTATATTTATATTGGTTAAGTCGCTGCTGCTCTAAATCCATGATTTTAGATTTTATGTAAATATTTTCATCTGAATAGTTTGAAACGATGTTTGGGTTTTCTGCCAATTCTTTTAAACAAACGTAATAAAAATTCTTTGCTCTATGGTATTCCTGATTTAGTTTAAAACTTTCAGATTTGAAAAAAGATTTGATTTTTCTTTTGAGATCATTGTTCCACCAAAAACTCAAACTTGCATAAGAATTTCTCTGCTTCAAACTGTTGTATTCAGCAACAAACAAATCCGATATATTTTCATTATTAAGTAACCCTGAATTCATTTTCCAAAAACTTCTACCTATTGTGATTTGATTGTTATTTCCTATTTCGTATTTCAATAAAATTCCATGATGATCTGAGAATGCAAGAGGAAGAGTAGTAATGTTTTTAATCTTCTCAACAAAAACATGAGGACCATACATACGATCTAAACATGATTTACTATTTCCGCGATAAAATATATACAATGTTTTTCCTTTTTTTACATGATGCTCTATATCAATCAAATTTAGAGTTGTTATTAAATACTTCAAACCGTTACTTATATTTTTTATGTTACTATTAGAATCCTTGGAATAAATTATCGAGTTAAAATCTCCAACAATTACATTATTTTTCGTGGTACTCAAATGAATAAGTATATCGTTTGTAAAGAGCTGATCTCTCTCCTTTTTGAAACCAGAGCCAGAGTGTGCGTATACGTTTATGAAATTTATTCCATCTATTTCCATTGAAATCAATCTCCCATTATCATTCATTATTATGTTCGAAGTTTCAATTGTCTTTCGAACAAGAATTGCCGTTCCTTTACCATCAGAACTGATATTAACGTAAGCAAGATGTGAAGAAAGGAATCTCCAATTTTCAAAATTCACTTCTTGTGCACATATGATGTCGATATCATGATTCCACACAAACTCTTTTAAAAGTGACTGTTTAAGATGAGAGCTGATTGCATTCAAATTAATCGTTGCAATAGTTCTTGAAAAGGACATAGTATAGACAAATAGAACCCAAGTTATGACTCAAAATTACTAAGAAACAACGAATACAAAACGAATAGAAGGGACAAATTTGAACATTGTTAAAAGAAGAGAGCTTGGAAAAATGAAGTACAAATATCAAATTTCAAAGGTATAAAAAATCTCTAAAGCAAGTTTAAAAATTTAAATGAAAATCTTATCAAAGGCAAAGGAACAAAGATGTGAGCTTTTAAACGCAAAACAAGAAAAAAAACTGGCAACTAACGGTTAGCGATAGCACCCAGCACAGAATCTACCTTTTTAGCGCTCTTCATCTTTCTCCCTTTACCCTTACCTGAACCTAGCTGTTTTTCTCCATCTGTTTCTGTAGAAGACACCGATGCACTTCGTCGTTTTCCAGTTTTAAGCCCTTTCGAAACGCCACCGTCAGATGCTGCATCTTCATACTCCGTTCCGCTTTTTCCCTCTCCATCGGTTTCGGTTTCGTACATGCCGATGGAATCACGCTTCGGCTTGGCTGCTTTCGTCGTTTTGATGTTGATTGAAGAATTTGGTACCGTTACCGCCGTTCGTGTTGGCTCTTCGTTGATCGTTGGTTTGAATGGAACCCGATCGTCATTCACCGGTGCTTCAGCACGATCATCTTCGGGTACGTTCATTGGTTGGTTGGTAGTAGAATTGGCTGCTTCGGAGCTTTCCTTGATGGTGGGATATTCGGTTGCGTAGTTGGCGTCGTGTTCCTTGGTGATCGCTCCCAACTGCTCGGCAAAGTTTTCGCTCGGTTTTTGTGGTATGGTTCGCTATACGATTGGTTTCAATGGAAGCTTGGTCATTGAAGATGTTGTTGGTAGAGCCGAAGACGCAGCTGTAGCCAGACGTATGTTAGCTGTTACCTGGCTGAATGAGCGATCACCTTGTTGCTCAGCATCAGTCTCATTTTGTCGGAGACCGGCGAGCTTGGGACAATCCGCTTTGATGTGGTTTTTAGCTTTGCATAAAAAGCATTTGTTTTTCAGGCCCTCGTAAAAAACTCGGGCCCGAAAATGTCCAATGAACAAGTTGGCTGGGATCTCCTTCTCCACCTCCATGTGTACGCCTCTTATCCCACTGTACACAGGGTACGCATAGCCGTTCGGATAACGTTCCCGAATTTGCTGTCGCACTTTTCCGTATCTGCCCATCACCAGGGCAATTTCTCGGTCATCCACCTCGGGTGGCAGATTGAAGATGCGTATGTAACGAAATTGTCGGCTAGCCATCTCAAACTGCACGAATACCACCTCTCGCTCGTTGCTGGTATAACGGTATTTTTCTTCCATCGAACTGGAAAAACTGTTGAATGACGCCTCGTCATTGAACTTGATGTAGAATGACTGGTCGTTCTCGTCTTTATAAATACTGTAAACTTCTGATGCCGGAATTTTAACAATCTTGGCGATGAAATGTAGAATTTCCAAATGGCTTGGTGTTCTGATTTTGGGGGTAAATTGCATTTTCAACGTGTTTTTTCTCGTCTCCATGTCCGTTTCTTTTTGGATTCCGCTTGAAGAAATTTTTTCACACGAAGTGAATCGCGACACTTAACTTTTTGGAGAGCACTCGTGAAAGGCGTCTTGATTCATCGGCGTCCGAGCGAAAACTGGATGTTAGTGCGGCTTTCTTGATAAACTTTGTAGAGCTGAGAGTTGCCAAAGATTTTTTTCTCAGATTTCCCGAAGATTACACTAAATTTTATTCAGATTAGAAGGCATTAGGATAAGGTTGCAAGAATTTTTTTCAGCATGTATCCGGGCCGGACAATTTTGGCCAATTTTATCTTAAAACCTGGTAAAATCCGGGCATTTGATTTCGAAAATGTCAATAAATTTCGTTTGGACGCATGAATAAAAAAATTTCTACAACACAGTTTTAAGAAGTAGGCAAATAAAGTGAATAAATCCAGGCGCAATCCGGGCTTTTCAATGAAAACCTGGCAACCAGTCCGGACTGGACTTCTCTTAAATTCTGTTCTTAATATCCTGACAAACCCGGATAAAATAGGACAATCTGACAATCTTACACTAGGAGATAGTTCTCGACTAAGATATGATTTAGAAAAGAGCTGATGGAATTGTTTAATTTAAATCTATTTTTATATCTAACAAAATCTCATTTTCTAGCCACACGCAATAGTGAATTTTCTCATCCGATTGGGGCATTGTACCAGTCTTAAAGGCATGCATCTCGTTTACGTATGTACATTATTGTACATATGTACCACATATCACATAGGTACGAATATATACCTTTACATAATCCAAAAAATGGTTGTCTTCAATCGTTTCCAAACGAAATAAAAATTGAAAAAAAAATCTGGTTAGAACATTCGTACAAACTTTGAAAGCACCGATTCCAAACCCTTTTTACGATCTTATTCAATTGCGCAGGATTTCAATCACTGCTGAGAGCAATAAAGCGCCGGTTCGAAAGCGTCAGCTATTTTTTTCTGGCTACGTTTCGGTTTGTCAATGTTGGTTGTACCTACATTATTTGTAGGTAGGTAAGCACTTTTTGAACCAAATCGGTTCGGTCAAAGCAAATTTGTTATTGAAGTGCAAGGTCTATGTCGCAGCCGGTGTAAGAATTGTTCATGAAATTAGAATTATGTATTCAATAGTATTTCAACAATGCATTTCACTACTGTCTCAAAACTGCCAAAGTAGACTGTGTTGATTTGGAGTCAATTTTGAATTTCTTAAACTCTGGGGTCTAAAAAGCAGCATCTTGGTTCAACACTCATCCATGATTTATTGCAGAACTTTTAAGTAACGTCTACATGAGTGAATTTGAACTTTGAGATTTCTATGGGAACATTGAAAATTTTGTACTGAAAAAGTCGAGCCATTTACTGATTTTTGTGCCAATTTATAAATTCTCTAAAGAAATTTTGTTGGAGATCATAACTTCAAATTTTCTTAGGCATACAAATTATTACCTGTTTAACAAGGGTATGTCTTTGAGCATTGAAAAATAATAAATTTAATTGTCACCACTGCTTGTGTCTCGTGAAGTATTGCATGGAAAGTAGTCATGCCTTTCCTCGCTAGGCACTCAGCAGTGATGTCATTTGAATTTATTGTTTTTCAATGCCAAAAGACATGCCTCCATTCAACACCTTATACCTTTTTTGTCCAATAAGATACGAAGTTATGATCTTCGACAAAGTTGTTCAGCAGAAAATTTCCTTTAAAGAATCTTTAAATTGGCATAAAAACGATGATCATGCAAGATTTTTCTGAGAAACAAAAATGATGTTGATTTTTCAGTACAATATATTTAATTTTCCCATACAAACCTAAAAGTTTAAATTTACTCATGTAAACGTTACTTAAATACTTTACAAAGACCCCAGGGTTTGATAAATTCAAAAATGATCCCAAATCGACTCAGTCTATTGCACTAACCATGACTGAAAACTTCTCAAATAAGACCGAAAAAATCTTTCGTGTGAAACTAACAATCAGTCAATTTAAGTTTCTGATATTTCTGACGGTCGCCATGAAAGGCAAACTATTCACGGTGTCTCAGGTGGAACGATTCCATTTATCGAAAATTAGCATCGCTTATTTTTTAACCATTCGAAAGCTGGGACTCTCTCTTATCATTTGAGCCAAAATTTGAAATAATTTAATTGGGGGGGTCTAGAACAACTTATTTTTTTTGAAGATTTTTTTTAACCTTTTTAATGGTTTTTTCAAGCAAAAATCATACTAATCGCTGTGAAAAGTTTGTCTTACCTTCAGCTTTCATCCAACTCTAGATGTCAATAACACGATCTAATAGAATATTTTCTTAGCTACTTCTCTGTACAATACATCAAAGTGACACAAATGGAGAGAAAAAAGTTTGTATATGACACAAAGAGTGATTATAATTTCATATGAAAAATTTAATAAAACTTATCGTCATTGATCATACCAAGACCAGAAATAGTATTCTACCAACTCAGTTATTGAGTTCAGAATGTTTAAATGTTCAGGATAGTTTACTTACATTAAAAAATCAATCTTTTACATAAATTTGTTCAGGATTATCTGAAGAAAAACTACTATTAGATCATGTTATTGACATATGGAGTTGGATTTACGCTGAAGGTAAGACAAGCGTTTTACAGTGATTAGGGTAAATGTACCCAACCTTGGCACCTAAGGCATGGTTTACCCTTTTTTTCGACATTCCTACCTTCCTGTTGAGTGCACCGTATAACATCCTTTGAAGAATTTACTTGCTAACTTGCTTAGAGTTAAAAAAAATATGTTTTCTCTATGGAACTTTCATTAATGTGAGTAAAATGCATGCAAAATACTCACTGCGGTGCTCCAATTACTTGGCCGCCGTACCAATTATTTGCCGTTTCGATGATCCGATTCTTGACCACCAGCAATGTGCAATAGATCTTTACCAACAATGCTCAATTGACAGTTAACAGAATCGTTGGCTATTCTGATTTCTGAATATAAGGCCACTGACAGAATGACGTCAGCTGAGCGTAAAGTTCTATGCGACGATGAAACACCGGGCTTCACTCATACAACAAAAAGGCTTTTGAAAACATTGATGAAATTTGGTTGAAAGGGAAGCAAAAAATAAGCTTTCTTTTCAAAAAGTCGGAAGTCCAGAAATTCCGCAATGCGATTGCGACACATAGGGTTATTTTCACTACCAAACAACTGTCTTCATATTGTGGAGTTTGGCTTCATAAAGTAAGAAATTGAAAAATTCCTTGAATGGTATTTTAAAATTTCGCCCTTTTGAATTTGTTAGCTGAGATTATGAGCTTCCAGCAAGAGCCATCTCGAATGCCCGGGGCGTTGCGCAGTGGTTTGACACGCCAAATAGATGTTAGAATGTAAACCTTGTTAAACAGTTTTTTTAATTCGACTCACATCAAATATTTTAAGGAATAATTGGATAGCAAACGATATTTTCCTGAACTTCCAACTTCTGTTTCCATGAAAAAATTAGAACAAAATTCCAAAAAAATTAAATCTGAGTAAGTATATGGTTCCCAAGCAATAGAAAACGATTCCAAAACTCAATTAATTATGTATTTCATATACTAAAGTCATAAATTGCCATCGATCTAAAAAAAATTTAGATAAGAAAATCATCTGAAGTCTGGTGAGATGCTTAATTTAACTTATTTTTATCAATATTTCGAACCACTGTGTTCTGTAGGAGACCACGTGGCTTTTACTCGGCAGACTGCAATGCAAATGCTGTTCGCACGCATACCAATGTACCTTCGATTCATGGTTCCCAAATAGCGATTTTTGCATTTAAAATGCTTGGATATGACTTTTAGTTAGTCGAATCACTTATGTTCTCCAACTCATTTCGAAGCTTAAGTTGATAGCAACGGTCTTATCATACAACCCAATCAGTATGAAAACATTTGTGCGTAGTTTTAAATGAAGTTTTAGGGAAAATATCAGCCCAAAAATACCTCTTTAATGAACATGTATTTTTTCCAGCTTCCAACACTGGTGGTGTATTTCGATTGAAGTTGCATGCCAAGAAAAGGAACAAAATAAGTTTTAAATTTTTATTCAAAACCTAAATAAATATTCATTCTTTAGTCTTTCTAGAATTTTTTTATTTTTTGCCGAGTTTAACTGTAAGCATGATTATTTATTGCAAATTTTTCAAATGAATGTCCGCGTTTAAAAGCGCATGTGAATTTAACAGTTGCACTAGAAAGGTGAGTTCATCTGATTTTCATACGGTGATTTCCAAAATAATTTCCTCGGATGCAGATCGAAAAAAATTAACTTCTTTATTAAAGTACAAACAATCGAAAAATTCGGTATGCACAGATTTGAAACAAATTATTCTCTTCGCAATGAAAATATATTCAAAATTTTTCAAGCTCAATTTGGACCTGAAAAACATGAAAACATGTTGGCATGCCAAGAGAAGGACCATGCCAAAATAAGGCTCACTTACCCTAGTATGATTTTTGCTTGAAAAAAAAAACAATTAAAAAGGTTAAAAAAATCTTCTGAAAAATTAATTGTTCTAGACCCCACAATGGATAATTTCAAATTTGGGCTCAAATAAAAGGGGAAAGTCCCAGCTTTCGAATGGTGCAAAAATAAGCGATGCTAATTTTCGAAAAATGAAGTTTTCTCGCAAAGACACCGTGTATTTTAACTCCCAACCATAAAACGAATCAACCATTCATCGATATGAAACTCGAGAAAATTTTCAGACCAAATATATTTTCTTACGAAGTGCGTCAATGGTATAACGATAATCATCCCAAAACGGCTGAATCTTAAAGTATTAGGCAGCTATGTTGCTAATGTTCATCTTCAACCAATCATCAACAATATTAACCTGCTAAATATTGGAGGGAAAACTAGCCGCACTTATTTTTAACTTTAGAATGTCCATACTGGGATTTCCCGGATATTTGGAAAAATCGGGACTTCCTGATTTCCGGGAATCATAGTTTCGTTCCAGGGAATTCCCGACATGTATGAAATTATTTCTCTGAAAAAGCCTGATGGCCTTCGGAACCATTCTAATTGATCTTTTTGAAAAGTTATACAAAACTCATCGAGAATATGCCAATTCCTGTGACAGTAGACATTTTGCAGCCAATTCGCGCAATTTTTATTCAAATAGATAAGTTTAAAAAGCTTATATGTATTTCCATACCATTTTTATTGAATAAAAATCCATAAACCTGCAAAAATATATATAAAATCGCGCAGCAGGTAGGCACATTGTGTTTTCTGGAAAGTATCATTTATGCTCTTGTTTCCCCCTGGTTTTGAAAGCCAAATGAATTTCAAAACTTAAAAATGACCTAGACATATTTTTTTTTTCATATGAAGAACAATCATGTAAAGTGTTCAGAAAAACGGAAAAAATTGGATAAATCAAACAAATCAAAAGATACTGTTTTTTACTAACCAATAATTGCATGAATGATCTCTTCATTTGACCTTTCCAGGTTATATAATAGTTTGTTTTACTGTTTTTTATTTATCATTGTTGAAAACAATTTGATTTATTTGATAAAACATAAGTTTAAAAAACATTATGAAGAGTTCATTTGGAACAAAGAATTGGCTTCTATGCAGGGAAGGTTCAATAAGCTATATTACATCGTTGTTTTAAAAATTTCCCGGGATCCCGGGAGTTCCCGGGAAACAGGGCACCCGATTTCCCGATTTCCAGGAACGAGAAAATGGCCGGGAAATGAACACTCTATATGAACTTGTTCCTTGTCAAAAATCTACGAAATGTTGGAAAAAAATAAAAAATAAACAGTAAAAAGTGTCTTGAAGTGAACATACCAATTTTGAAATACTATATAAAGCAGGGAACCAATGCCAGGTCAATTTAGTTTTAATTTTTTTTTCAGAAGGCCTCTTACAAAGTATCAGATAACACTGCACCACTAT
Source organism: Uranotaenia lowii (assembly GCF_029784155.1). NCBI lineage: Eukaryota > Metazoa > Arthropoda > Insecta > Diptera > Culicidae > Uranotaenia > Uranotaenia lowii. The sequence goes on along the minus strand of NC_073692.1, from coordinate 168,732,904 downwards.
TCTATGTATTGAATTCTTAGTTCGCGATTGATACGCTCAATTTTTTTGGGTGGTCAGTTCCAGCTACGAACTTTGGTTTTGGTGCGTTGACAATATCCCAAAATTAAGAAAGCAAACTGAACTTTATTTTGCGGCCTTGGCAAAGTCAATTTTGGGTTGTTTTGATTATGAGTGTATATTTGCGCTATCTCATGATTCAGATTCTAGTTCTATTTTTTTCCGCAAGGCGGAACAGATTCTAACTTTTTACAGATAGCACGTTTATCAAGATAGGTTTGTTCATTATATCTTTTACTTCAACTTTGTAGAACATTATTAAGCTCTATGTTGTTCACTTACCTTGCCAAAATTATAATTTAAAGAAACTGGGAAAATAAATTTTTCCTCTTGTTTTAGTTTTCAGCTGTGCAATACCTCGAAGCTCTTCTGTACTCGATTGAAATCGACTCAAATGAGTTACTGGAGAATTTATTCGTTTTCTAGAATTTTCAGTTCAAATCGCGAAAAATAAGATTAAAATTACACAGTTTTTAAATTGCCATATCTCGCATTATATTTTGAGGATTTGAAACTTGACTTGTTCATTTAAAACACGTTATAACCGACCTAACCTAATGGAGTAACCGATTAATCGACGCATAGGGCTGAGATAAAAGATCTCCACGAGCCAGCGTCTTTACTTGCTGCCAGCCAAGTTTCTCGTCAACTATGAGGATTTCAGCGGCTAGACTACGCCGCCATGAGCTTTTGGGCCTGCCTCTTCTTCGAGGCCCATCTGAATTCTAGTCAAGCGCCTCTCAGCATCTCTTCGCAGCGTGTGCCCAATCCATCTCCACTTACGTTCCTGAACCTCAATTTCTAGTGCCTTTTGATGACACCGGCAATGAAGTTCCACGTTTGAGATCCAGTTGCCAGGCCACCAAGCGCAGATGATGTTCCGCAGGCAGCGATTCACAAAAACTTGCATCACAGCATATGTGCACCAAGTTTCACACCCGTACAACAATACGGATTTGACGTTTGAGTTGAAGATTCGGATTTAAGTTCGTAAAGAGATCTGGCGTGACCGCCAGATACCGCCTTTCTGATCCGGGTTTCGATGTCCTTCTTGGTACCACCATCAGGCGTAATCTGGCTACCGAGATATTGGAAGCACTGCACTTTCTCAACCTGTTGTCCAGCTACCACGAAACTGGAACGATTTTCTGTGTCGATTTACATCGACTTGATCTTTCCAACATTGATTTTGAGACCTGCTGCCTTGGAACTTTCGGTGAGGTCGTCGAGTTTGCTCTGCATATCCGGTTGTGTTTGAGCGAGCAAAACAATATCGTCAGCCAGGTCAAGGTCGTTCAGTTGCTCTATTGTTGAAGGATTCCACGGCAATCCTCGGTTTGGTCTACAGTCAATCGATCCAGTCAAGATCTCATCCATTACGATGAGAAAAAGCGGCGGTGACAAAATACATCCCTGTCTCACTCCAGCAGTTACCGGGATTAGTTCGGACAAGACACCGTCGTGCAAGACCTTGCACGAAAATGCCTCGTACTTTGCTTCGATGAGATGGACTAGTTTCTCTGGGACCCCTCGTCGTCTAAGAGCAGCCAAGATGTTTTCGTGGTTCAGTAGGTCAAATGCTTTTTCGAAATCAACGAACACCAGCAGAAGAGAGTCCTGGAATTCGTTGATTTGTTCCAGTTTTATTCGTAGCGTTGTGATGTGGTCCACACATGATCGTCCGGATAGGAATCCAGCTTGTTGCCGTCGGAGTGTAGCGTCGATTTTCTCCTTGATCATGTTCAGGATCACTTTGCAGAGTACTTTGAGAGTTGTACAGATCAAAGTTATGCCACGCCAGTTACCGCACTCGGTCAGGTCTCCTTTCTTCGGGACCTTTACAAGGATACTCTGCATCCAGTCGGCCGGGAATGTTGCAGTATCCCAAATGTCAGCGAAAAGACGGTGCAACATTTGTGCTGACAAGGCAGGGTCGGCTTTGAGCATTTCAGCAGAAATACAATCGATTCCAGGCGCTTTGTTGGATTTCATGTCCTTGATTGCCGCTTCTATTTCAGCCAGCGAGGGCGCTTCCGAGTTGACGCCATTAATGCGACTTACTGTGGGCGCCTCGAGCTGCGGGTTCTGTTGGTCATTGCTATTTGTAACTCGGAAAAGTTGTTCAAAATGCTCAGTCCAACGCTTGAGCTGATCTGTTCGATCTGTCAGCAGCTGACCTGCATTAGTCCTTGCACCACTAAGGCGGCGGCTCTTTCTCCCTCTTCGGCTAGGGAGTTTGTCCAGGCTCTCTTGTCTCGTCTACAAGCTCGTTTAACTGCCTTTTCCAGCTCCGCATATCGTAAGTAGGCGGCTGCTTCGGCTGACCCGGTACATGCCTGCTCAATTCCGACTTCCGCCTTTCTCCGATCATCGATCATCCGCAAAACATCTGTCTTCCAAAATCAAAATGTTTAACAAAACTGATTATTTAAAAAAAAAAAATGCATGAATATTTGCAAAAGGAACACTAGATTTAGCAATGGATACTTTGAATAATCATGCCACTAGCATTTAAGCAAATTATTGTGATTGGGGATCGAGTTACGTTAATTGTTTGGAATTTGTTTAATTTCAAAGTCAAAAGGGCAAGTTCAGCCCCATTCAATCCAAGCATAAAAGCTCACACTGTTACGTATTCCTTCACTCAAAGTAAACCACCTAGTATGACACTTGACACACACAGAATAGAAAAAAAGCTAGTAACATGGACGACACTACTATCGTAGGCAGTCTATTTTCGAACACGTTTTTAATTTTTTTCACAACAGTTGCATTTTAACAGACCTAACTGTAGGCCAGTGTGTATTCATTGGAATTTGTACTGACTACGCTTTAGAAATCAGCAACTTGCATTTTACAAAAATATAAACAGGATGTGGGTTGAAACATACCATGATTCATACGCCGTTTTACATGCACGTTTTATCATGTACATGCATTCAAAACTTTGATCTATTTCCTAAAAATTATTTAATCTATTTTTTAGAATTATTTTTGATACTGGTTTCAAAAATAAATGAACTTTTTAACGATAAAAAATTCATACCAAAACAGGAATAAAATTATTTATTGAATTTTGTCGTTTTCAACCTTCACTCCAACGTACAAATCCGAAAACGAAATTTGACACTAAATTTCGTCATTATTAGCTAACGTAAGATTTCGCATCTTCGCGCAATCAAACCATGCACAAATATACGCAAATAAAATGTACAGGTTTAAGATCTTTTATCTTATCTTTCGTTGATTCATCGTGATTCGAACAACTTTTCAACCCAGCTTCCCGGCTAAAAATCCCTTCAAACGCCACAGCAGGGTGAAACTTTGTCACGAGATATCTACCTAGTAACGTAGGGCACTCGAGGAAAGTTCAACGCTCTCCCATTGCCGAAATAGAAGGAATGAAAAAAACGAACCGCCCTCTAGGAAATAACAGCCAAAAATAAAACACGTCATCGTAAGTTTGTTTATTAGGACTCGGAATTCAAAGAGCTCTGACATAAGGTGTATCATTCAGAATGCAACTGATCCTAGTAAATAGTCCAACAACAGTCTATCCATAGATTGAAATTGCATTCGATCAGTGGGATGCATGTTAGTAGATCATTTAAAATTCGCTTTAAAGATTGATTTGACCCAGATTTTGAATTCTAAATTGGATTTGATTTAGCAATTGCTCACAAAAAAGCTATTTGGGAATGGTTATACAAAAAACTCAAATATTCCTGTCAACCTGTGAAAAAATTTAAGTGAATAAATTGTTTTAGTTCAATCGTCGTTAAATTTTCAATTTTGCATTTTGTGCTGAGCAAATTTGTAAATATAAAAAAAGATACAAGATGCTAAACAACTAGGCATCTAGTACCCTGAAATAAAAATTTCAATTTTCACATTCGAGTTATTTGAACGTTAAAAAAATTATTATTATTTAATTAAGGGACTTTTTAGCATGAATATGGGATTCGTGTTCGAAACAGAAAATAAATAGAACAAAATGATCACATAAGTATTTGTATGATTCTTTGTTTAGCTTTGAATTTATTGATAAAATTTCTCATAGCATTAAAAGATAACCTTAAATATATTTAATCAGATATAAACCACATTTAAATATGTAATGTTCAACGAATTAGTTATCTTAATGTTTTGGATAATTGTGTTCTATTTATACTGCAATTGATTTGTTTTATAACTAGTGTAATTGTAATTTCATATCCATCTAAATCCAATGAACCATTACGTCAATATAGCAAAAATAGTGAACTGTTAACCCTTAAAAATAATTTTTAACAGTTGGAAATGATGAGTACATTTAGAAGAAAAATTAAAATAAAATACGATTTTTCACTTTGTCCATGCATTGATTGTTGCAAATTTGTTACATTGTGAAACGAAGGATTAATATGGAAGACCCCTTTTGCTGATTCTTGACACATAATTACACACTTGATCATTAGCCCGTCCCTCCGAACCCTCATGGTCAAGTTTTCGTCACAATCCGATGCATAATAATGACACAGCACAGTAAAAATAGGAAACAACTGATATAGACGGCCCCTTTGGCCAACCCCTGAATCAGAATAGGATAATTTAAATTAATTAACCACTCATCATAACCCCTATGTGCAATTTTTTCTGTATCCAATGAATAATCACAACAATAACGTGAAAAAAGTGAAATAATAATACGAATAACCACTTTTGCCGTCCCTGGCCTCAAATTTAACACCTGAAATCGATTTCTCAACTTCCATTTGCCAATTTCATCCTAGCCCAAAAGGCATAACATAGTCTATATCGCAAAAACAGTAAACAGTTAATATGGATGATCTCTTTCGTCGAACCCCGACAAAAAATTTTATACCTGGGATTTGATTGTTCGTCTCTAAAAACATCTGTTAGCAAATTTTTATCGCATTCCAACGCATTATAACGTCAATATTCCTAAAACAGGTATTTGCTTTGTATAGACGACCCTCCTCAAAAGGAGTCATAAGAAAATCTGTGAACCTTTTTCGTCCTTCTTGGTCCTGATGAGAACTCCTGCCAAATTTTGGTTCTCTAGGCCTTAAGACGGCTGAGCCTATTGAAGACAAACATACAAACAAACAAACATAGGGAAATTGTTTTTTTTATATCTACAGGGTAACAATAGAGTTTTTTTTACTTTTTAAAAATCCTTCCACGACCTCAATACGTTCTTCCACTCAAATGCCTTCGACGATGCTCGTTTGCTCGTTTTCCGTAAATATCGTTCTAAACACTATCAGCGTTATTTTAAGGTCATCTCCGGTACCACATCGTAAAGATGAGAGTTGTTCCTATACAATAGATTACAGGGGATGTTCTTTTAGGTATTGACCTGTGAGTTTGGCGAGCTGGTATTTTTTATCCTAGAGCTCCAAAAGCAAAACAGAACAGATTTTTACAATGACAAAGGTCGATTTAGCGAAATTCGTTAAGCTGTAGATCCATTTGGACAAAAATGCTAAATTGTGCACGACTTCAGTGTGTTACGGAGGATCTGGTGCTTAGAGATTAGCAGTATTGGTCTCGATGTTACACTCAAAACACTACACAGGGATCAATACAGGGACACAGGTTCGGTCTTTTTCGTGATTAAAGTTGTAAAATTTTTGAGATGATGAGTTGTTGTAGCGAGCAGCGACGAAGGCATGTTCCACTTACTGTAAAATTGTATGGAAGTCTACAGAAGGTATTTTGAGCTATTCTTGTATGTTTTCGGTTCAACCTGATAGCCAAGATTCCAAATAATGTTACTATGGTTTGGTTGATTCGATTAGAATGTGTATAGTAAAGGTCTAGATTGTTGAAGTATTTATTAAAAAAAAGTGCGGGAACTTTATTGTCACCCCAAATGACTCGAATTTTGAAAAAGTTATGTGCTGTAGGCTAAAATTGATGCTAGGCCTAGTAAAACAAGTCATCCCAAATTTGGGATAAATTGGATCACGGGAAAGGATCGCTCAATAAGCCTGAAGTGTATAGGATTCTGGGACATTTTGTGACAAAAACCTTCTGTCGATTTCTTCCTGAATAAGATTTTTCTTAAACCCCAAATCATGACCAGTGTTTTATTCGAAGATTTAATTTCGATTAGATTCAAGATAAGGGGTTGTTCAAATATTACGTAACGCCATTTTCGAGCCACCTCCCCCCCCCCTTCCCCTAAGTAACACATTCATCGCAACATTTCTAAGTAAAATCCTCAAAGCGTAATAAACTGCTATACCCCCTCCCCCCCTAAGAGCGTTACGTAATATTTGAATGGCCCCTTAAAAAAGCATTTGTTTTACATCAGTTTCTACCATTTTCTAATTAAATTATACGAAAATGTTGCAAGCGGAACTAAAATAAATCTAAAAAAACAAATATGCGCATTTAGTCCACCCGATTTTGGAAATCGGCTATTTAGACTTCTTTTGTTATAAAATCATTCTCTAATAAACTGTAGAAGATTTCAACATAAAAATTGCAGCAATGTATAGAAAATAGATGTCTGCTCATGTACATATAGTTGTCAGACTCCTATCTATTGCAATATGGGAGAAATGAGTAGTCTCCTTAGAATACGCAGCCCACCTCTCCTCTAGGGTGCCTGCATTCTTTTTTATCAATTTCCGCTACTTTTTGGCATAATACTTCTTTTTTGATGGAAACTAAGGGCATTTTGGTGGATTCAGCTGTTTTGAAATTAACAAAACTTGAATATTTTGTGCCACTGAAAAAAGTTTTTACTGGGATGTCTGCCGAAAAAATGTGACAAAAACGAATATGATATTGAACTTCAAATCAAATTATGTTTGGACAGCCTAAACCAGTGAATCAGAGTTAGCTATATAAATGAGGATTCAGGATGAAGAATGGTAGAGTAAGTGATCCTAATGTGGCATGTGTACCTAATGTTAACATACTGTTCGATTTTGCCTGTTTTTGACGTTATTTTTAACTTATCACAATTATCAAAAAAATGATAATGTAAAGGATCATGTAAACTTTAATTTAACAAACAAATTAGCTTTCTAATTCACAAGATTTTTAGTAAAATCCGGATTGTTTCTAAGTATGTCCAAATTGAATGGAATTGTTAGAAAATTTCTTAAAAAGCACCTGTTTAGAAATAGAAGATTAAAGCTGAATTTGTCAACCGATTTTTTTGAAATTTTTTGTCGGATTGTTTTTTATCATGATTTAAGTAATAAGTATGTTAGAACGATGTTTTGTTCGTGTAAAAACTAAAAAAAGCATATGTCCACAATTAGGAACACTATTTTTAATGTGTTTCTAATTATGGACATAGTCAAAGTTTTCCAAACTATATCAAAGTCATAGAATGTATTTGAAATAAATTTGATTGGAAGAATTGTGTTTTAACATAATTTTCAACGATCTGTTAAAATAAACTGTTTTGAGCTAATAAAACATGATTTTTTTTTTCACTTCAGTATATCGCAAAGCTTAAAATGTTGAAAAAATATTTTCGCCAGGTTGTAAGGAACGCATCTTTCGCGACAGAGAAGGAAACCATCAAGTTAGAGAGAGCTTCTTAACGAGAACAGAATCGAAAGGAAAAATTAATAAAAAAAAAATCTCAATAAAATACGTTGTATACCGTCTTTTGGGGCATCATGCAACACTTTTCAACTTCAATTGCTTTTTAAACCCTAATGTCCACTAATAATCCTACCGTTTGTACATCAAAAGTTTTAAGGTTAATGGGACATCAAATTAACGTAGTCAGAAAAATAATTGGTTTCACCAGTTATTTTTAAATTTACATAACATGCGATTTCCACCCTACTAAGAAAAAGGGGTATCTAAGTTGCAAAAACCTTTGTTCTTCATGAAAAATCAAACAAAAAAATTTGAAAAGTTTTTGACATATTTGTGATGTCGTTACGCATAAAGCACGATCTGCAGTTATTTAAGATTTTGTTAGAATTAAAGTTTATATTTCTCTTTTAAAAGAAAGCAGAAGGGTGCTGATGCATTTAGGGATAAATAATACTACAAAAATTGTACATCATATTCTAGCATATGGGAACAAGATTTAAACTGTGAGTCAGTTATTTGCATGTCGATGCATTTTAGCCCAGACTGGTAACGGAATTTTAAAAATATTTATTTTAAAAAAAATATTCATACACCAACAGTGTTGATGTAGGATAATAAGTTCCATATAAAATTTGTAGGTAATATCACTAAGTCAATCCGACCCATTGTGTAAAGTTTTTTACGGCATCAAAAATGTAAAAAATTCGATGTTTCGAATTCAAAAGAGATTCAAAAACTTCATAAAACTCTCTCACGATGTGAGAAACTATGGCATCATTGTTTTTTTTAACATTAAATGATAATTTTAATCAATTATATTAAAATAAAAGTTAAATAAGTGTTGTGGTACCCAAATGTTGCATCTAACAATGCTGTTGCATGATGCTCTGTTTAACTGAACTTATTTGTATCCATTACAATGAATTTTCTACTTTTTGAAATATAATAAATGTATCCATTGGAAAAGGTAAGGCTTTGAATTTAAATGAGCTCAATATTCACTATTTTCTTCAAAACTAGCGTAAAGGAATATTGTGTAGGATCTAAATAGTTCGTATTTCCCTATTCATATTCCAAAAACGTTGTTATATTTATAAAAAGGTGAGTTTTAAGATTTTTCTTTTTAAAGTATTAAAAAAACAGACCCATATGCAAAATCAGAAACAAAAAGTGTAATATTTGGGTACGCGGATACTTTTTCCCTCATATGTTAACATTAGGAACAATTAGTGCCATATTAGGAACATCGACACACTCTATAAAACATGTTATTTTTCGTAAATTAAGGCTTGAAATGATTATTTCAAACCAAAACAGAGTTCAGAAAAAAATTTGGAATCTAAAAACCTCTGACAAAATATAGCGAAATTAGGCTCATTTACCCTAAGTGTATATTGTTTTGGTAACCAAAAAATAAATATTAAAGATGTTCTAAAACGCTTGCATTGTTACATGACGATGGCCGATTCCGCCCAAAAAACAGTGCTCTGATTATGTTCGCTCGCGAAATTCCTAATTAGAGCTTCGGAACAACAGAAAATCTTTCTTTTTATTGGAATAAATGGAAATTGGTTCAGTGATTAAATACTTTTAAATCAAAATCTAAATAACATTGTAGCAAACGAAAATAACTTTTCATCAAATGAAACTGTTTTTGTATCAAAGCATTAAGATTTTGATTCAAACATTTTTCAATAGAAAAATTCTTTGAAACAAATGAAAATGCATTCGAACCAAAGGAATTTTCTTTATCCCAAAATCAAAGGAAAAAATCCTTTGGTTTTGAGGCACTTTCCTTTCTTTTTCTTTTTCTTCTTCTAACACCAAAATGGCCAAAACTTGTAGGCATCCCGGAAAATGTACAACATGCGTTTTCCATTTTCCTTTTCAACGTAGTATCTATTACATATAAAATGCATTGTAGATACTAGTACGGCCAGGCCAACCATGTGATGAAATCCGCAAAAGATACTGGAAAAAGAGAGGAACGGAACGTGGAGTTCCCTGCCGAACGTTTCATATGAATACATATATGAAAGGGCTTGATTATAAAATGATGTAGTTTAAACTTACAAAAATATTCAACACTCCCCAAGCAACCAAAAGTCACGTATTAACTTGAATGAAGCCATTGAAAGTTACATTATGGCTGACAAAGATATTCAAATGCCCAATTTCCTTTAGTGAACTTTATGTACTATTTAATGAACTTGAAAGTTGCAAAAGTGATTAACATGTACGTTGTATGTGACTTGTTTTGCCCTATTCCCAAAAGTGAACTATATGTTCTCATTAACGAACTTGAAAGTTGCAAAAGTGATTTATACGTACGTTGTAGGAGACTTAAGTCACATAAAGGGTTCAAAAGTACTCAAAACGGGATTTGGTAAGTCACAAAAAGTGCAATGAGGTGCTCTCAAAATTAAATCTCCAACTTCGAATTTTAGTTTCAGTTAGAACAACATTTAGGCGTGGTCTTGTGGTAGCGTGTTCGATTCTCACCATAAGGGTGGGGGTTCGATCCCCAAGCCGGGCAAGTTATTTTTAAACAGTAATTTGGTAATTGAGTGGCCATTATGATGCGATATATGTAGGAAATGTAGGAAAGAAGCAATTGCGTAAGGCATCATGCCGGCTCCATGTAACAAACATAGTAAATAATCAAGAAAAGTTTATATGAACAACCGATGATAACGGGTGCAGTTGAGATAGAGAGAGATTTTTTGCTCATTATACAAATTTTTGGAAGCTGAATTAAAAGGCCGCTGGAAGCTGAATAGAAGATCATTAAGACTTGTTTTGCAACTTGAAAGTATCAATAAGAACTTAAATTTTGAGCTGCGTAGAACGTACTTCATATCGATGATGGGGCTGAGTAAGCGGTTTTGTACCTGTTTTATGGGACTTTTGTTTGCCTGGGTCCTTCGAAATAAACCTAAATCGAATGGACAGATATCGATATAAAACGACCACTATTGCGCCGAGAGGGCCTGGGAAACTTGAAAGCAATTAACTGTTGTCCAATCTGACATAATTTTGAATTCAGCTTGTCCGAAAAGTTATTCCGGCCTAGTTCCATTTCAATGCAGGTACATACGTAATCCGATTCGGAAAATACAGATTCGCACAATTCGATTCACCTCACTTTTAACTTAAATTTTCTAGAATTTTCTCTGTTCGGAATTTCTCTGCTGGGAAAAACACACCCGTCATCACTGCAGCAAACCCTACTTCATTTTTGTTTTTGAGGCATTTTCCTTTGACATAAAAATCTATTCGCTGCGTGTACAAGAGTACTAGTAGGTATAAGCTTTTAAAAACAGCGAAAACCAAAGATTTTGTTTTGAAAATTGTTGTTTGTTTTCCACAGAGGCAGAGTCTTGGCAAATCATTATAATTTTTTAAAACCAATAGCAAATACATACTTTAACCTGCAATGGGAATCGACCAAGATAAATGCTATAGGATTGAACCGCTGGAATTTGTTTGAAATACGAATTTTTACAAGTCTCATTATCCATCAAAAGTCACCTGTTTTTTGCTCTGAAACTTGCAAAAATTTGTTCTTTGTTTCTAGGTTTTAATGACTCGAAGCTAGGCAACACTTTAAGGTGATTTAAGATCATCGGGTTTGCGGGTCATTTCAGAAATTAACACTAAGTTTTTCACCTATTCAATATTAAAAATTCTGGTAAGAGCATTGACTACCCTGACGACCCTTAACCGTAGTTGCCGATAATGTGTCTCAATCCAACGCATGATTCGAACTTTGTGGACATTTTTGACATTGTTTTCATCTTTTTCCACCACTAACGCACATAATTTTTTTTTGAAGAATCAATGGTTTTGCCGCCTATCGATTTAATAATGATGGATTTTGAAGAAAATTGTACAAAATATTTGTTTTCTTTTTCTCTTTCATCGTAAATATCTTGAACTCGCATGAATTCTAAAATTTGAAAAATATAGGTCAGACAGTATAGGCAACAAAATGCTGTCAAAATTTTCGCGTTCTACACCATGTACCTAATACTGAAGGTTTTCAATTTCAGCATTGTTAAGTATTCAGATTTTTGGCCGAGTAAATGTTTCTAAAACTAACGCCAATGAAAGCTTTAGATTTTAAGTGTCGTTCGCCGTTATAAACTCAAATCAAACTGAATCGAGAGTACGTTACAACAGAATCGATACATGACAGTGCAACAATTTCCCTTTACGTCGACGGAGACATCGCGACTTGACGCAACACCTGTTTATGTAGTCGCGGAAAGTGCAGTATCGCAATACATAACGCGGCGCGCGCGCAAAATTTCCAACGGACCGAGCCGTAGCACATGGTTCTTGCTTTTTGCTCAATGGGAACGACGAAATCTATGGCGGCTAGTCGGGTGACTGGCTGATTGTACATTTTCGCGGTAGGTTAGCTACTAGAGCTACAACAATAATAATCGTAGAACTGGCGGTGGATAGGAGGTGTATAGGCAGAGACGCTGTAGGACTGTCACTCGCTTTAGAGAGCATCGTCGAGTTGGATATAGGCAGGCAGGCGATTGGCGAGTCTCAGAACGAATATACTTTTTTTCGGCCAGGCCGCCATTCGCGACCGGAATCTCGTGGAAAGCGGACGTACTTTTCGGAATCGAACTACTGGACTCACTCTCGGGGGAAACTCCGGTGGAAAAACTTTTCAACAGTTGGTAGTTTTGTGTTTTTGCAAACGATAAGACGAGTAACAGTGCAATCTACAGTGAAGCTGATTTGTATTTACACAAACGGGGATTTCAAGGGCAACACGTGAATTCTGAGGGAAGTCAATAAACTTCTCAGGAACTATTGAAGGACTTTAAAAAAATCGGTTCAAACAATTTAGGAATTAAAGGACCTGATCAATTGTGCAGTGATTGGTGCTTTGCAACACACAATGGATAACTTTAAGAAAAAGACAACGGAGCGTCCCAATTTGGAGTACATGGTAAGTTCAGGGTTCTGGCTTTTGGCGGTCAAGGGAAAGAATCTTGGGAAAATTTAAGAAAAAAAACGGTCGGTTCATTCTTGCAGTCGCACCTTGACGCACCTTCGATGGTGACACTCTGGGGGTGAATTGCAAGCTTCTCAGCTCAGTTATTCGAAACGGCTAGCAAGCAAGCACCCTTCTTCGGTCGAGAGTTAAATTTAATTTTCATTCTTTTCCGTTTGGCTGGTTTACGCGAAAAAGCCGCCAAATGTGCGGCATTCATATGCGTGTGTGAATAGAAAATCGTCGGGGCGTCCCGACGCTGAAAGGCGGAGATTTTTCATTCAAGCTGATGCTGGTGGGCGACTCACTCAAGGATCCGTCTCAAACGTGCACAAAACCGTGATCGGATTATTTTGTGGGAACTGAGAGAGCGCTGATGGTTTATTTAACGTGTTTTCAAGGAATCGCGGATGTTTGGCCATTTCCGAATCTGTAAGAAGCTGCTGCGGAAGTAAACATTCAGTGGCGCTCTGCTTTGATCGACATCGATGGTAAATGATACTAATTGGATTACTCGATTCGGTATCGGTGGATGAAATCACGTGAAAAATATGTGAACCGATAAAGGGCTGTGATTTTAAGTAGAAACCAATGAATAAAACTGCATGAATAAACATAGGAAGAGAACTTATATTGGTTTGCGGGTGGTTTAAACTGTGAAGCAAATAAAAAACGTTCGTCATACAATTTAAACTCTTGATAAGCCGTAGACTTATCACCGAGTTACGCATAGTGGCGTTCTTAAGCCGATAATATGTCAAAACTACCAACACGAGACATAAATTGCAGTGTTCGGCACAAAAGCGATAATCCGTTAACCGCTAATTAGTCCGCTAACTTTTTGTTAGTTGCCGCTAAATTATAATTGAGCTTACGAATTCAAAGTTCTGCTACTTTTTGGTTCCGCTAATATAAGACCGCTAGCTTCTACATAAACATAAGTTTATTTGTTTCAAACTGATCAATTAGAACTGATAGAATTAAACTTTTTGTCATTTATCAAGTTGAGGAGGTACTGGGTATTTTTCTGACCTCAATATACGCTCTAGTCAAAAATTGTCTCTTCGAATGGTCTCAGTGGTCAGACGAAAGAAGTATTCATAGAAGAATACTCCAACAAAATTTGTTTAACAATACTAAACAATTTCTCACATCCTTCAATAAACTTTTGAAAAACTATGACCACACGCTCCTTTTTTATAACTCAAAACTAAGTTGTTTTGGCCCAAAACAGCACCTCAGTGGCAATCCTCAACTTTGAGTTCGATTGGGCAATCGCAAAACTAAGTTCAGACTGACATACTCAAAACTAAGTTCGACAGCCGAGCTCCAATCAGAACTTTTTCATTCCTTTATTCGTCGCTACTCAAAATGCAGTTCAACTGCAGAACTCGCTAAGTGCTTTCAGTTCAACATACATAAAAAGGTTTCAATTTTGAGTTCATTAGATCGATCTCAGTTTTGCTCCCTCGCCGATAGAAAAATGGGATTAGTTTTAGTTCGCTCTTGGATTTTATCGACTTTTTTCGGCGAGTTTTAATATAAAAAACCAATTTATACCAGTTGTCCAGACGTTTCGAGCTACTCTGGCTTTCGCTCCTCTTCAGTGGACACTAAAATTATATTTTTCTTTAAACATTCAATCTTAATTTTAAATTTTAATTGGAAATTACAAATTACTGGCCATCGTCTAAACTACTTTGATTTTGGACAGTTTGTTTTGTTTTTCATTTACATTTGTTTGTCAGTGTCTGTGTTAATTTAGCAATGACAGGGTCGTAAGCAGTTTTAAAATTCAACGAATCCCTTTGTCTATTGACTACATTATCGTCGCATATTAACTTAGTATAAAACGTTTCGGTTGTTATCCTGGCGTTGTATCCAGCGACTCTTTCCAAAATTTTGGAAAGTTTAGTTCGCAGTTCGAACTCCGTTTTGAACCATAGCAAGGAGGATAAATGAAACTCAACTTTAGTTCGTACAATCGAATTATGTTTTGACCATGGTCAAAACAGCACTTCAGTTGTAGCCTTCAACTTTGGGTTTGATTGGGCATCCGCAAAACTAAGTTCTGAAAGGCATACTTAAAACTAAGTTCGATAACCGAATTCCAATTTGAACATTTTTTATGCCTTTATTCGTAGCTACCCAAAATGCAGTTCGACAAAAAAGACACTAATGGGATAAGTTTTGAGTTCGCAGTTCGAACTTCGTTTTGAATTATCGCTAGAAGGGAAAATGGAACCCAACTTTAAGTTTAAAGAATCGAACTACCCAAGTAACCATCAGCATTAAGCCATAACCCTTAATCAGCATTAAATCAACATTTCTAATGCAAGTTAGCATTATATCAACATTCATAATGCTTCTTAGTTTAATATAAGCATTATTAATGCATAGAAGCAATAGAAAAAATTGGCACTAATAATAGCACGATATGCAAATATAGAGCTACTATATAAAATTAACAAGCATTAAGACTGTAGCACTAAAACTTCCTGTTAATGCTGATTTAAAGCTTTTATGAAGCTTTAAATCTTATGAGTGATCCGAACAGTACTTGAAATACGGATTTTTTCACCTACCTTATCAGCATCAAGAGTGTTCGAAACGGTAAAGGCGCAAGGAAAGATAAAGGCTGCTGCGGGATCCTCGGTTTGAGACTCATCAATGGTAATTCATAATTCAATTATAGGCACTTCTCATTTCATAGAACCCTTCATTTAGCAGGCATAATCCTTCATTCAGCAGGTTAATTTTATTTTTAAATTTTTGTTCATTTCAATTAATCAAAGAATAATTTCCCATTTTGAATTTCCGTTTCACATCAATCATGATCAATCAATTGAATAATTAAGAGGTGTTCTAATTACGCATTTTTAATGCTTTTATACGGCTGGCGAAAAATGACGTTTTGACGGCGCTCAAATTCAGCATTTGTAATGCTTATTAAACGCTATGTTGTGATAGCATTTATTCAGCCCGCTATATCGCCATTTTAGTCTTAATTCTGCAATATATACGCATATAGTGCAAAACAAGCATTAATTCACAGTTATATATGGGAACATAGGGTTGCTTAAGGGCTATGTTTTAGTGCTTATGGCAACTTGGGTATATTTTGAACCATGGTCAAATTTTATTTTGAGTACCGTAAACCGGGGTAAGATTGATCACTTTTTTCAATATATTTTGATTATTTTTTCTGTTAGGGTAATGTGGCATGTTTTATATTTTTAAAACCAGTACTGGACTCCTATGAACGTAAAACAAGGATGTAGAAATTTATTACACTGCTTAAATTTAATTTAAAAATCGTTTTCGTCTCTGATAAGAATTTGATGCTTTGGGGTGACAATGATCAGACTCTATTCTGACGGTTTTAACGAGTTTTCATGATCATAAAGGATAAAAATCAACTTTATAATATTTTCATATGATAGTTTATCAATTTAACCTTGATTTTGAACGTTTTATTTTAAAAATATTTATTATCGAAAAAAGAACTATGATACTGCCTACATTTAGATGTATGTATGTATGTATGTATTTCTACCACCCAGCTAGCAAGGCACAGCCGGTAGCAGCGAGCTACTTGTTCTCTATAACTTGACCAAGTTTCATAAACTAGATGAACTCAACATGTCTTTGAATGGACTGTTTCAAGGGATTAGAGATGCAAGCAGAGGCACTTGCACATCTGATTGGGAGAAGGAACGAGATTCATAGGGATTTTTTAATTACGTAAGTAAATTTTTCTAACTTTATTTAGCTTGATAAATAAAAGAAGCATATGATGCGTATTGAAGTCAACAACATATAGAAAAGGCTACAAACCAGCTTCAATCACATTGGAGGTTAAAAATGTTAAGCCGACTTTGGTTTGCTTATCATTGCTTTGCAAAAATTGCATGACATCAGAATGGCTTCGATTTAAATGAAATTATTCGAAGGAAATATTGATACGTAACGATGAACATACCCCCCTCCCCCCCCCTCCCCTATGTCACAATTCGTAACGCACGAACTCTGGCACAATTTTTGTTTTGTTTTGTACGAATTAAATTTTAAACTTTTTCTGTCACTAATTTGAAGCTCGATATTCGATCAATCGAAAACGCTCACTGAAGAAGGTAGTAAGTTGCTATCGAAATACCGGAATATGAACTTTAAAAGGAAAATTAAAAGGAATCTTTCGATTGCTTTGATTCAGTTGAATTATTTATCTACTCACATAGTTCAAATCCTTAAAAAAAAAGTTTTTACGTATGAAATTTTTCAGTAAAATGTTATGCACTGCTGGCTAAAATTGATCCTAGGTCTAGTACAAAATTCCAATGCAAATTGGTGCCAAATCGGAAAATGGGAAGGAGTCATTCACTTTTGCCCTCTTCAGCAGAATTCTTTTTAATACATTTTTTCTAAAGCTTCAGTTATGACAAAAATTTTATCTGTAGACCGCATTTTGATTAGATTTAAATAAAAAAGCTATTGGGCTTCGAATATGGGCTGATATTTTTAAGGGTGGTATTCATCACTGTTGATGAGGCGTCAAAATGTTTGGCCGCCCCGACAAGAACACTGTCAACACATGCCATTTCGTCCAATATTGAAAAAAAAAATCGATCGATTGGGACAAATTTTATTGATGAAAAAGTGGTTTTTCAAGTTTCTCCAGAACAAAATCTCATACAACCTTCAGGCTCATTGAGCGACCCGTTCCTGTGGTCCGATCTTGCCCAAACTTGGCATTGGACCTCATACTAAGCCTAGGATCAATTTTAGCCTGCAGCGCATAACTTTTATAAAAGTCGGATGACGCTAGTCTTAGGTGATAAAATATAAGATGTTAAATATTTATAAAAAATATTGAGCGTTGGAGTATACAAATGATGCATCAAACTCCGTTTTCGCATGATGCCCCTATCGCTGCATAAACTAAATACTTTTCTTAAGGGGGGCGGGTAGGGTCTAACGGGTAAAAAAAAACACCATTTTCACGATTTTTTTCTAGTGCTATCGTTCAAACAAATGTATTCAATTTTTTTGCAGTATACAAAGCATGGTTAAAAGAACATTTAGTAATTTTTTCGTAGAATGAGCCGGTGACGGAACACTTTCGAGGATGCCTTTTAGAAAACAGGATTAGCGGTGGACACTGTATCTCAGCACAGAATCATCTGAAGTCAAAAAATCAGAGCAAAATATTTTTAATAGATGTTTTTCTGGACCCCAACGTTTTTATTTAACTTAAAAAAATTTTATGAAATTTTTGTGGCTGTTTGAAGTAAAAACTACGATTTTTCACGAAAAAATCCGCCATTTTTTATCTGTAAAAGCTCCCCAAAGTAAAAAAAATCAAAAAAAGAAAAACGTTGGGGTCTGGTATTTTATATGTAGAAAATATGTTCCAAATTTGAAAAGAATCGGATAAGTAGTTTTCAAATGACGATGACCACGGACTTCAAAAATGTGCTTCCGAGAAAAACGCGTTTGAAGTTTCTGCTCTTGCTTTCTTGCAGTATTAGATAGGAAGAGATAAAGGTCTATAATTTCTACAGTTTTGCTTCAATTGACTTGAAAATTTGACACAACATTCTTGAAATGTTTTACAATAAGAAAATAAAAAAAAATCGATTTTTTGAAAGTGTTAGACCCTACCACCCCCCCCCCCCCCTTAAGGATTGATGATTTTTAAAGATACTTAACTCACACGCACATTCGGACCAGTCACGTCGGTAAGAAAAGATAACACAATCTGGCTGATCAGCGTTTAACTCGATTGACACCGAGCCATATATTGCAACATCGCTCCGACAACCTTGAACTCACGTAATATTTTCTCATATTGGCCCCAATCCAACATGGTTTCTTATTCGCAATGTTACATACTTTTGGCAACAGAGAGGAAAAAGCCGAAAAAAAATAAACAAAAACACAATCCACCTTCCGCATTCCCTTTTCCACTGAGTAACTAGGCAAACGAACGTAGCCAGCTCGATTTCATATCAAATTCAGATCAGCCGGTTAGTGTGTATTTCTATCAAAACGAGACGAGACGAAGCGAAAACAAAATTAATCACACGAAGAAAAGTACAACAACCAACCAAAAGGCAGAAGGGAAAAAAGATTTTCCGAAAAGATGAAAATCCAAATTGCAGATTTTGTTTTCACCGAACCTTTATGTGTCCGGTGTACGCGTTGTGGTCATCACTGACACCCTCTTTTGAAAATAAGTTTTTTACGGGAATTTTCTCAAAACGGTCTGGGTCTCATCCCATGTTAGGGTGGTTCATCGATTTTAAATTTTTAATTTGTTTTGTAGATTCAAACAGTCAGTTAGAAAAGGATAAATTAGTATATATTTGCCTTAAGGACAATAAGTATCTCTTCAACTGATGAAATACCTTACCACGCACAATTCTGCAGATGGTTCGACCCGTAATAAGAAGTTTCTCATGTCATGCTAATACATATTTGCAACACATACACATAACCACCGCTCTGATCCGGTTCGAGAGAAACTTTTTTCATTCCGTTAGTAAAAATAGCTAACAAAAACAGGCACCCACCACCCCGTGTAAGTCATAACTCGCCCGCTGTGCACGATTCAGATTCACGCGTTAATTTTTTTTTTTTTGAAAATATTTTCAAAATTGCTTCTTGCTTTTGTTTTTTTGCTTTTCTGTTTGTATGTGTCATTTTCCTTTTTTAAGTACTTTGACGCACTTGATTTAGCGTTTTAACTTTTTCGCAGCGAATTTAAGAACAAGAACCGCCAAAGTTAGGATTCGTCGTTCGTGCGTATTTATAAATTTTTCATAAACAAATAAGGCCGGAACAAATACCGATATCTTCTTTTGTTAACCAACAGCCTCCCCCCAACCTCCTGAAAAATTCCAAAAAACACGAAGTGGAGGGGGGATAAATAAAGTTTGAGGTATTTTGTGTAGATTCCAAAAAAATTATCAAATATCCGAAAGGTTTAAAGAGTAAATAACAAATTGTGAAAAATATAAGTTTTATCACCTTTTGTATCCTTAATTTTCTTTAAATTTTTCGATAAAAATTACTTGATTTATAGGTTTTGTGCAATGATTTAGTATACACTTTTGTTGCATACTAGCTTTCGTGCCATTTATTCCAATTTATTGTTTTTTGCATTATTTTTGATTATCCCCCCTCGCGATGATCCATTTCCAAGTGACAAAAGAAGGATTGGAAATTTATTCTGGCCTAATAAGTGTAAAAAAATAAAAGTTCAAATTTATGTTGGAGTAATACGAAATGTCAAGATGAATGAAAATAATATAAAGAGTTGAAAATTATTCGACAAAAATGTTCAAAAACATTTTACGCACGGGCCCTGAAAAAAGCAGTAAAATTTAGATTTGCATGGATGACGATTTGTTAAAATTGCCTTTCAATACACTAAAAAAAACTAAAAAAAAACAAAGAAATACCCTTCTTACTTGTATACAAATTGAAGGATAGAAATTTAGCTGAAAATTGGGTTAATATTTGATTCGAAATTTTAGATGGCATGTTCGAGAACCAATCAAGTAATTGGTATCAAATTTGGCATGTGGTGGTATTTGGGTACGATGAATGTTTCAACGAATATTTGGTACCCCTCCCTCCTCTCAGTGGGGTGATTGGAAGGGGGGAGGGGGACATTGTAATTGTAAAAATTTTTCATATATCTCGAAAACTAATCAAGATATTGGAACCAAATTTGGCATGAGAAGGTATTTGGATACGAAAAATATTTCACTATTTATTTAAGGCCCCTCCCTCTTTTCAATAGAAAGGGGGAGGGGGCCTCTTTTATATTTTTTACATAAATCAAATACTTATAAACAAATGGAACCAAATTTGGCATGGGAGGGTATTTGTATATGAAAATTATTTGTATGATTATTTGAGACCCCTCCTTCTTTCCAGTGAGGAGATATAAATGGGGGAAGGGGCCTCTCTCATAATTTTTTTACATAAATCAAAAACTAATTAAGCAAATGGAACCAAATTTGGCATGGGCGGTAATTTGGGAACGTGTTATGTTCTAATGATTGTTTGAGACTCCTTTTTCTTCCAGCGGGGAGAAATGAAAGAGGGAGGGGAGTTTCATACAATTTTCACTGTATAACTCGAGAACTACAATACCAAATGGAACCAAATTTGGCATGGAACGATATTTCTGTACGAGAAATGCTTCTATGAATATTTGGTATCCCTCACTCCTTCAAAGAGCTCTCATTTCATAGCGATTGATTTTTAATTATGTTCTAATCTGATACAAAACAATGCCAGTAAAACAATAAAAAATTGAATAATTTCCGATAATATCATTTGTTTGTAAAAGGTGTAGCAAAGCTCACCGGGTCAGCTAGTATTAAATATAGGTGAATAGACTGGCGTTACTATTCATGGGAGCTTTTCATCAACATGCCCTCTAGCCTAAAATATTAACATCCATCAAGCTTTCTTCTATTAGCGCAATAATGCCTGTTTATGCACCTTTCTATCATATTCCATAAAAATAAAATTTCATTCTAGAATTGCATCCACCAAGCATGTAACCTAAAATTTCGAATGAAAAAAAAATAGTGATTAAAATCTTATACAAAAGATAATATTTGAATTTTGAAAAACAACACTTTAGAAGAAACTCTTTATCAATGGCAAAATCACAGCAAAACAAACAAGGTCGCCATTAAAGTAAAGTAGTCAAGCAGCGATTTGTTTTTTCATTGCCATCTAGTTTTTAATTTGAACCAAACCAGCTCTAATTTAACAATTAAAGTTTTTCACACGGTTACGCAAAAAGAAAGAAAAAGAATTGTTAGTTTGTACAAGTCTGAAGATAATATTTTAAAGCCACTTTTAGGTTCGTTAGTTCTCTTTCTGATTTCATAAAAATAATGTTGAGCTGTTCACCCGTTTCTTCATTTTTCGCTTTTTTTAAATTCGCATTTCATGAAAAAAAACTGGATTTTTATATTAGGTATGTGGTGTTTGCACAAATATTTGTAGAATTTGTAAATTTGGTTGGCGAAAGAATGGCAGAAAAATCTCCTGTTCAAGAAATGAATTTACCATAGTAACGTGAAAATACTTCATCCCAAAAGGGGTTCAAAAATAAGTGTTGAAAATATGTTAGAAAAAAAGCTCGAATTTGGTATTTAGTCGCCTTAGTCACTCTAGGTTAAGCTTGCCAGATTGCCCGGTTTTATCCGGGTTTGCCCGGATATTTGATGCAAAATTTCGAGAAAGTCCGGTCCGACCCGGTTGCCCGGATATCGTGAAAAAGGTCCGGATATTGCCCGGATTTTTTCACAATTTTTACAAAGAAACCAAAAAAATTCAAATTTTTTAAGTAAGTTTCAGCAAAATCAATTAACGGTTTGGACATTTTCAACGGTTGTTTCAAATAATTTCGCTGATTTACTTTTATAAACCTTTAAATATTTAAGTGTTCCAAAAAGTTTTTGGAAGTCTGCAATTACATTAATGAAATATAAATTTAATTTTTTTTGCATTTTTCTTTGCTTTTATGTATAACTAGCTGACCCGGTGTGCTTTGCTACACCTCTCAAAATCGAATGATATTTTCAGAATTTATTCAAATTTTTATTGTTTTGTTGGCATTCTTTTAAATCAAAATAAAACATAATTCATGAGCAATCGCTATAAAATGAGAGCTGCAGCTGGAGTTTCGAATTGCTACACAAAAATAACTTAAACTTATATTCTGAATCTTGATTTGTGTCAAAGATCTGATAATTTTAATCTGATTCTTTAAGCTCCGCCCTAAAAAAGGAGGGTTCCAAATAATCGTAGGCAAACAATCCAACTAATAGAATATGGTTGTTTTTGCTTGATATGTTCTGAATTTATGCAAAAAAAACTCATAAAAGAGGCCACCCCCCCCCCCCTGTCCTTCCCTTCCCCCTGGTGAATGGAGCTCGTGATTTTTAATAATCATACCCATTTTTCTCGTTCCCAAAAATCTTCTTGTATTAAATATTGTTCCATTGGTTGATAATTTTTTAAGCTTTACAACAAAGTTTATATGGCACCCCCTCCTTTCTTCCCCTCTCTAAACTGTAAAGCGTTAGGGTCTATAATAATCTCGTAACCAAGTACCTTTCTATGCCATATTTGTTTCCATTTTTTGGCTTCGTTAGAATAAACTGAGAACTTATGCTAAGAAAATTGTATTGGGTTCAACCCCCTCCTCCTATGTACCTACTCACTGAAAGGAGGATGGTGTGTCAGATAATCATAGAATCATACCAAAATGGATTTCCATGTTAAGTTTTGTCCATTTCCCGGATTTTATGAAAAAAAAGTTAAATGTAAGCTTTCCTCTTCCCTTTCTTAAATTCCAATTCTATCATCTCACTGCAAGAAAGGAATTGTTTGACATAAAAAAATTTCTCGTTTTGAAATACCATCTCATGCCAAATTTGGTTTTATTTGCGATGTAAATTTTTGAGTTATGCTTAAAATTGAAAGGAAGTACCAACCCCCTTCCATTCGCTCCATTGAATGGAGGGGTGAGAACTTAATATTCATAAAAGTATTTTTTGTACTCAAAAAATTGTTGATACCTAGTTTTATTTCATTTACTCTATGTATTAATTCTCAAGTTATTCAAAAAAAAATGTATTGTAGCCCCCCTTTCCCCTTTATATCTTTCCGCTGAAAAAAGGTGAGGCTTCAATTTATAATAGAAACATTTCTCGTATCCAAATACCCTCACATGCCAAACATGGTTCAAATTTACTCGATCAGATTTCCAGTTATACTGAAAATTGTAAGGGAGACCTCTTCTCCCTCTTTTCATCCAACTTTTTGAAGGATTGAGGAATACCAAATAGTCAAAGAAGCATTTCTCGTACCCAAATATCGGTCCATGCCAAATTTGGTTCAATTTGCTGTTGTAGTTATTGAGTTATGCAATAAAAATTGTATGAAACTTCCCTCTCTCTTTCCTTTCTCCCCGCTGCTGGAAGAAGGAAGGGGTCTCAAGCAATCATTAGAACATGTCACGTTCCCAAATATCCGCCCATGCCAAATTTGGTTCCATTTGCTTGATTAGTATTTGAGATATGTAAAAATTAAAAAGAGGGCCGCTCCCCCCTTTATATCTCCCTACTGGAAAGAGGGAGGGGTCTCAAATAATCATAGAAGTATTTTTCGTATCCAAATACCTCCCCATGCCAAATTTGGTTCCATTTGCTTTATAAATTTTTGAATTATGTAAAAAAAATATGAAAGATTCCCTCCCCCTTTCAATTGCAAAAAGGGAGGGGTCGCAAATAACCATTGAAATATTTTTCGTATCAAAATACCTTCCCATGCCAAATTTGGTTCCAATATTTTGAATAGCTTTCGAGTTACATGAAAAATTGTAAGGTAGCCCCCCTCCCCCCTTCCTATCACCTCACTGAAAGTAGGGAGGGGTACCTTATATTCATTGAAAAATTCACGGTTCTCAAATACCACTCCATGCCAAATTTGATACCATTTGCTTGATTGGTTCTCGAGTTATGCGAAAATTTGTCTTTTGCTTGGGAGGCCCCTCCCCCCCTTCATGAGAAAGGGAGGGGTCTCAAACCATAATAGGAACCTTCCCCGGCCTTCAATACCCCCACCTGCCAAGTTTCACGTAAATCGGTTTAGTAGTTTCTGAGTCTATAGGGAACAGACAGAAAGACAGACAGACAGACAGACAGACAGAAATTCATTTTTATATATATAGATAACACCTAAATTTTGACCGGTTTCTGCCCGGTTTTTGGATTTGAAAAATTGAAATCCATGCCCGGATTTTGCCGGGTTTTTTTAAAAAATGCCCGGAATTGCTAGGCCTGGATGGGAGTGGAAAAAATTCTGGCAACCTTACTCTAGGTCTAAGACGTTTCATACTACGGCTCTTTACGACTCGAATTGAAACTAATTTTTAATTGTCAATTTCGATTTACAATTCAATAAACCTTTTGCATTGAAACACAAATCTTGAGTGTAATCATAACTTTATTATTTATTACTTTGACAGTGAAAAAAATCTTCAAAATTACTACAAATTTTATGTAGATAGAAATATTTTTCAAGAAACCAATTTTGGTCTCAATTTTATTTTGTGCTTTTTTATCTTCTAAATGTTTAACTCCACATTCAAAATTCTCTTTTTTCTATGGTGTGAAATAAATAACTAATTTTGAATAATTTTGGTACCTTGAAGCCTTTGGAAATATGTCTAAATTATTTATCCCTTCGTTGTATAAAGTAACAAATTTGCAACAATTAATGTTTAAAAAAAAGTGAAAAATCGTATTTTATTTAAATTTTTATCATCATTTTCAACTGATTAAAATGATTTTTAACGAAAAATTAAAAATCATTAAATGAAGGGTTAAGATAAAATAAAAAAAAACTAAAAATTGGTTTTTCTCATCATTCTCTAAGACCGCAAGTTTATTTTATTCAAATAATATGTTGAATTTTAGAAATTACTAAATGCAAAAATCAATAAGTTTTTCAAACCTCAACGAATTTGTTAAATGATATAAAACCTTTTTTGATTTTCTTCAATAATATCGTAAATATTTACTCCAAATTGTTAAAAACTGACGAGTACATTCTTTTTTGATTATTCAGCGTCATCATCATCGTCAAGTTTCAATTCATTCATTGAATAAAACATAATAAACAAATTCATAATCAGTTTTTTGTTTGATAAAAGCTTATTAGCTCATCAGTTTTCAATGATTGATTTCACCCAAAACTGATTCATTTTTAAACTTATAATCTTCATATCACTAATAAGAAAGGTGATAGACAAAATTTGAAATAACAACGAGTTCAGGAGGCCAAAATCTACCATGGGCATCAAAATGTTGTCTCTTGAATTGTTAAATATATTCCATTAAAAAAGTTTTAAAAAAATACGTTTTTATAGAAAAAAAAAATTTCTTACATGTTGAATCTTATCGTTTCATCTTCATTATATTTGAATTTGAATTTGAAAAAGTTTAATGACCTTTAGTTATATATATAAAAAAAAGTTATAAGGATTGAATAGATATTGAAAATAAGTAAGTCTTCATGGATCAAATTTGGATTTTCATAATCTTGAAATGTTCTTACTAAAAGTAGGGGAGAGTGTGTGTTGAGATAAAAAATCTCAATCCAACTGTCATCGTCGTCGCTTTGCATAAGCATGTTTTTCTATATGTTGTTGACTTATGAACGCATGATATGCTTTTTTATTAAACTAGCCTAGAAAAATGGACTTCATAATTAAACAAGTACCCGAAAAATTGCATCCGCGGGAGACTTAAAGTACATAAAAAAATAGGCTCATACGCTTATGATCTTAGTTTTGTCATGATCTTTCACGAAAAGGAATTTTTGATGTAATATCAATAAGTCACACAAACGCAACCAATTTGCAAATCATAGCTTGTGGGCAATCGTGGGCCACATTTTGTGGGTTATCTCGGGCCACCTATATTTTGGTGATTTTATACACATTCAGAACTTAAAATACGTTTATCATACCTGAAAAGTTTTCTTAAGCCAAATAAAGAGTTGTGAAGAATATTTTGTCCATTTTTTTCCAAATCGATAGAGACAAACATAAATCCTATATAAGGAATTTTGCCGAAACGTTCGCGAGCCAGGATTTAGAAACTATTCGATCATACACAACTCTCTTATTAAATTCTCCAACTGAAATTGCTTTAAAATAACTAAATGAATTATGAAATTTCAGTTTTGAGTCAACTCATAAACTTTGCACGTTATTTAGTCAATTTGTATTTAGTGGCCCACGATTCCCCACCATTTTTCAAAATCCAAACGTTATTACTTTTTTTAAAACAGTCAGAATTCGGGGAATCATTTTATTTAAAAAATAATTAAAAATGTCTCATGATACCTTAAAAATGTAGAAAACCTTTCCATTTATTTTTTTTCTTGGTATCTTTTATAGTAAAAAAGTAATGAATCAAAGAAAAAAGTGGCCCATGATACCCCGCTCTCTCCTACTTAATTTTACCTTTAAGGACGATAAATTTAATAAACATTTTATAGTTATTTTCAAATAAATATACCGAATATTATTTAAAGATTTTTTTTCAATTTTCAAATAAACTAACCCAACCCAAGCTTATCAAAAATAATTGAAGTACTTTTCATAAGTTTGGCTTTGTTTTTCTACTATGAGTTTTTGTGTTCTGATAACATAATCTTGGAATCTTTTTAACAGAAGTTTTTAATAAGAAAGACTTGTTTTTTGCTTTTCTCAGGACCCAATATTTCAAGTGACGACGCCAAAACATTCATTTGATAATTGGAAGAGTTTGAATATGATAAAAAAAATTATCGCTGACTTTGATCCCTGGCATTCTTGAAATATTTTTTTTTTCTTTTTATCAATTGAATTTAATCATCATCTATCTGTTTTGAATAAATTCGCTCAAGTTCGTAAAGGATTTTCTTTTCCTCATCGAGAATTCACATTTCAAATCGTGATCGATTATTATCTCAAATTCGAATGGGCACAGAGATATATTTAATCTACTCTTCAATTGAAAGTAAACCAACAGAACATCAAACCGACGACGAACCAACCTGAAGCACACCGAGACGACTGCTGACTAGGAGCATTTTCTTGACGTCGATTTCAAATATGAAGAGACGGCCGTTAGGGAAACACGCGGCAAAACAAGTTGTGAGTTTCGAGATAGTGTGCATAGGAAATAGTTTTTTGTAAATATGTATTGTCAAATTTATTACTTTCTATCTAGTTTAAATACAGTTTTTCTGAAGATGGCTGAAGCTCAGTATGCCGAAACGTAAAAAACAGCAGTTTTAATTTCATCCTAAATAAATCACCGAAAAATTATCAATCAAAGAAAACCAATTGAAAGTAAAAGAACAATATGTTATTTTGAATAATTAATATGGGAGAGTGGGGAATAATGGGCCACTTTTCTTCGTTGTTCCATAACTTCTTTATTATAAAAGATAAAATGAAAATAAAAAATGGTATGGTTTTCTACATTTTCAAGGTATCATAAGATTTTTTTTTTAATTTTTATTAAGTTTTTTACCCCAAATTCTGACTGTTTGAAAAAAGCAATATTTTTTGGATTTTGAAAAATGGTGGGGAATCGTGGGCCACCAAATCCAAATTGACCAAATAACATGCAAAGTTTTCGAGTTGATCCAAAACTGTGATTTCCTAATTCATTTCGTTATTTTAAAGCAATTTCAGATGATGAAATAAAAAAGAGAGCTGTGTATGATCGCATAGATTTCAAAACCTGGCTCGCGAACGTTTTGACAAAATTTCTTATATAGGATGGAACAATATTTTTCATAATTTTTCATTTGGCATAAGGAAACTTTACAGATAGGAAAAACGTATTTTAAGTTCTGAATGTGTAAAAAAACTTAAAAATATAGGTGATTCAAGATGTGTGGCCCACGATTCCCCACAAGCTATGATTTGCAAATTGGTTGCGTTTGTGTGACTTATTGATGTTTCATCAAAAATTCCTTTTCCACGTGCAAGATTATGACAAAACTAAGATAATAAGCGTATGAGCATATTTTTGTTTTTTACTTTAGGTTCCCCATCGATAAAATTAGCGGCTGTTTTTTAAATTATGTATGCAAATTTTTCTAACTTTTTTCAGCTTGATAAATAAAAGAAGCATATGATGCGTATTTCAGTCAACAACATATAGGAATTTATGCTCACGCAAAGCGACGACGATGACAGTTGGTTTGAGATTTTTATCTCAACACACATCTGAGATATTAAAAGTGGCCCACGTTTCCCCATAGCCCACGATACCCCACTCTCCCCTACCTATTTAACATTTATTTTACTTTGCCAAAAAAAATCAATCATGGTTTATTCCTCTCAAATTTGATAATATATATATATTATGCATTCTAGTTCTGTGCACTGATACTCTTGTCCAAAGTTTGAAGTTCTGGTTTTATCCGAAATTTTTACTCACATTCGTTCTTTGATATATATTGACTTAAATTTTTTAGTTCATAACAAGGATCATCATTTTGAATAAATAATTTATAACTTACTGGAATCAAGATTGATTTTAAACATTGATTCTTATTTATTTTTAATCGTATAAGTATAATTTATAATTTTTTTTTTTTGGAAGTTGGCTGATAGTTACAAGTAACAAAAAATGGTTAAGAAATCAATTTTGCCTATTTATTGTGCATTTTTTATATTGGTATTATTTCTAGCTAAAATTGAATTTCGAAAACTCCTTCCATGGGAGGTTTCTTTGCAGGAGTAAACTAATCATTTTTCTTGCTAAATCTGAGCAATTTTTCCAATTATGGTCTAGTAAATCTCCACGGAACTTGAAAATATGGAATCCGTCAAATATATGGACGAAACAAAGTTTCTACATAAATCATCAGAAATAGAATAGTTATGAAAAATTGGAAAAGTTCCTCCCTGATAGTGGTAGTAGCTAAAGAACACCGGAATTCGTTCTCTTTTACATTTTCTTTGTCCTTGCAATAAAGAATTGAAACATTTAAATCGGATTTAAAAAAAAAGATTTAGATTGATTTTCAAGAATAATTTACATTGTTGCAAAAATTTTGAGATTTTTAACAAGTTTGTGATGTTGAAACACTTGACTTGAACTTTTGACTGCTTTTCCAAATGACATAAAATCAGCAGCCAATTAACTCACCGATTGAGTCTTAAACCAAAACTCACCGTCACAAAAATAGCGTTATTTGTTTTTCCAATTTGATAAAGAAAAACAAACATTCATCTCAAATTGCAACGACGACAGCTGGATATACTTAGATGAACCCAACAATTTTCCCCACCGAGGGAAGATTCTCTCTCTCTCAGCAGACGACAGTTCCTAGATGTAACTCTCCACCCATTAAGGTCACTGTCAATCATCACATCGGCTCGCATCAATTCCGATGAAGCTTTCGCCACCCTTCTTGTTGGGGAAGAAAAAAGGGTGAACGGACATCAACGAACGACGACGTCAATGATGGTCTACAATGAATGAAAATAATCTGCCCACGACGACCAGCCACCAGGCGCATCCCCCAAAGGGAAGGAGAAGGTGGTTGATCTTTGATAAGTGCTGGTACGCTCTATGCTGATGCTCAAGTTTATAAACAGACTCATAGTATCGGTTCGAAAGATGGACGACAAAATGGAGACGCTTGGTGTGGACAGTTGGTCAAATTATGGCACGTGCTTTGGCGAGCTTGTAATTTTCTGGCGCCGCCGTCGTGTTTACAAGGAAAAGAAAGGAATTGTTACATCAAACCAAATTTCAAGCCCTTCGGTGAGGTTTTCTCAATAAGGGATTGAGTTTTCCTCTCTACAAACCTTTCATAAGCTGAAAATAGTGTGTCAGCATTCAAGGTTATTAGATAATTAACTCGAAAAATTCCAGTCAGCTAAGATTAATTAGAACTGGAATAATTGACGAAAATTATCCACCGTGCACCCGTTCAGGTTCCACGAGTGTGTGGCTGCGTAGTAATTTTATCAGGTTCAACGTATCAACTCTCCCGTCATCATTCTACCTACTATCCCACATCCCACTGCCCACTACACTAGAGATATAATAATGTCAAATCAAGTGGAAAATATGATCGGTTCCCGGTTCACTAATCGCCCGGTAATTAGACGTCATGTTCATCAATCAACAAACCACACCGTCGTCGTTGTTTCGTACTATTGTGTCTGTCTGTATGATATTCACCTATAATGACGCCTCAAGTTTGTAGACGCCAGAGGGAAATGTGATATGCAGTGAGACGGCGACGATGAAGAAAAAACGTGCTCAAATTAACACAATTACCGAGCAGGTTGTCATTCACGCGCAAATGTAATTTATTCGCAAGCTAAGCTACCAGCTTAGGCTTGGTATCAGGTCACAAAACTGCATCTACTAAAGGTATACGTCTCAGAACGGTTCGGTTCTTTCCAGTCCGATATGTGTGTAGAATGCTGCATATATTTGTTGTCTTTCCAGCTGAATCAACTTTTTTTTTTCAAACAAATATACACAGAGCGTGTACCATTTCACTTGACTGCAGTTTGATTAATTTGTGTTCCTGTTTCAGTTCGCATTAAGATTGGCGAAAGAAACTGATTCCACTTCCTGGCTTACACTAATTCTAGAAAGTTTTACTTATTCTAGAAAGTTTGAGCGATTATGCTTAAATTCTAAAACATGAGCTTAAAAGTGGAATTGTTAGAATCTTAATTTTTGATTACTTAGCTTGAAATCCTAACACGGATTTTCTACACACTGCTGTTATTCATTTAAGCATAAGAAAATTTCTATCCTTTTTTTTAATTTCCCTCCAAGATGAAAAGCATATGATATTATGATGGGGTTCAATGGATGTTGATGTTATTATACTTCGTCTCTTTGGGTTTATCGACTGTGAACAAATAAATTATTAAAAAATTTATCCTGTAGGTACATGATTCGAATTTCTAAGAACATAAATTGAGTCTGTACTATGGTTCTTCTACCAACTCTGAAATGACCTGTTCATCACCCATTAGTGGCTATTGAAAGTGCCTCCAGAATTATAGTCGCAGGAACAACCGTAAAAGGAGTCCAAAAACCCTCCGAAAATTATTATTGATAATTTATATAAGCAAACAGAATTTACGAAAGTTGTTTCAGGGGACCTTGGAGAATACTTTACGTTGTCAATAAAAACTTTGCTCAAACGACGCGACCCTAAAACGCTTTACATTTATTACATATTTTTAAATTGACAAGGCATCAAAGGCAACAAGGTAACATATTTTTATAAATGACTAGCTGACCCGGTAAACTTCGTCTTACCATGTTTAACTTGGCTTCTCGCTTTCGTGAACATGTCCTAGTTTTTTTTTACATATCCTTCTTGTCACGCTTAATTCTATCGGAATCAAACCTAAAAATTTAAACTCAATTCTACGGGTCTTAACATATGTAGGTTATCAAAACATTACCCTCAATCGATCTACATGCATCTTACAGGAAAACTTTTAATCTACTTTTCTTTGATTCAAATGCTTTGAATATTGCCGAATGGTGTCAGGTATCAGCTTCCCGTTGAAAATTTGAGTTTTTCAGCACTCAACGCGACCATCAAAGTTGGTAAGCCTCATGCAGCATGCTTAAAAAATCCACTCTTTGTAGCTTGTTCCATAAATAACTTTATGTTGATAATATCTATGTTTCATTTATTAAATACCATTTAGTTGATTTCAGAATGGGGGTGCCCAATATTATGCCTAACGCAGTACTTTCAACTCCCGAGTTTCTTCGGAGAGGAGATTTTTTACTAACCATTTTCAAGCAGCTTTTTGTTCACTTTTTTACCCTTGGCAGTGATAATTAAATAATATCCATATTTTCATCAAAACCATGTCAAAAAAAAGTTCACCGTTTTATTAATAATTTCAGCAAAAAATACTAATTAAATTCCTTTGAACATTTACCCAATAAATAAAAAAAACGATCGGTTTTGAAAGGAGAAAAAAATATGTTTTATTGTTTTATATTCAACCAAATTACAGCAATTTTATTTGCATTTTTATCCTAATGGGAATATCTGCCAATTTAAACCATTGTTTTTTTAAGATTCTAACTGAAAAGGTTATTTAATTTTTAAAAACCGAAAAGAGCTAATCTGTTAAGGCTACAATGATTCCATGAGTTCATTCGTTTTTTTCTGGAAGTTTTCATGTAAATATACCTCGAAACCTTAAAAACATATAAGTGTCTTTCGGCTATTATCACAGTTCAACTTTCATATTCTCTCAAAAAGAAATATTTAAGTAAAGGTACATTTGTC
This sequence comes from Uranotaenia lowii, assembly GCF_029784155.1. NCBI lineage: Eukaryota > Metazoa > Arthropoda > Insecta > Diptera > Culicidae > Uranotaenia > Uranotaenia lowii. Next base: position 168,700,353 of record NC_073692.1, on the reverse strand, counting down.
CCATTTACTGATGCAAGTGAAAACACATTGCTCTTTTTCAGATGCGTCAGCGTAAAGACTTTGAAATAAATTTAATACTTTTTTCTGTTTGTCTATTTTATCAACTTTCATTGATATATCTTCAGTTTTTTCCAGAATAAAATAATGCTTGGTACTTCAACTTCGCTGAACACTGTTTTACCATAAGACCTTCATTTACATAGACATTTGATAATTTTGAATATCCGCTTCAGATTCAACATTCAGCATACCGTTTCTGATCATTTTGAAGAAATAATTCTTAAAAGGTATATGTTTCATGACTAAAAGGCGCGTTGCCACCGTTGGTTTCACCGTGTGAAATGACAGGAGTTAATATCATTATCGACACTTTCAGGTCATAATAAAAACTTATCAAAAAAAAATTCTGCTTCTGCTATCAAAAAAATAATGCTTCTGGAATATCAATCACAGAAAAACTTTTCAACAAATAAGCGGATCTAAAGTTGATGAATCTCATCACTATTGGTCACCCTGAGATGATGATAACGCCGTAAAGTAGACTAGATTTCTAACAATTTATCCACCGCTATAATGATGCCAGTTGTTCATTCCTTTGTAATTTGGTTCATCATTAAGCGGGAAAAGTTGAAATTAAGGCAATGTACAAAATAAAAATCCTCTTTGGTTTTAGTTTTCCTCAAGAAAAGTCGTTCTTATTTTCCCTACCCGAAGTCAGAAAATGGTCTGACGAAACATTGGTGCCGTGACCAGGATTGGGCAGCTTTCGCCGGAAGATTGATACTTTTGACATTGCGTTAAGCTGCCCTCTTACCTGTTGTTTAAACCCGTAATACAAGCAACTCGATTGAACCGGAAATTAATCTACCCAGAGGAGCAGAACTTTATGGCCGACGTGTTACCCTACCGAGTAACCCTAGACGTATCAAGGTGAACCTGGACCCATTGAGCAATCCTGAACTGACCCTAGACCCAACGCTTCCAGAGTTTTTTCATCGTGTAACCAGTTCCAGTGAGCAACGATCCAAGCCACCCTGTAATCCCAGTTTCATTGTCCCGTTCCCGATCAGCGAATGACCCAGATGGGAGGTACTGGTTCCAAAGCCAGCCATCTGGGCTCCTGCCGTACCGGTCGCCCGGCCAGTACTAGCTCTCAGCAGTACATCGAAGGTGCTATGAGAGTAATTGCGCCATTTGCTGATCACTGGTGTTTTTTGGATCTCAATTTAACTCACTCGAACGAAGAATTCCGATGTTTATAAGCCCATGTCCAAGAAGAGTCCCGCAGAACCGCAGATTTGTTGACCCGAAGACCCGTTGTCCCGCTGTCCCGCAGAATCGTTGACCCTCAGAATCGTTGACCCGCAGAATCGTTGTCCCGCAGAATCGTTGTCCCGCAGAATCGTTGTCCCGCAGAGCCGTTTTCCCGAGGATCCTCAACTTTCAGCAAGCACGACATACCTACCTTTCCGTTCCATTCTGACCATCCAGCTGATAGACACCGAAGCACCCGTTGACCTGCTAAACGATTTCTTAAAAAATATTTCATGTTTTCCGCCGAAACCTGCAGATTTAAGGTAAACAGTGTACCGCGCTGATTGAACAGAGGAGTGAAGTGAAATCTAAACAAAGCTAGGGTTATCAATTGTAAAACAGTCGTTTTAGGTGGCCAGTATGATGAATCTCATCACTATTGGTCACCCTGAGATGATGATAACGCCGTAAAGTAGACTAGATTTCTAACAATTTATCCACCGCTATAATGATGCCAGTTGTTCATTCCTTTGTAATTTGGTTCATCATTAAGCGGGAAAAGTTGAAATTAAGGCAATGTACAAAATAAAAATCCTCTTTGGTTTTAGTTTTCCTCAAGAAAAGTCGTTCTTATTTTCCCTACCCGAAGTCAGAAAATGGTCTGACGAAACAAAAGTCTCTTCTATGTAGCCAAAATATGAATACTGTGTAAAAAAATAGGAACCTGTAAACAGTTTTTCGGTGAATGATTTAAAAAAAAAGTTCAGTTTATTTAGTCAGATTGTTTAATTGGGCTCAACGGTTTATAGATGAAGAAATAATGTGAATATGTATATATGAATAACGTATAAATTTTTTGTAAATGTTGAACGTTTGCACTTGATCTAGTGTATTTTTTAACTGAAAATTCTTTCATTTTTATTGATAACTTTCACTTATGCTTGCAAAAAATCAAAAAGTTCTTTGCATTAGGCCTTAAAATAAACATCAATTCTATATAATCCTTTTGAAAAGACAGACTCTTGTTCAGCTCATATGTCTGTTCATCTTCAATGGATTTTGTTGTTGTTCTGTAAATTTAAAGGCACCCGAAACATTTTCAGTTAAACACATTTGTACATGTTCGAAAAATGTTTCTAGGGGTATTGGATTTTAAAATTGTATGTAAATCTTCCCACTTTCTTTTTTTCAAATGTCCGCAAAGAGTCGTACCATAATTTTATATGCATCAGTACTAAGTTCATATTTTTCAGACAACAATTTCTGCAGAACTTGAAATAGTTTTGTTTTTAAATCGTTGAAATGGTATTGATTTGATTGGCAAAATATCAAACTGGGCGTCATTCATTACTATGGGCTGTACAAATGATCTAGGAATCAAGAAGAAAAAAAACACATCTAGGCTTCATATCGCTACCACATGCATTGAAATTATGCTTGGTTTAGAAATGCGCGCCCAAATATTTCAACTAATCAGTATGCTATGCCATCGTTACCATCCTCTCTCGACGTTTGCTTGCGACGCCTTGGACGACCATGGAGACGAAAAACAAATCGCCCGGCGCCCGAAGTAAAAAAAATCTCCAAAAATGGATGTCATGACTTTAATTTCATTCAAAAAACTACTAATTTAATTATTACGGACAATTGATGCGACTTTCTGTTATTTTTATTCGATATAAACCGATTCGCATGCCTACAGAATATTCTAAAAATAATTGCATTTCAATCGTTTGGGTAACTTCGGAGGAGTAGTACTACAAACACCGTTACAAGAGAATTTTATATAATAGATTTTTTATCTATCAGCAGCTTTTTGAGATAACTTTTGAAAACAGGTTGAATTGGATATTTACTGAAACGCGTGCCTCTACAGTCCGTTTTTGTTATACAAAGGTTTGAAAGGGAATTGGTATCGAATTCTCTCGAATGCGAGCATGAACGTTACGAAATGTCTCCCAAATAGACTTTTTTCTATACTTTGATCCTAGCCTTTAGGCCGAGAAGCGATTTAAATAGCCTTTTTTGTGACATCTCAATTGCATCACTCAGTATTGAAGCTACAAATAGGGCCCCAAATTGCTTTCTATGGACATGAATTTACAAAATGATCACCTATATTTTTTTGCTATATTTCAACTGCATTCGCCATTTCATAAATATGAAATTAGAACGATCATCACTAAAGGGTGATTATATGCTGATGAATCTTTTTTTTTTTGTAGTTTGGACATTGTTGAAATGTATAATGTTTATTGAAACTGGCAACCAGCGTTGTCAGATCTACGGATTTCTCCGTAGATCTACGGATTTTAAGCACTTCTACGGAGCTAAGGATCGATGCCTAAAATCTACGGACTTTCGGCATTTCCTACGGATTTTCTACGGATTATTGAAAAAAATGAACGGGTTTCACCGGATTAACGAAAATTCTACATGACGACCGAAAATAGGTCATATTTCCAAAATCAGTACATTTGTTGATTTTCGTCAAACCTACGGACGTGAGCTGTTTGCAATCTGGCAACGCTGCTGGCAACTGACCTTCACCCAAACAACCTTCCCCAATGTGCCAGAATGCTCTTCCAGCGTAACGAGAGTAACCCTCTCCGTGATCAGCTGCACCCTATCTCCGCTTCTGGCTTATCCAGCAGCTAGACTGTTCGAACTCTACGCTGCCCTGTTGCGAATCCTGGGAATTCTTTCGGACGTCGGACGTGACGGCTTCAAGAGTAACCCTCTCGATCCGTGAACCTCCCCGGACTCAAGCTCTGGAGGAACGTCCTGGCTGGCCAGAAACATCTCGCTGGCTGTCTACTGGCTACTGGCTAGTGGCTGGCTTTTCTGCACTGGTCGCTGGGGAACTCGCTAGCCGCAAGTATTGAGAGCAGTGCTGCAATTTTCTGAAGCACAAAATGAGAATGACTTTGAATTTCTATCAGTGTAGAAAGCTCAAGCTGACATGAATGGAGCCGAGACGTCAACAAATTCAAAAGCTTCTGATCGACACAGTCATTCTCATGCTTTCGTCAAGCTTTGTCAATATAGCTGTCAGTCAGTTGAAAGCTCATTCGTGAACCAGGACAAACTTGTTTCGCTCGGCTGCTACGATAGCGATTTTCGCTCTTTGTATTCGATCAGTGAATGCAGCTTTAGCATTCAATCAGTGTCAGCAAAAGTTGCTGATAATTTCGGTAGACATTTGTTTCTGCCATTTTTGCAATTGGAATTTGAAATGAAAACACGATTTGTAAACCGCTATGACTAAACGATTTTTCAGACGAGGGACGGGTGGCTTCGTAGGTAAGAATTTTTTTTACTGAAGTAGAATTTACTAAAACTTTCTCAACGGAAGTATTTTAGCGACAATGACTTGAATGACAAAATATATTGTCTATTTTTATGACGAATTATCTGCACATAGTGTTTGTTATTAACTTTCTTTTAGTTTTTCTCAGATCATCTTTGTGATAAATAAAATGACCACCTCATGAATTAATCAATTTTATTGCATTTCGGATTATTTTACTAGCAAATTCATAAGTATTCCATAATATTAACCTGCAATCCTAATTAGTTTTGATAAGTTTCAGGATAAAAATTTAAAAACAAAATGTTGAGAAGTTCAACAAATTTCAATATAAAAAAGTTACAACGCATGCAAGTGACCGACTACTCGAATGAAAACGCAATTTTGAAAGGTTTTTTCATAATTAATTTCATCGTTGATTGTCGTAAACATAGTTTCTTCCGCAAGCCTAGCGAGTCGATTCGCCCAAGCTTTGTCACCATTCGACTAAACTTAATGATATTGAAATGAAGCTTTCATCACTATCAGCATTGTTTGCCTGAAACTGAAAATGAAGATTTGCTAATCTCATGAACCTGCAAAGAGCCTGAATGTACACTAACAATCGATGTCTCCGATTGGTGAATGAGTGTGCAGAGTGCTTTTGGGATTGAGCTTTCTGTTCATTCTCGTATGAATCCAGTTTGAATTGAACTGACCGATACACTGCAATAAATTCAATTGAATATTGAAAGCTGACACTGAAAATTTGCAGCACTGATTGAGAGAACCCTCTCACTAACTCGTTTTCCAAGTTTCCAGACGCATCTGGGCCCATAACCTGTTGAAATGAGTAATAAACGCAAGTTTCAGTGGTGAAATTGAGTCAATTCTTTGTTCATTGCTTCATTAAGCTCCTTACATAGCTACACTCTACACTAGCGATTGCTAGGCGAGGCTAGGCGACTGCCCAATCGTGGGTTTCAACATGATCATTACATAATGTTATTCTTCTAAAACCCATTTTTTTCAATGAAACATTCACGGGAGTTTTATTTTTATGATTATATACCACATCAGTTTTACGAAGTACATTGTCGTTCAAGAAACATTTTTTATTTTTTTTTCTAAAATTGTATAGCTACATGGGCAAAATAACTTAACGTTAATACTTTTCGGTTGCAAATTATGAATATATTTCTCGATTTTTTGTCGTTTTTCAAAACCCCACCATAAGTCGGGGTTCAACATTTTTTCGCTACATTTTTTTTGAAACAATAACTCCAGAATGGTCATTAGTTTTAGACCTAACTGTAAATTACTATTTCAGATTAAAAAAAAACCCATGGATGAAGGATTTCTGATGCTACTTTATTTTTTTAACATAGGTCCATTTCAAGTTTTCTCATGTTTTTAAGCTTAAGCGTAGTTGTAGCTTTTAAAAACTGCTCGTCAAATAGTTGTTATTATTTAGCAATTCTGCGCAAAAAGTTAATTTAAATGTCAACTAGATTTTAAGATGGTTTATATAATTCTATTTTTGATTTATTTTTTCATGAAGTAACAAAAGAATAACAGACTTGTATGTATAACATAAAGAGGCAAAAGCATTTTTTTTCAATTAGTTTTCCGTAAAAGTATGTCATGGCCTGTTAAACACGATTTAAATAGAAAAATTAAAAACTTTGAAATGAAGGGTCTTTTTGTGAAAACCCTTGAATAAATTCCAATTCTGAATAAGTTGATACACTATTTATTGCAAGTCCAGATTATGACAAAAAGGATTCGGAACTCTAGCGAAAATCGACGGACAAAATCGAAAAGCGCCACCATCAAATGCTGCGGCAGAAATGCAACTAATCAGTAAAACCCGCAAAGGAAAACAGTACACGGTCGGAAATAACAAGCAGTTTGAGGGTTCATCTACACGACAAACACACTGAGGTCTTTCTCTACGTGGTCTTGGCTCTCCAAAATTAGCACGGGTTTTCGTTATCAGAGTCTTCAATCGCTATTTAAAGCTTTTTCTTCCTTGGGGGCTGTTCAGATACCACTTGGATAGAAAAATGAGATTTGAGACCCCCTCCTATCCCTCAGTGAACAAGCGTGGAAATTTGGCAAATCCCAACCCCCGTCCCCGGATAATCACGTGGACAGATTTGAATTTTTTTTTTCAAATCTAATTTGAGAGTACTTTACACTACTTTTTGCTTTTTTGTTATTGAAATGGCTGATTTGGAAAAAACGAAATAGCACTTCCTGATATAAAATCTTTTCTCAACGGGATCCATTTCCTCAGAACAACTGGATACGGCTGTAAGAAATATTTCACCTCTTGATTCTTCCTTAAGCCGTATTTCATTCGATGACGCAGCCATTCTGAAGGCGACAGCCAAGCTTAAAAATTCATCATCTACGGGTCCGGACGGGATACCAGCTATTTTCTTGAAACGTTTCATGCCACATCTACTGACTCCCATTAGGCATATTTTTCGAGCTTCGCTGGACTTCGCAATCTTTCCCTCGCTTTGGAAAGAAGCTTACATGTTTCCTGTTCACAAAAAGGGAGATAAGAAAGATATAGACAACTATCGTGGAATTTCAGCTCTTTGTTCGATAGCCAAATTGTTCGAATTGGTTGTTCTGGATCCGATTTTCTCGTCCTCGAAGCAATACTTTTCCAACGATCAACACGGATTCTTGCCAAAACGATCCACGACAACAAATTTGCTGACTTTCACATCATTCGTGCAAGATAGCTTTGCCATGAAGACCCAAACTGACGCCATCTATACTGATCTGTCTGCTGCTTTCGACAAAGTAAATCACGATATTGCAATCGCAAAACTCGAACGCTTAGGATTCGGTGGATCCCTCCTGGACTGGTTTCGGAGCTATTTAACAGGACGAAAGTTATCAGTGCAAACTGGAAATTACTTTTCAAGACAGTTCTCCGCTTGCTCAGGTGTGCCCCAGGGAAGCCACTTGGGACCGATAATTTTTGTCATCTATTTTAACGATGTACTCATTCTCTTGGACGGACCAAAACTTGCGTATGCCGACGACCTCAAACTTTTCCACACCATCAACGGCCAAGACGATATCGATCTTTTGCAAAGGCAGTTCAACACCTTCGCTCACTGGTGTGACACCAACTGCTTGCCTCTGAACCACAGCAAATGTGCGGTCATTTCATTTTCTCGCAAGCGGAACCCTCTTTACGCAGAGTACACTCTCGGGAACGAAACCATCGCCCGGGTGGAACACACCAACGATTTGGGAGTTATCCTAGACCATCGGCTGGAGTTTAAGACTCATACGAATTACATCGTTGATAAAGCTTCTAGAAGTCTTGGCTTCTTATTTCGCGTAACAAAGGAGTTTAAAGATGTGTACTGCCTGAAAAGCCTGTATTGCAGCATAGTCCGCTCAACTCTCGAATATGCATCTGCAGTTTGGTGCCCATTTTACCAGAACGGAGCTGAACGAATAGAGGCTATCCAGCGGCGCTTCATACGGTATGCCCTGCGACACTTGAACTGGTTAGATCGGTTTTGTTTACCCAGTTACGAAAACCGTTGTCGCCTAATTGATTTAGACACGCTTCAAAATCGTCGAAACGCTGCACGTGCTTTAATCGTAGCAGATCTCCTTGCGTCGAGGATCGACTCTCCTACGCTGCTGGAGGCTATTCCCCTCAGTGTGCGGCCCCGAGGATTAAGGAACCAAAATCTGCAGCTCTATGTTCCCATCCGGCTGAATAACTACGGAGCCAACAGCGCTCTAATTGGAATTTTGAGAACTTTCAACCGCTTCGCTGAGTACTTTGACTTCGACGTTTCAAGAGCTACTTTCCGAAGAAAAATTTTAATAGTTTCGAGAACTTTGTAGTTTTAAGTAGTTTTTAATTTATTATTTTATTAGGCTATCATTAGGATCAACATGTGATCCGTTGATGTTTTACACAAATAAACAAATAAACAAAATAGTTTTGAAAGTTTTGAATTTCTTATTTATCATATTTACCACATGCTTTCAAGTGGCTACTAGTTGTTTAAACTTAAACTGGGAAGCTTTGCAATTTTAAGATTTTGATTTAAACATCTTAATAAAACTAAATAAAATTTATCAGCATTTGAATGAATTAAACTAAATTAAATTAAGACCTTGGGAAAAAATTCTGTAAAATATAAAAAATCAGCATCCCAATCAAAATAAATATTGGCCACGTCATCAAAACCCTGAATCGCAATATCCTCAGCCCTGTTCCGTGGAATTTGGAATCAATAATCAGTCTTAACGAGATATGCCATACAAATTAGTTATCTGTTTTAATTGAAGACTTTTTTCTCAATTAAATTGAGTCAGTGGCATAGCTTTTCTTCAGAAATTGGTGAAAGTATGTCAGAGTGCATTTTCAAATGTATTTCAAAAATGAACAAAACCATATAAGAGTGCATTTTAAACCCTCCGGAACGAGGGGTACAAGTGAAAAATTCAATTATCGAGAAATGTTGACCTTTTCTGTCAGTAGATGGTGTTAAGGTTTGTTAAAAAATTGTCCGTTGGCATTTATATGCAAAATTTCAAGAGCTAGGTATCTTTGAATATATTATTTTTGTCAAAACCCCTTTATATTTCTTAATACAGTAAAAGTAACTAGACAATTTCAGAAGAATATTTGAGAATCACGAAAGTAGTAAAAATATCTACATCACAAAAGCCCTAGCTCGCATTTTCACCAACTATTCGACTAATTATAATAAGGACAGCTCGAACGAGTATGGTTTTAAAATCTGGTAAAAAATACTTCGAAGAACCTTCAAATACGGGAGTGGGCACAAACAAGACAATTTTCCTAGCGCCCAGAAAAAAACATCTTTCCTAGTGTATATGTTTATTTTGGAACATTTTTTTTTTCAAATCTAGCGAAACATTTCAAAAGGGCGAACTTTCAAAAAATTGATAAAATTCAGTTGGGCGAAACTGCCTGTTGATGCATTTTTGTTGAAACGTGAAGTTACGCCTATTCAAAATGAGGTTCATTTTTCTATTCGTGTAGGGCCAATAAGCGTAACTGAGTTGACCGTGTATGACAAAACGGCCTAATAAGTTTTTACGTGTAGGACCAATGGGCGAAACTTCAAAACCAAAACAAAAACGGCCGATCAATAATGCGAAACTTGCAGGCGTAACTGAAATCGAAAACAAAAAAAGGCGAAACTCGAAAATCTCTGAAATTTAGTGAAAAAAGTTAAAGTTCTTGATAATCAACGAACAATAAGTGAATATAATGCACATTTTCTTTTTATTTTTTTTAACATAAAATGGTCGATTTTTCAAATAGAATTTGATCTGATTTTTCGAAATTTCAAACGCATTTTTCTCGTTTCGAGCTAACTGCTAGTTTCGCCCTTATAAAATGTTACGCTAGAAATTTTTTGAGCCAATGGTTCAATGAACATAAAAAAATAATCATAGCTGCGAATTTTGTTTTTGAATCATAGGGATTTTTATGTATTTTGTAGTTTAAAATACTTTCAAATTCGAAGGAAAATCATGAAGTCAGTATCAAATTCAAAATATTGTAAAAAAAAATTCATATCGGATTAAAAAGTTTTTTCTCAAGAAATATGCCACTTTTTTCGAGGCTCAGCTCTGTAATCGGACAACTGCGCCTGTAATGCGACTACCAAATTAAAATCATTTTATGAAACTCAAAAATGAGTTATATCGTAAAATTGATGTATATGTTCGTTTAAAGGTCAAAAATCATATATTAAATTTTGAGTCTGCACTCGGCTGGGTTTCAATTTACACCAATCATATCGTCAATATCGTTTCCAGATCATTCATGCAACGAAAATTAAAAGTTATAATCAAATTTTAGAATTGACAAAAAAGATCAGTATTTCTATTGCAATTAATTGCGACTCTACATTAAAAAATAATTTAACTGCACAAGATGCACAAGATAATTTAACTACACATTTATGCATGTATTTTAATAACTGATTTTGAAAGATTCTGGCATTATGATTTCGAATATTTCGTCAGATTTTGTCATTTGAAGATTGCAAAGTTTCAATAATAACTTAAATTTTGGGCTGCATAAAACGAAGTTTTTGTTTGTAATGTTTGTTTGTTTTATGCAAGCATTTAAATATCATAAAGCGTATTTTCAACAGAATCCTACAAAAATATCAGTTTAAGACTGATATAAACTTTGAGTAAATCTACAAAATGGAATTTTTCTGAGGTAAAATATCCTTTTTGTTAATTTTTATAAGTATAAGGAATCCTAATTGCTTTGTACAAATCGAGGGATTGCAACAAAGGGAGAATAAACGGGAATGATCACTAATTCTAAAAATCTAAAGAATTACCAAATACAGTTTGATATGAAGAATCGTATAGCATAAATAAAAACTCCAAATTGATCTTTTATGCATGCGCTTACAGTCCTGTTTTCTGAATGGCTCAATTGGAAAATTTTTAATCATTACAATCCCAAATATAAAGGATTCTCTCACGTTTGGAATCCCCCGATTAAAATACAATGAAACTGCATTTCATATCCTATGAAGGAAACATATTAAGAAACAGTTAAAATATTTGCCACAAAACGAAGCATTAGTTTGTCTAATCGACCAGTATTTGAATTTCATTCGCGACGATTTAGATCACCGCTGGATGTAATATTTCGGGGTTTCTTTTGTTGATTTTGTTCGGTGATGTTTTTAAAAAAAAATCGCTTGTTTTACGTTTCGGTCTACTTTATTCGACCATCCTCAGAAAAAAAAAGCTATTTTTCCACCAGGCTAGAGCAGAGAGACGGCCCTAGCAGGCGGAAAAAATAGCTTTTTTTCTGAGGATGGTCGAATAAAGTAGACCGAAACGTAAAACAAGCGAATATTTATTAAAAATATCACCGAACAAAATCAACAAAAGAAACCCCGAAAAAGTATTTGAATTTCGTATCGAGTCCTTTCACCAGCAAAACACTCGGTTTTGACCATTTCTCTTGAACTTGCAATCAATCAGCGGCTTCTCCATTGCTCATTTTGGGAAACAATCAGCCACCCGCACTCCCAGGAGCCTCATTAGCGAATGACGTTCTTCCGGTAAGTGTTTTTCCCGAAATAAACTACTAACATCCTGGAAGCACGCAAATGCCACAGGACGGCAGCCAACCAGCCAGGCATCTAAAGAGAAGCTTTCGAACGTGTTATTTGTGTGAGCATTTTTTTCCTTTTCCCGGTAAGTTAATTTTTCCAAACAGGTAACCTGTAGGGAAAAATAAATACTCGGCTCATCGTTCATTGAGAGCGCCATTCAGACATATGAGCTGCCTGCCGTTGAAAAGGTAGATATAGGAAATAGTCATATGAGTTTTCCGCTACTCGAAAGCACTTGTTTTTCTTCCGTGTGCCTGATGTGTGGGAGTGAAGTTGCTCGCGAAGGCTGCCTTCCTGCTCCCGGAACTCTTGATGGGACTGAAAATGACCGGAATAAGTAAACAGCTGTCTGTACCCCCACCCTTTTCTCCTTTCTCCACACGTAAAGTTCTGTTTTCTTTGGAATGGCGCAGCATTTTCCAGCACCCAGAATATCTGCTTGGTACAGTGGCAATATTTTGCAACGGTTTATTACGACTTACGCTTATGAAATTGTCTTGGAATGCTGCCGGGATGTAAATTGTTTTCATCTACAGCACGTTTAAGCTCAGACACCTAGGTACCTAATTCTCGGTTTGTTCTGGGAGTCCATAAATTTTCGTGAAGTTCGTTAGACATTTCATTAAAAAGCACAAATGAATTTTTGTTTCATTAGCAACTTCTCTTGTCTGGACATGGTTGAGCTTTCTTGGCATCATCTGACGACATAGAAGAAGGAAACAAGTATTTCATTCAATAAGAAATTTCATAAAACCCTAGGAGAGCTCTCTTTACCTTTTGATCGTACATCAGAGAATTACACATTAAATTGATTAACAGCAATTAATATCGTGCAGCGTTTAAATTGTCAACCAAAATTAGGAAAACACTTCCAATTTTAAAAGGTTTTGATTCAGTTTTTGTCAGGTTCAACATTTAGTTAATGTTTGTGTCAAAATTTAAGATGAAATCCCATAATGTTAGTTTAAGAACCTTAAAAACCATTTACTGTAAAGAAAATGTCAATTGGACTTAGTTTAAGAACTGTTTTGTGCATCATTATCATGATTAAGGTTGCCATAATTTTTTCAGCGCGTATTCGGGCTGAAAAACCGGGCAATTTTCATATAAAAACCTGTCAAAATCCGGGCATTCGATTTCAAATTAACGACCATAAATCCGGGCAATAACCGGGCAAATTTTGTCAAAACTCAGAAAAACCTCAACAAAAATCAAAAAAATTAAATGAAAAAAAAATGTTATCCTCAAAACTTATCGATTGATTTTTAACCGTATTTTAGGCTTCCAAAAAACTTTTCATGTTTTTTTTTATAAAACTTACTCAAAAAATTTCATTTTGGAGGTGTTTTTTTTTGATTAATTTGTCAAATAAATTGAAAAAAATCCGGGCAAAATCCGGGCATTTTTCAATGAAATCCGGGCCACCGGGCCTGGCCAGACTCAGATGGTGCACTGGGTAAGATGTCGGACTGGCCAGCAGAGATGAGATGTTACAGTGAGTTCGATTCTCAATATATATTTTTTTGGGATGAACTATCCAGTAGGATGAAATCTAATAAAATGTTTTTCTCGTTTCGCTTGAATGTTGTGGTCATGCGGGGGCTCGAGTCTTTATGACAGTAGCGCTTTTTCAATCATATCATCTTTGGTACAGTACACTTTCAGCGCATTTTCGGATTTGCCTTGCTAAATAGGCATTTGATTTTTGCAACTTCGAAACAACATATTTCCTCATGACCAGAATTACTCTTTCGATTAACAGCTTCTTTGAATTTTATCGAAGATTTCTCCCCAAATTATAAGTTCTCATCCACTGATTCGCGCTATGATAACACCAACAGCCATAATAATTTGGCTGCAAAGTTCTCCAAAGAAGCTAAAAATACATTTCCAATCTGGCCAGTTTGACACATTTCTAATCAACAAAGTTTTCCAAATCCGGGTGATAGTACACGCCATGAAACAGACATCCTCTGTCATCTTTAATTACATTCGTCGTTGCTACAAGCAGCCGAGCTATTCCCCGAAGGTATTTCGCAATAACTTTGTCCATCAACAGGCTAAAACAACGTGTTTTTTCTTGTCGTCATCCGAGCTCTCCCAAAAAGAAATGCGCTTTTCTAGAAATTTCCAACACATTTCAAGGAGCCGAAGAACAACTTTGAGCGGTGAAATCATGGCCGTGAACCACCAGCTGCTACTACTTCGATTCCTAGACCACGCGGCAAAGGACATGGAAGCCAAATGGATGACCTTGAACGTCAAATTCTCCCCCTTTATTATTTTTTATTCCCGGCGCAAACGGAGTTTTCCCCCACTTGCAGCAGCGCACGGTTCATTCATGATTTGAAGTTGGTTGGTTTTTCTTGCGACGCAAAATCTTATCCTTAGCCAGGAGTTATCCCTTTGCTTCCATTCGTGATTTAATGGTCCTTTAATTTTTGTATTTTTTCTAATCAAGCCGATCAATCAGCTTATGTCGAAGGTGATTGAAAGCACTTTTTAAAAAATAATTAATTATAAAAAATCGTATTTTTACTGTTCATGTGTTAAGGGATACAGATTATTTTCTGAATTAATATGTTGGTCGTTTCGTCGATACTTGATACTCACAGAAGGTATGCATTAGCATTGCCCTTGATTTGCCGTTTGTCGATTTAAACATGCAGAGTAGAGTTCATTTGAAATGAAGAGTGGAGTGACCATTTCCTGGCCGTTTCAATCGGACGATCCTTTTCCCGGAAAATGGAAAAAAAAGATTTTAACACTGTACTGCCAACGAAACCTTATCTTTGTGGTATTTTTAAATTTTTTATTAGTTGTAAATCAAAACATTTAAAACTTTTATATTTCCTCAAACATTCAATTAGGAATTTAGAAAACAAAAAAAAACATTAAAAGAATGGAACCATATTTACAGTTTATAAAAAGTTAAAAATATTAGGTATTTAAAACATTTTTTTATTGGCATTAATCTTTTAGTTACTGGTAACCGAGGAAATTTCCCCTTCTTTTATAATTCATGCAAGAGACGGTAGAAACAATAATGCAAAATCATGAAAAAACATTAAAAAGAACAATCAGTATAGGTACTTAGGAATAAAAAGACATATGAATTTAAGAACAAAGTGTATAAGTATCAAATCTATAACCGACGAAATTGCCTGCTTCCTGCTGCAAAAATTTGAAATAAGTGAGAAAAAATTTTCACTATCGATAGAAGACTTCAAGTTGTTCATCAAATCTCGTAAATTTTCAGATCCATTCGCTATCCCTTGTTTCAAAAAGTTTCACTTCTAAGCCAAATATTTTTCTGCCAGCAACAGTTTGCGAAAAGAATTTTTTAATGATGAGTGTTGCAAAATAGATCATGCAATTTTTTCTCGTGACGTTTCTAAATTTGAATTCCTTGGTTTAAATAATTTTCCTTGCTGAATCTGATCCATTTTTGCTTTAAGGTCGTGTAAATTTTTCAGTAATATATTTCTATTCATTGGGTTTGAAAATTCCCGGAATTTACCAACGTTTCCCGAGATTCTGAAATTCTCGAATTTTTATGATTCTCGGAAATACCCAGCCGGAAAATCCTAGATTGGATACTCCATTTAAGACCGATAAAATGAGCAAACTATTTTTGGAGCAAAATGAGAAATGAGAAATGAGAAATGAGAAATGAGAAATGAGAAATGAGAAATGAGAAATGAGAAATGAGAAATGAGAAATGAGAAATGAGAAATGAGAAATGAGAAATGAGAAATGAGAAATGAGAAATGAGAAATGAGAAATGAGAAATGAGAAATGAGAAATGAGAAATGAGAAATGAGAAATGAGAAATGAGAAATGAGAAATGAGAAATGAGAAATGAGAAATGAGAAATGAGAAATGAGAAATGAGAAATGAGAAATGAGAAATGAGAAATGAGAAATGAGAAATGAGAAATGAGAAATGAGAAATGAGAAATGAGAAATGAGAAATGAGAAATGAGAAATGAGAAATGAGAAATGAGAAATGACAAATGAGAAATGAGAAATGAGCATTGAGTATTGAGAATGGAATATTGAGAGTTGAGAATTAAGAATTGAGCATTCAGAATTGAGAATTGAGAATTGAGAATTGAGAATTGTGAAATGAGATTGGAGAATTGAGAATTGAGAATTGAGAATTTAGAATTGGTAATTGGCAATTGAAAAGTGAAAATGGTAAATTGAGAAATCAGAATTCAGGATTAAGAATCGAAAATTGAGAATTGAGAAAAGAGGGTTGAGAATTGAGAATTAAGTATTTTCTGTATCAGTCCCTATAGAATGGAGTGGGCACCACACAAAAAATAATAATTTAAAGGTATTCAACAGAAAACTGCCCACGCTTCATACAATTCATCGAAACATGTCTATCAATCAATCAACACGTGGAGATACCCCAGGTACTTCGCTAAAATGTGTCACCTCATGGAAAAAAGAGAGAATCGGTTCTTACCAGTTTCCAATCCCGAAACCATGAATGGTCATTCTCCTAACGATGTGGAGTGGGAGAAATCATACCTAGGTGTGAACCGAGTCAAAATGGTGATGTAAATAGTAAATACCACTACAAAGTAACATGTAAGTGATAACAAGACATTGGATTAGTAACTTAGAAGTGGATGTCGTCGCATTAAGTGTTTCGTAGAGGTTTGCAAAAATTTTAGCAGCACGTGTGAAAAAAAATTGAAACCTAATCTTCATGAAAAGGTGCGAAAAAGTATAAAGGAAACAGAAAGCGTGCATACAATGAGTTACAACTGTCAAGGGGATTCCAAGATGGTGCTGATTGTAATTTAAAGCGCGACACATTCTGTTTGAAATGCAAATTTAAGAAAAGTTCGCTAGTACGAGTTCTTGGAACTCGATACACTGTACAAAATTTAAAACGTGATTCAAACTATTATCCTATTTTTTTTCATTAATTGATTCTTTCAGTCTTACACCAAATAAGAATTTTTTTCTATTAAAAACGGATTCTTGCATTTTTTAACCCATGCTTAAAATTTAAAACACATAGATAAAATTGTTTGTTTTTTCTACTGGTATTTAACGACTTTTGCCCTCCCTGGTTGGTGAAGTAAACTAATGCAGTTTGTGTGACGAATGCAAGATACACAATGCTCGTTGGATTAGTCAAACTTATTGAACCGTGCCTTTGGAAATGGAAATTTCCACTGAATTTATTTGTTTTTATAGTTCCTGTGACTTGATTATGTCCATGATAAGAATTTGTATCCCTTAATTTATTTATTTATTTTTGCTCTTTCAACATAATATCGAAGCTCTCATTAATGCATGACGCATTGAAAATTTTAAGTGGCGCTTGCAGTGCAAATTTTTATCTAATGAATGAGTAAACGTACAACCGACTAATGCAATGGCTCGAGCATTCTGCTCGGGAGGTACCTCAAATATTGGATCAACGATAATGAAGATACTTTAGTGAGTGGGTAGGTTTGATGTAGTAAAAAGCGGAATTTTTATCAACCAACGTACAGTAAATAATTGGGGAAAGCCTATCGTAAAGTGGCGAGGGGTCGATTTCACAATTTAATTTATTTGTTTTAGACAGTCACTCGGCTCATGAAATGATCAACCGTTGTAGCAGTTTTTAAATGGACAATACTCATTCAAGTCTTCAATAAACATCCAGAAACACCAACAACATCTCTTGAAGTTATGTGATGAAAAGTTTTTCAAATTGAAACTAACCTTCCGCTCATGTTTAACTTTGTCATCTAATTATAATCTCCTGTCCGTCCATAATTTTTAAATTCTTTAATATTCTTTCTCAAAAAATATAACATTTCACCGATAAAATAACTCGTGAAACAATAAAAAAAAATTTAATCCAAACTATTAAGATTTTATTCATGGACAATCATCCATGAAAATTTTATTAAAAAGATCAATTTCTCACACATAGTCATAAAAAACTCAAGTACTTAGGTTTTAATAAATTTATTTATTTTTCTTTCCAGGTGAGTTGAATGCCCTAATAATACGATATGATTGTCGTGTATGGAATTAAACTTTGGCAAGTACAATGTAACAAAAACATAATTAAACATCAAGTTGTTTATATTTAAACGACAATAAAACATTTCAAAGCGTTGTTTATAGTATACATAAACATTAAATTTTTAAATATGTTTTTTAAATGGTTTCTAACATATAAGCTGTTGTTTAAAAAAGCCAAGAATGAATAAATTCAGGTCACAAAAAACGATCGTTTTACATGCAATCGTGTAGAATAAAACTTTTACAATACAATTATTGATCCCAAGAGATAAGAATGTCTTTAGAGATATTGAACATTGAAAACAAACTTTTTTCAGATAAAATCACCAAAAAAGTAATTTAAATAAAAATACAGATTTGACACTTTCGATAAAGTTGTGTAGTTTAAAAATTGTCACAACTCTCTCATACAAAATAGGCCTCAAAACCGCCTTCGTAAAAGTTAAACGAATTTTTCGTTTTTTGAAGTTTGTTTTTAAAAAAAAGTCTTTAAAATATGTATGTTGTTTCAATAGATTGAATCTTGTTGTCTTCAAGAATGATGTACAACTTTCTCTCGACATCATTGCAGTTTAATGATTAATTAAAATTGTTAGGCATATTCTCACAGTTTTAGGTGAACTGATCAGGAACAAATTTCCAACAAAACATGTTCATTTTGAAATGATAAAATATTGTAGTTCAAAGCTATTTTGACATTAAAGCCTGCAAAACGCAGGCAGATTACGTTTTTCGAGTTTTTGACATTTAAGCCTTCAACAAGCAGAGGCAGAATACGTTTTTCGAGTGCAGTGATGGTTTTAAAAGGGTAGCGGGTGCTGACTTTAACTTTTTATCTATCTAGGGTATGTGAGCCTTAACTTGGCATGCTCCTTATCTTGGCATGCCAAAATGGATTTTGGTAATTTATATGTCAAACATATGCCTAAAAATATAAAATAAATCAAACATAAAAGAAAATCGCATTTGTCTACATTCTGCATAGCATTTGTCCGCAATTGAATATAAATAACTGCGTAATAATTTTTTTTCACATGACGAACTGGAAGTAAAATAACGATTTTCGGAAAAAATCTGAAATGAACCTACCTTGCTAGTGCATCTGCCACTTTCGGATCGATTTTAAAAACACACTTCCCTATGAAAAAATCACTGAAAAATACCGTTGGTTACAGCAAAACGTGGCAAAAAATATAAAATTTTAGCCTACTCCAAACAACGTAAATATTTGATCTAAAATTTAAGAAAATATAAACATTTTTTTCGCCTAATCTTGGCATGAAATTCCACTAATTGAAGTTTGTATGTATGCGTGAGAACGAAATCAGAAAGCAGACGGTAGCCGGCAGCCGGCAGCCGAATCGTCGGCCGTTAGTGCACAGTGGTCTGGAAATTTAAAACCGGTCGAAAGTAAAAAGAATGATTGAAATAACTTAAAAATGTCATTAATGTATTTCGGACTATAATCAATTCATTTATCTCTCAAGCGTATTTGGCATCTTAGTTGGAATTATAATACTAAAAGTTTAGCTGCCTTTTTTTTGGTAAATTTCTAGAACTTTTCCTCTCAACTTCTGAGCACGAAATCAACAGGATTCGGATCCGAAACGAAATCTTGGATCTCAAAGTTGAAGTAACTTTATCCATACCAAAAAAAAATTACAATTGGAAATAAGGTTCAACGTATTTTTATTTCATTTTATTTGTGCTGGAGATGAACATTTGCTGTATATGTGTCGCTTTGAAAGGAATGGTTACAAAGTTCAAATTATGACATTCTAAATATTATGTTTATTGAAAAAAGTAATGGCATTACAATGTTGAAAAATTATGTTATTTAGAGCTAAATTTTATTGTTTTCAATTTCATGTAAAATCAAAAATAATATTTTGACCAAGTTTGTTTTATATTATGGATCACTGTGCATCAGCAGAGGTGACGCATTTGTTTTCCGTAGGAAAGGAATATGCGAAGGAAGCGCTGCCGAGTTTGGATGATGATTTTGCATGAGTGCGAGTGAGATGCAGCTTGAATTTCACCCAGCTTGTAAATTTGTTGTTCGCTTCCATTGGCTATAGTCCCCAAACGAACGAGTGAGATGCAATCTATTTCAATCAGGCTGGCTGGAGTGAGCGATAGTTTGCCTTGTTTTGCTATCCGGGTGTACGCAAACGATTGCTAGAAAATTCCTAAGGGCGACATTTTAAATATGTAGGTATGATTCAAAGAATCGTTCGCTTACTTGAGTTTTAGCTTTAGTTTGCTTCTTGCCTCGGTCATAATGGTTTTTAAAATGTCTTTCCTCCTTTTATGGGAGTGGAATAAAAAGAATATGAACATTCACTATCGTATGTTAACTTCAATGGAAACAGATCTATCATGATTATATTTTAAAAAATTGAACAAACGATTTGTTTGCACGGTTAATAAACATATTTATATTAACCAATGCAATATTTTGGAACCTATTTGTTCTAGATTGTCATTCTGATAATAGAAATTTTAAACACACCAAAAACTGAAACGAACAAGTGAAACTTTTTACGTTAGTTTATAATTCTGCACGGAAATATCAATTCTAAAAATTGGTTGACATTTCGTACTTTCGACTTTTTGAAAACAACACAGAACATTGTTGTGCTTCCTTCCAGAATATTATCAACGAATTCGTGGGGGCTGTTGTTGTATTAGTGAGGCAAATTTCTTCTAGAGGCGGCCAATTTAAGGAACTCATAAAGGGCCACAATTCGGAACGGGGGCCACAATAAGGAGCATTTCAATCAATAGTTTGATCAGGTTTATCTCAAATTATCCACCGCTTTAAAGCAAGGACATATTTTTACTACATTTCAGGCTAGTAAGCAATCATATTTGTCGAAGGACTTTTGAAGGTACATATAACAGGGAGACTACAATCATGGGAAATATAGTCAACCATGCCTTAGGGGCCAAGTTCGGGTACATTTACCCTATATATATAAAAAGCAATTTCTGTGGGTTTGTTTGTTTGTTTGTTTGTTTGTCCTCTATAGACTCAGCCGCCTTAAAAGCTAGAGAGCTGAAATTTGGCATGGATGCTCATTTGGACCAGGAATGATGAAAAATGTTTTCAGATTTTCGGATGATCCCTTCTGAAGGGGGTCGTCCATATGAGACAAATATTGTTTTCGCAATATTGACATTATTTTTCGTCGGATTGTGATGAAAATTAGCACATGAGTCTTTGAAGGCACGAGAAATCGATTCCAGGTTTCAATTTTAGGGTCAGGGGTCGGCCAAAGGGGTCGTCCATACTAAACTTATACTGTTTTAGTTATTTTGACATAATTATACATCGGAATGAGATGGAAAATGGCACATGGAAGTTTTCAGGAATGAACAATAGATTTCAAGTGTTAAATTTTGTATAAGGGGTCATCAAAAGGGGGCGTCCATATTAACAGTTCAGTGTTTTTGCGATATTGACATTATTAATCATGGGATTGAGATGAAAATTTATACATAGGGTTTTTAGGCGATGGAAGATTGATGTCAAGTTTCAAATTTTGGATCAGGGGTGAGCCAAAGGGGTTGTCCATATAAACTTTTCACTGTTTTAGCAATATTGTCGTTATTATGTATCAGACGGAAATGAAATTTTGCACGTGGGAGATTCAAGGCGCCCATTGATTTCGAATTGGTGGTGTTCGGGACCCAAAACAGCAACATCACGACGGTCCTCCTGCGAGATAGTGGGGTTAGCTGCGGGCCTTGCGAGCCTGTGACTACTAAAAAACATAAGCAACGAATAACGAACAACAAATTTCGGATGGAAATCGGCAAAGACCCACGCGACGAAAAGGGACTAGCGATTGGAAACTTGGAACATGGAACTGCCGATCTCTAAATTTTGTGGGCAATTTTTTTGGGCAGAATTGAAGAGCCGCAAATTCGACATCGTAGCGCTGCAGGAGGTATGCTGGAAGGGCTCCACGGTACGAACGTATCCAGATGGTCGTGCCATCTACCAGAGCTGCGGCAACACACACGAGCTTGGAACAGCTTTCATAGTGATGGGAATGATGCAAAAGCGCGTGATCGGGTGGTGGCCGATCAACTCTCGAATGTGCCGGTTGAGAATCAAGGGCCGGTTCTTCAACATCAGCATCATCAACGTGCACAGCCCTCACCTCGGAAGTACCGGTGACGACAAAGACGAATTCTACGCGCAGCTGGAGCGTGAATACGACCGTTGCCCAAAACATGATATCAAGATCGTCATCGGGGATTTCAATGCTCAGGTCAGCCAGGAGGAGGAATTTAAACCGACAATTGGAAGGTTCAGCGCGCACCAGCTGACCAACGAAAACGGCCTCAGACTCATTGATTTCGCCGCCTCCAAACGAATGGCCGTACGTAGTACCTTTTTTCAGCACCGCCTCCCACACAAGTACACCTGGAGATCACCGTACCAAACTCAATCACAGATCGACCACGTTTTGATCGACAGCCGGCACTTCTCGGACATCATCGACGTCAGATCCTGTCGGGGCGCCAACATCGAGTCGGACCATTATCTGGTGATGGTGAAGATGCGCCCAAAACTCTCCGTAGTGAACAACACGCGAAACCGGCGCCCGCCTCGGTTAAATATCGCGCGACTGAAGCAACCTGAGGTCGCGGCAGACTACGCGCAATCGGTCGAAGCAGCGCTGCCGGCAGAGGGCGAGCTTGACGAAGCCCCTCTCGAGGACTGTTGGGATACCATCAAAACAGCCATCAACAGTGCTGCGGAGAACGTCATCGGTTATGTGGAGCGATCTCGACGGAACGACTGGTTCGACGAGGAGTGTAGGAGGGTGATGGACGAAGAGAATGCCGCGCGGGCGGCAGTAGTGCAAAGAGGCACCCGTCGAAATGTGGAAAATCACCGACAGCGGAAGAGACAGCGAGTTCGACTTTTCCAGGAGAAAAAGCGCCGCCTGGAGGAGGAGGAGCTCGAGGAGCTGGAGCAGCTGCATCGTTCCCAAGAAACACGAAAGTTCTATCAGAAACTCAACGCATCCCGCAAAGGCTTCGTGCCGCAAGCCGAAATGTGCCGGGATAAGGACGGGGGTATCCTGACGGACAATCGTGAGGTGATCAAAAGGTGGAAGCAGCACTTCGATGAACACCTGAACGGCGCACATGCAGGAGATCAAGACGGTGGGAGAAGGTACATCGCCGGCGTAGCCAACGACGAAGAGGAGCCACTCCCAACGACGAGTGAAGTTAAGGAAGCCATTCGCCAGCTTAATAGAAACAAGTCGGCTGGGAAGGATGGCATCGCAGCTGAACTCATCAAAATGGGCCCGGACAGGTTGGCCGATTGCCTACACCGGTTGATAATCCGGATCTGGGACATAGAACAGCTACCGGAGGAGTGGAAGGAAGGGGTAATATGCCCCATCTACAAGAAGGGCGACAAATTGGACTGTGAGAACTACCGAGCGATCACTGTCCTCAATGCCGCCTACAAAGTGTTGTCCCGAATCCTACTCCGCCGCCTCACGCCACAAGCAAACAGATTCGTGGGAAGTCATCAGGCCGGCTTCATGGAGGGACGGTCTACGACGGACCAGATATTCACATTACGGCAAATCCTCCAAAAATGCCGTGAACACCAAGTCCCTACGCATCATCTATTCATCGACTTCAAAGCCGCATACGACACGATCGACCGTAACGAGCTATGGAAAATCATGGACGAGAACGGCTTTTCCGGGAAGCTTATCAGACTGATCAAGGCGACGATGGATGGAACGCAGTGCTGTGTGCGGATTTCGGGTGAATTGTCGAGTTCATTCGAATCGCGCAGGGGGCTTCGACAAGGTGATGGTCTATCCTGCATGATGTTCAACGTGGCGCTAGAAGGTGTTATTCGACGAGCGGTGGGCGAAATGCGGGGCACGATTCTCAACAGATCCAGTCAACTTATCTGCTTTGCCGATGACATTGATATAGTCGGCAGATCATCTGCGGCGGTGGAGGAGATCTACCGCAAACTGAAACGCGAAGCAGGAAGGATTGGGTTGATGATTAATACGTCCAAGACGAAGTACATGCTGGCCTGCGGATCCGAGACCGACCGAACCCGCTTGTCCAGTAATAACAAGGTCACGATCGACGGCGACGAGCTGGAGATAGTCGAAGACTTTGTCTATCTCGGCTCACTGGTGACCGCAGACAATGACACCAGCCGTGAGATCCGGAGGCGAATTATCAGCGGAAGTCGTGCCTACTATGGACTCCACAAGCAACTGCGGTCGAGAAGACTTTGCCCTCGCACGAAGTGTAACCTGTATATGACGCTTATTAGACCGGTTGTTCTCTACGGGCACGAGACATGGATATAGCTCGAGGAGGACCTGCGTACACTCGGGGTATTCGAGCGACGAGTGTTAAGAACCATCTTTGGCGGCGTACAGGAGAACGGAGTGTGGAGGCGAAGGATGAACCACGAGCTCGCGCGACTCTACGGTGAACCCAGTATCCAGAAGGTGGTGAAAGCTGGCCGGATACGCTGGGCAGGACATGTTGCGAGAATGCCGGACGACTGTCCTGCAAAACAGGTGTTCGCTACGAATCCGGTAGGAACAAGACGAGCGGGGGCGCAACGAGCGAGGTGGTTAGACCAAGTGGAGCGTGATCTGGCGAACGTGGGGTGCCCGAGGAATTGGAGAACGGTTTCCATGGACCGAGTGAATTTTAGGAATTATGTTCGTCAAGTTATGTCGTGAGACGGAATACTATGTAAATAAAAAAAATAAATAAATGATTTCGAATTGGAAAAGGATCGTCCATATTGATTGTTCATTGTTTACGCGATATTATAGCGCCAGCACTAAATTTTACTTCGGAAGTCCGGACTTCCGATCCCGAACTTACTTCCGAACTTTTGACAGTTGTGTTTAAAAAATATCAGTGTATTACATGCAACGTTGCCACACATAAATTTGTATCCACCAGAGTATCTCTACATACTTTAAGCGGGCCACAGACTACACAACATTGGTACAAATGCGATGAAATTTTGTCGCTGTGAACACGATTTGCATCGTGTATGGCACTGCTTGTATGATCGCCCAAACGGTTTGAGTAAAATCGGACGGGATCGAAATATTTTGTACAAATCACCTTCTGCCGGGGTAGAAATGTTTTTTTGTTGTTGTTGCTGTTACTGTTTTCGCCAGCAATCGTTCGTGTTCGCGTGAAATATACTCTTCCGGGCAAGAATGAGGTACACAAACGATTCAAATTAATTTGTGGCAACGTTGATTTTATGTGAATTTGGCGCACGCTTAAATAAAACGACTCAATATGTTTTGGTCGGAAGTCAGCCATGATGCCAGTTCACCAAAGACGTTTATAAATTTTTTATCTAAACGCACAATATTGTCTTGATTATGCATCGGATTGAGATGAAACTACGCACATAAGAGTTTTGAGAGACGAGTAATTTATTTCGGGTATGAAATTGAGAGTCACAGGTCGGCGGAAGGAGTCGTCCATATTACCTTTTCACTGTTTTTTTTTTAAATAGTTACGTTGTAATGCATTCCAATGATATGAAAATTTACCCACAGTGATTTAAAGAAATTAACAATCGTTTTAAGGTATCGAATTTAGTGTAAAGAGTCGGCATAAAATCGATTTGAAAATTTATGCACTGGGATGTAGTGATAACATCAATGTAATTTTATGTGTTGAATTTTGGATTATTGTACAACGAAAAGGGGCAATTTTTTGAACCATCCACCATTTTTGTGAAATTGTGGTGAAAGTTAAACGGGTCAACGTGCTTATTGAATAAAGAGATTCGAAAAGAAATTATTATGTCTTTCATGAAGTAGGGTTCTTAACTTATCAATAAGGATACTCTCAAAGCAAAGGTATTTTTCTTCAGTATAAGGAATATCGAGATTGGATAAAAACATTAAAGTCTAATCTGATCAAATTTTTACTGTTGTTAGCGAAACGAAGTTCGGACGGGATCAGCTAGTATATATATAACTCGAGAACTTATCAAGCAAATCGAACCAAATTGGCTGGGAATGGCATTTGAATACGAAAAATGTTGCAATTATTATTCGAACAACACTCCTCAATCTTTCAATGGAGAAACAGGAAAGAGTGAGAGGGGAGTCCCATGCAATTTTTAATGTTCAATATAACTGGTAAACTTATCGAACAAATATAGGGAATTGTGATATAACAAGGGACGGAATAAGCTATCGGGGGCAATTTTTCTCGGGGGTCCCCTAGAATCTATATGTATTTTCCTACATGTCATCCTAGAGAAGACACAAGATATATTTAAAACAGAACAGAAAATTAATTCAGTATAATGCTTTCAAATAACCATTATGTCAGCGTAGAAGGTAGTTTCTGATGTCTTCAAACAATAATTATTTCTATATCACGAGCACACATTGCGAAAGAGTTAATGACCTAAAATAAAATAAAAACTCTGATTAGAGCTGCTAAATGCAAAACTCAGTTGCCAATTTATTCATTATCCCCATCATCAACTAAAAATCTCTGTATTATAAAAAAAAATTAAAAAGTAGATGTTAAAATGTTTCCAATTAACCATTGATCACTTGATATCTGCTCCATCGAAACCAGAATCAATTTTTCGCTGGTAGAAATTGGGAAGTAAACAACATTAAAATTTCCGGCAAAGAATCTAAAATTAAAAAAAAAACCCATACCTACTTGAATCCAGATTCCTTGGACACACAGATATGTAGCTATGAAAAATAAGATTTTATAAATAACCAAAATTCAGTGTAGCAAATTGAAATCATCATCATCAATTACACAAGAAATAAAAAATTAAAAATAGAAGTAAAAATCAGAGAAAGGCAGGAATTTAATATTTTCAATAATAATCCAATTTCATATCTTCAAAACACACAAAAAACCGTTTTCAAGTAATGCGTTAAAAGTTAGTTTGTTAGGACCATTTTTGTCATTCGAGTGATTCAAATGTGTATCTTAGTAACAACATTTTGTTTATTTTATCGTAGAAATCAACAGTTTTAAAGTGTTCAAAAAAATTAAAAAGCAATAAAGTTCATAATAATAAACCTAGATCAATCGCATCAGATCAAATAGTCATTCCTAAACTTGTGTGGAATTTTTCTTATGAATGTGGCAAACGTAACATTCAAAAACTGAAAACTCAGAATTGGTATAAGCTGTTCAATACACAGATTCAGATCAGTTATCACTTACCAAACCGGTGAAAACATTTTAATAAGTTTTATATCTTAAACAAAGATCTCGCGTTTTCACACAATTACACAAAGAATCAGAATGTTTTAAAGATGAAAATAATTTGAGAATGGTCAATAGGAAAATGTTAGGCTGAATACAGAATGTTTACTTTAGCAGAATAATTTTAAAAGACGAGTTCCTCAAAATCAATAGGTTTTAAACTTCCGTTGAATCAGTTGGAAGATATTTTTAGAAATAAAAATTCTATAAAAAAATTCAGTTTTGTCGATTTGTCCAATTAAGGCAACATAATTCTGAATTTTCGGGAAAAGGGTGTTAATTAATTGAGCATATTTTATATACCTACTCATATCGTAACTTTTAAAATTAGCATTTATTTAATTTCCGGCAAAGCTTGAGAAAAATCAAAATTTCAAATTATTTTAAATATTTTTATTCCATATTCTCATAATTTTTTTCCAAGTTTAGATCATGGGTGGCCAAGACTTTTACCAAAATACCCATATTTTAAACCTAGCAGAAAGCAGAAACTGAATTTGTTTATCGTATTTTGCATTGGAAGTTGGATTTTCGACTCACTTTTCCAATCACAGTTCAAAACTGTTAAGTTTTGTTGCCAGGAATTATTTTGTATCGAATATGAGCATTCATAAATAAAAACATTTAAAACATGATTTAAAAGCTCTTGAAAATACGTATTTTATTTATTATAAAACATTGAAAACATTAAATTCATACACAACAATTAATTTCTGTAAAAAAAAACATTGAAGAATCGAAATGTTTTATAAAACAAATAAAACAGTTTTTCTATCGTGATTACTAGCAACACTTCCTTGGTGCAGCTGCGAATCGTCCGAGCGACTGACTGTCATCCAACAAAACAACAACAAACTGAGTAAAACAACAACAAACCCAAAAATATGACAGATCACACTTTTGGTCACAGTTTTCTACCGTCACACTTTAAAAGTGTGAAGTCCAGTAGAGTGTGAACTGCACAATATTTGGCTAAATAAAAATGACCCATAATTGTTACAGCACCCACCAAATTTCACTCAATCATAGGTCACTTTTTTGAAAACAAAACAAAACAATTCTTGGTT
Organism: Uranotaenia lowii; assembly: GCF_029784155.1. Lineage (NCBI taxonomy): Eukaryota > Metazoa > Arthropoda > Insecta > Diptera > Culicidae > Uranotaenia > Uranotaenia lowii. The sequence goes on along the minus strand of NC_073692.1, from coordinate 168,672,221 downwards.
GCTATGCTCAACCCAAATGCCCCTCGAACGTATACTAGCAAAGAATGCCCCTAAATGTTTGCCAGAGAATTGATGAATTCTATGTTGATTTTCGGGTGTTGCCCAAGGTTGCCGAAATCACAGAAAAATCTGTAATTTCACAGAATTTTGAGCAAATTTTCATCACAGAATCTGTCTCACAGAACACAGAATTTTGAAATTTTCACAGATTTCACAGAATTTTTGAATTATGAATAGATTTCAGAGATTATATTTTTTCTGGCAGTATCCAATTTAGATTTCTTTCTTTGAATTAGAAGAGTATGGAAAGATTGGTAATGGTAATTAATTTGGCCCAACTTAGCTGTGAAAAAGACCCACTTTATCATGAATGTTGATGTTGAGTTTTCGACTTTATGTTTTGATGAAATTATATTCGGCAAATCAGTCCAGTTTCTTATAAAATTTATTTTAATCCTACGTTTCGGTGTTGTATAACACCTTCATCAGGGATCCTATAATTTGTGTGGTTTAAAAAGTGTAATGATTTGTGTTTTAAAAGCTTATACTTAGTCCTACTTACAAAATGGTCAATCTTATTGTGCTTTAGTAAAAGCGTATTGTCCGGTCTATTTTTTGTTGGATTCCACTGTAAATATATATAATTTTGTTGTTCAAAGTGTTATAAAATCTATCTTACGTAGTTAAATTTAAAATTTCAAATTTTCTACACACAAAACACTTATCAGTACTTTTAGGCGGTATGATTGCTATAACATAGTTTCTTCTTGCGGTGTTTTATGACTATCGGTATTTTTGGCGTTTGTTTCTTTATGGCTATCGGTATTTTTGACATATGGTTTTTTATAATTGTGTTTGTGTAGTATATCTAATAGTGAGTGGTGGCCACCGACTACCCCAACGTCAGAATCGCCAGCAGGAGAAACCTAACAGTAGGAGATCTACACACACGTGTGAAAGACCCAAAGAGGATCGGAGAGAAATCCAATGTTGTTTACCAGATCCCATGTGAAGAGCCCTGTCCATGCGTATACATTGGACTCACCAAGAATACGCTTGACCAACGACTCTCAGGACATCGTAGCAACATGAAAGTACTAGCAACAAAACAAGACAGAAATGTAAACAACACCACAGCAACCAATAGACAGAAAGAGAAAGACAATACAGCTCTCATCGAACACATTTTAGAGACAGGGCACACATTCAACCTTGATAAAACTATCGTACTGGATAGTAGTTTCAACAAACACACTCTAAACTTTCTAGAGATGTGTCACATATTTAACACCAACAATACAGTCAACCAACGCACAGATGTAAACAATCTCAACACTATCTTTGCCTCAGTATTAGATATACTACACAAACACAATTATAAAAAACCATATGTCAAAAATACCGATAGCCATAAAGAAACAAACGCCAAAAATACCGATAGTCATAAAACACCGCAAGAAGAAACTATGTTATAGCAATCATACCGCCTAAAAGTACTGATAAGTGTTTTGTGTGTAGAAAATTTGAAATTTTAAATTTAACTACGTAAGATAGATTTTATAACACTTTGAACAACAAAATCACAAAATTATATATACATATTTACAGTGGAATCCAACAAAAAACAGACCGGACAATACGCTTTTACTAAAGCACAATAAGATTGACCATTTTGTAAGTAGGACTAAGTATAAGCTTTTAAAACACAAATCATTACACTTTTTAAACCACACAAATTATAGGATCCCTGATGAAGGTGTTATACGACACCGAAACGTAGGATTAAAATAAATTTTATAAGAAACTGGACTGATTTGCCGAATATAATTTCATTTATCATGAATTTTCAATGAAAATAAAGGAAATAGCATCACAGAAATCCATCACAAAATTTTTGGGTAAAATCACAGAAAGTCAGAATTATTTTTCTCAAAAACACAAAATTTTTTTCGGCAACCTTGGTGTTGCCATGGACTTCTATGTGACTAATAATTGCGGGCAATTTGACTTAATTATTACAGGCTGCAATTTTGACCCATAATTGTGGTTTTGAAAAACGTTGTTTGTTTCGGTACATAATTTACTTTTCAACAAAATTGAAAATTAAAACATATTTGAAATCAACGAGGGAGTATTTAATGACTAAACATCATGAAAAGCTTAATGATTGGTCTATTTACACCCGAATAAACGATAATTTTGAGTGACTAATGATTGTGGGAGGACTGTGAATATTTACTTGGAAACATTTATGCCTTTTTTAACATAATGTTACTCCCAACGCAATCTGTTAAGGCGTCCGCACAATAAAGGCGCCCGCACAATAGCCCGTCGCGTTGACATTTCATTTTGGGGATACCGTTTTCCGTTTGAGCCACCACAATGGTGCGTCGTGTCAGTGACAGCATTGTACTAAAACGCTGAACTTGTTCTAAGCAGCAGCGTTCTCCAGCGTCGACGTTTTCGTTTTGAAATAAATAAAAATTCCAGCGCGTCAGCAGGGTTTTGAGTATTCTTTTTGAATGCTTTTTTGTCAAAGTTTGACACAAATATACTCAAAAATAAAATTATCGTCATTTTTTGTGTTTTGTAATGTTAGGCACCCCGAGTTTTGTCTCAAAAATTCTGGAAAGCCTTGTCAGTGGACGCTGTATTGTGCTGCAAAAAATTCCCTGTGCGTCGCGTCAGCGTTTTAGTACTCAACGACAGCGTTGACAGCTGACGCGACGCGACATACGACGTGCTATTGTGCGGGCGCCTTAACACCTCAGCTGTCAACGCTGTCATCGAGTACTAAAACGCTGACGCGACGCATTGTGGATTTTTTGCAGCACAATACAGCGTCCACTGACAAGGCTTTTCAGAATTTTTGAAACAAAACACGGGGTGTCTAACATTACAAAACACAGAACAATGACGATAATTTTATTTTTGAGTATATTTGTGTCAAACTTTGACAAAAAATTATAAAAAAGGAATATTCAAAACCCGGCTGACGCGCTGGAATTTTGATTTATTTCAAAACAAAAACGTCGACGCTGGAGAACGCTGCTGTTTAGAATAAGTTCAGCGTTTTAGTACAATGCTGTCACTGACGCGACGCACCATTAAGGTGGCTCAAACGGAAAACGGTATCCCCAAAATGAAATGTCAACGCGACGCGACGTCCGACGGGCTATTGTGCGAGCGCCTTTAGAAGTACAAATATGCCTGAATGTAGGCTATAAACACCATTAAATTTAGAGGAAGAAAATGCAGTTTTCCAAATGCCCAATGTCATCCGGTTTAAAAACTTTTTTTTAAATTTCCATTTGGCCCATGCTGAATTTCAGTTCATTTGAATAATTCTAAGGGGTCACTAAACAATCCCAGTCTGTATTAATCAATTAAACATACCAGCAAAATATGTAAACGTTCTCAGGAGATATCATCAACAATGACAATTAAATTACATCGGGAGACGATGTGATTCATGACAATCTCCTCACTGCTCATTCAACAGCCGGCAACGCCACGTGGTTCGCGAGATCGCGAAATTCAATCCAGTTGAAACCGGTTCGCAATAATGGCGCCTCGTGCGACTGGATGGCACATTTAGTAAGAGGAGTGAAGCAATCGATGTGCACCTGATGCACCGCACTTTTAGCTTATCTACTAGCTTGGTACTGACGACTATTCCCAATCCAATCCAGACTTCTACTCGACAATGTCTAGGGGGATCAGATTAAATGACAGGAAACCGGCCGTGTGAAACAAGCAGCTTAGTCTACGACTGGAAGGGGAAATATTAACGCACCAGCTGCTACCATTTGGGGGCTGCTAAGGCAAAATGCACCTCACATAAAAAATAATCGATTTTTTTATGTATTACATCTAACATATTTACCAAAACTGTTTGAGAGAAAAACTAATCCTTTCAAAAATATTTTAAAAGTACCCTTTCTCTTCAACCCAAACGAATTATCACTTGAAAGTTTTATTCGGATTGGGAAATGGACATTCCATACGAATGATGCGTGAGCCAATTTAGCCGGTAGGTGTTGATCGTGCACCCAGTAAAAGTGGAAATGCCATTGACATTTTCATGTGTACAATCTTGAACGAATCCACCCACGACTTCGATCGCCTCGTTCAAATCTACAACCATTCGCTGGAAGCTGGGTAAGCTGAATTGAATTTTCTCCTCAGCAGAGCAGAATTGATTGAATTTTTCGAATTGTTCAGATTGAATTGTAACATTTATGATGATGCCCTCATTCAGTTGCAATTTTTTTCTTTTATGAATACGAGTTTATAATTGATATATCCTGTTATTAAAAAAAAAATCAACGAAAAGTCCTTTTCTATTAACAGTAAACATTCAATCCACATGATTCTACGCCAAACAAATATGCCATCTGTTGCCAAAGATTGGAGAGATTGCGTTGACACGCCGGGAGCAACGCGCTTTTTGGCAAAAACAACCAAATGACATACCCGCCCGAAAATCTGTCAAGCCCACTTCAGCCATCAATCATTCAATCAACCGACCGGGCCCGGGGCGTTTATGCGTCGCAATCCTATTTGTGTTCGACGACTTTTATGATGGCCGAAAAACAATAAACAATATCTATCTGTTGCCTCAAGCAGCCGCAAAACTCATATCCTGAATCCGTAAACGAAAAAACAAAACAATTGAGGAAAATTCACGTTCAAATGTACCAACACCATGTAGCCGATTTAACATGAGATGACGATAGTGAACCGAAACGGTCACGACCGTGATGATGATCGTAAAGAAAAATTTGCGAATCGCGTATCCCCCCAAAATAGCACAACGCCGGGTACGTTATTCGGACAGATGTTTTTCCAACGATCAGTAAATGTCAACGACGATATTGTGGCGATAACGAGATTTGTGGGTTTGTCACTTTATTTTTAAGACTTTTCTACTGATTTTGGTCATAAGATTTTAACAAAACTCATCAGTTTCCCTATGATTTGTTTTGATTTGTATACGATATGTAAGGATATTTTAGGAACTTGGCATTGACTTTGCTAGACTGGGCACCCCATTCAAACAAAACTTCTCCTTGGGATATTTTGCTTTGCAGTTAGGCACCAAAAAAAAGCCTTTTATACTTGGTATTTTGGTGGAAAAAGTTTTGGAGTTTTGGCTTTTATGATGGAACCCTTTTTGGATTGATTTTAACTGACATCCTTTTTTCTAACTTTGAAATTTTGACGCTTTAAAAATATTTGAAAAATAATTTGGGGACTTATCATAGTTCATCTTCGGTTCTGAACTCAAAAAAAAAAAAAATGAAAAAAAAAACTCAGGTAACAAAAATCAATAAAATTATGACATTTATCATTTCGTTAAAATAATATATGAAGGTACGTACTTATTTTTATTTAATCAAAATAAATGTAGATAAATAACTCAGATAATTTCCACGTGATGGATGAATCTATCAAACTTATTTCTTCCAAACGGGATAATTCTTAAACTTGAAATTATAGGGTGTCCCATTATGTCTAAGCATGATTTAAGTTGAACAGCGTTAACACAATTTTGGAGCAAATTTTATTTTGTATATCACATTTATGTACTTTATAGTCTTCTTTAACAGTGAATTAAGACAAAATAAGAATTCCGTTAGTCGTAGGCGAGTGATCGAATATTTGATCGAAGACTGCTCATTTTTAGCTTCAACACAGACTGATTTGCAATGATTTGAGCTTTTTTTAGTCTTTTGCTAAGTTTTAATCTGCAGGCTTCACATATCTTCTCAAATACGATTTGATAAGTCGAGCTTGACGACAATTTGGCGGATTCATCTTCTTCAGAACGATCTGAGCTTTGTTGGATTGGGACAAAGTCATCTTGTCTTTTAAGTAGTGTACTGATGCCAAAACCGGCCAAAAAGTACTGGGTGATTAAGCTTGCAGATCGTGAGCAGCAGGCAACAGTTCAGGCACTCACGGACGTAAACACATATGGCTTGGCAAACCGTTGCCTTTTTACCGAATTTCTCTGTAAAAATTATGTCTCCGTCTCGTCAATACTTTGGCTATCCCAAACAGTGTAAGACTGATCACTTGGAAGCGTTTTGTAATCAAACCTGCAATAGGTTTTGTCATTGATGATAACGAACCTTAATTTTCCACACAGAAGTTGATCATAGAATTTACGAGCTCTTAGTTTGACAGAAGCAGCTTGTTTCGTCTCGGCTTTGGCTTCTTTTGTTTCACATTGGTTTTTATTGAGATCCAATCTTACTTTGGCACGATGGCCAGTGTGAAAGGAGATCCATGATTTTGGCCACATTCTGAACTGAAGCAGTTTTTTTGATTGGCGTAAGCAGGCATGGTCCAAAGTTTTGTCCACCGGACCTGATTTTCACCCAATTTTTTTTACCCGCTCCAATGCTTTTTTGAAGACGCTCTAATATTTACTTCTTCCATTTTCGCCAACAGACGAAATGTTGGGGATAAACTATTTGAACACGATACTTTTGCGCTTTTCCAGGGAAATGCTTCTCATTTTCATGAAAACTCTGAAAGGTGGAGCTCACGATACACTGAGCTTTAAGCTAAAATGTAAAAAACAAAGCCAAGTCGTATGTATCAAAATCGTGCTTAGACAAAATGGGACACCCTATAGCAGCTTAATCAATAAGCAGAGCTAAATCCAAAATTATGAACTTATTCATAAAGAGGAAAAACTACTTTGTTTCCTTAAAGAATCTTATTTGTTCGATGATATGTCAACTATAACAAAATTCTTCCAGAGACGAACCAGCCAAAGGCTGAAAGTCTCTTAAAATAAAGAAAGAAAATAAACTTATTCATAAAATCGGTATTTGATTTAAGTGTTGATAAATCTTCATCTTTATAAATCTATAAAGCTTTTATAAAGCTTTGATCTTTAAATTTAAATTTTTCAACTTGTAGAAGACTATAAAATAAAATAATTTCAATAATTATTCATCAGTTAGCTATTATGCAATTTCAAAACTACAAAACTATGCAATACAAAAAAACAGGCTGCTTATAGACTATTGTATATGTATTTTGGTTATCCAGCATGGGTGCACGGATTCACCGCAGTTTCTGCCTAAGTATGTGCTCACATACACATGCATATAAGAAACATAATAACAAACCGATTTAAATTTCAACAAATTAGATGAATAATCGAGCTCATTGAACGTTTCGATACTGTGTATCTAATTATTATTCCTTGTTGTTGAAGTCCCAAATATCGTAAAAAAAACTACTGGAAAATTATCTTTTTATCAAGGAAAAAAAGTTCATCATAAGAAACGGATAAGATTTTTGTAGACTGTAGTTACTTCTTTTTACCTATACAATTCAAAATCTAATGTGGAACACAAAATGGTTAGAAAATTTATGAATATATTGATTATTTTTCGGAAAATAACCTTATTATTGAATTAAATATTTTTATTATTCAGTTACCAGTCTGGGCTAAAATGCATCAAAATGTAAATCAAAGATTCTTTCTCGTTTCCATATTATCGTTTCCAAACAATATTGTATATAATTTCAGATAATAGAATTTTTTATAGTATTTTTTACCCCTAAATGTATGCAGCACCCATCTGCATTTTCTTTAAATATATTTTTGACAAAAAAATGTAAAATTTAATTCGAACAAAACCAAAAACTGCTGCAACTGGTACTTTATGCGTTATGACATCACAAATAACGTAAATTGGGGTAACTTTGATCGACATGAAATTTTTGCAGATAATCATCATTAACTAAGTATAAAGTTAAAATATCTGTAAACTGTTTACTACGTTTGAAAGCCTGTAAATTGAGTTACAAATAAGATAAATTTGGTTTTTATTAGGAGATTTTTTATATTACTTTAAATATAATTTTAAAATCTCAAAATATCTGTTTTTTGAAGGCTCACAAACAAACATCTCCCCTGATCAAATTTAAGAATTTAGGAGCAAATGGGTTGATTAATTTGAAAGTTTATCTTTTTTCTTGATTTAGGTTTAGTTTAGGTATTATTTTTACGGTCATTTGATGATAATTTTCGGATATTGAAAAAAAAAACGGTCATTTTTCATGAAAAAGCCCGTATAGAAAAAATGGCTAAAAACCCTATCAAATGGTTAAGTTTGAAGAAAAAAAGAATATGGGAACAGTACGAGGACTTAGGGAATTGCAGGAAAGGAAAAAATTATTTGTTCTTGAGGCCAAAAAATATTGAGAAATGTTTATAATTTTTGCCCCTAAATGTATGCAGCAACATCTATCGAGTATAATTGTGTTTGAAAGAAAACGTTGAAAAATTCAATTGAGTCCAAACAAAAAAAAATACTGCTATCGATGTTTTGAGCCTTCTATGCTTAATGGCATCAAAACAATAAATTTGAAAATGTTGAGATACATAAAAACCATAGTGATAGGAGTTACCCCGAAACTCGAAATCTAGTTTTGTAACAAACATTTAATCATAACAACCAATGTCGTTTGAATTTACTACAATCAATGATCATGTTTGATACTCCTCACATCAGTAAGGGTATTAAAGCTTTTAGGTATTACGAAAAAGCAACCCCTTCCAAAATATTCAAAAATGAATGAAAAAAGTGATCAAAGTTCCCCCATTTTACGATATATAAAAACCTTTGAATTTTAAAACTTTTTCATTTGATTTTTCATTTAAAACAAAGTATTTTGCAACTCACCCCTTCTCCTTAGTTGAGTGAAAATCGTATGTTTTTGTGTCATTAAAAATAACTGGCTTGATGTCCCATAAACCTTAAAAACTTTAAAATCTGTGGACATTAAGTTTTTAGGAGCCATTGAAGTTGAAAAGTGGTGCATGATGCCCCAGTTGATTGTATTCATGCTTATTTCAAAGCTCTACATTTCCTATCATGAAAGTCTCAACGTAAGATAAATAATAATAATAATAATAACTAATAATAATAAATAAATTCGATTTGAAAATAAAAAAACACTTTTTTCAAATCATATGTACAACACATTGAACATTTAAAAAAAAAACAAAATAATTAATAACGAGAAATTTCAATAAAAATTTGACCCAGAACAACAAATTTTTGACTGAATAATCTATATTCAGTGTTGACTTCTTATCTTTAGTACCAAATTGAATGGATCTTTAGAATTGAAATAAATTATAAAAACGGAAACATCATCTGCTTAAAAATCTTTTTTGGTCAATGAAAATTATTGTTAAAAGCTCAAACCTAAATAACTGAGAACTGATGCACTGAACATGTAGTTTAAGCTATTTTGAAAATATGATGATTCTTTCAAAAATATATTTTCTGAAGGTTTGTTATAAAAATACATAAATAAATAAGAAGAGCGATCAAGAAAAATCGTACAAATCGAAGTATTAAGAAAAAATTATTTATTTACTTTTTGTGAAAATGTATAGTTTTCCATGTTGAAATAAAAAATAAACCATTTCTCTCTCGCTCAAACGATTTTAAATATATCGTTTGTGTATAAGAACCAACAATTGAGCGATAAATTAATAAAAAAAAAACTTGAAATCTTAAAAAATTATAACGTTTGTGATCTTGATTTATTGTGATATCATCTCATCGAATAGGTGTACAAACTTTTTTAAAGAAAAATCACTGAATAAAGCGTCTTATTTTTGGTCCTACTTTAAATTGAAAAATACCTTACTTTTTCATAGTCTTTTGAACAAAACGTCCTACATTTCGAAATTTTATTTCGGTTAGCCTATGTTTATCATTATTTTTTACAATTTTAGGAGTATTTTGTTTTTAGTTGAAAAAAAACCTGGTGTAAGGAACAATGTAATGTCGACCTTCCATACCTGTAAAATTTCAAATGATTCATATTCCCAGGCAACGCTGAATTTTACGAATCACTTTAAAAAAAAAAGATTGTTATCTCTAATTGCAAGAATTAATAAACAACAAACAAACATAAACACTTTGAGGTAGCAAAAACATCATCAATTTTCACAGAAGATTTTTCGTGATGATAAAAAAAACAATTCAAACCATGAAGATGAAAACGAAAGTGCAGGAAATTATTCTTTGGAGAACTTTTCCAAATTTTCAGAATATGAAGAATTGTTTTTAATTTGCTCTCTAGAACCTCCTTGAGAGGCTTCGTTCTACGTTTATTACCGTTTGCAAGTCTTGTTTGTAATTACAGTAGTTTATCGATTTTATCACTGTTCGATTTTTTCAATACTCGCCAAATTCACGCTCGATTTTATTACTGTTATTGTTTCAATTTGATGTAGTTTTCTTTAAATTGTTTTTCAAAATGTGCATAACGGCTGTTTAATTTCCATAAAAACTAAATAATTCAGTTTAATTAGATGTAGACTATCAAATTGATATTAAAAATGAAAAAACATAAAATTGCTATAGAGAAGAATAATTTAAACTGAAATCGATCGTTTGTGTTTAGTAAACTCTGATAATTACATCTTGTGATCAAAATTTATTGATAAAAAGGTTTCCAGTAATGAGCACATTATAAATGATTGATTAAAGACAATGAAAATAATTCTTTCCAAATTAATTTTTAGTTTCGCCAGATTAACGGTTTCGCCAAATTCACGGTTTCGTCATATTCACGGTGGAATTTTTTTTACCGTTATAAAATCGAAAAACTACTGTACTTACAATAGCTTGTGTTTATTTATAACGAAGCTAGAATTCTAAAAATTATCTTATTAGCAAGACTGGCTCAGCAGTTTTATGCACGATTCTCATTTTTATCCGTAATGAGCCAACGTGACACTCCTCACATCGATACGCGTTTTTTCTCATGCGAAATTCCTAACCTTTTTTATAACAGTTTATTTGAGGCATCTGAGTTATGTTAAACGTTAGTGTCATATTTAAGCACATTATTCCATTTTTATCGAAGCCCATTTTTATTCACCATAAATTAAAAAAAGAAAAAAAATGTGCACATTATTTAGTAAACGATGTTTTTCCTGTATTAAGTTATCTCGAAAGTAAGAGCTTATAGAAAAAAAAAATAAATGCATATTTGGAATGGGGGTGCTCATTAGTAGAAATAGCTTTTGATTAAGTTTTTAGCACCTCGGAAAAATGTTAATTTTGATACCATATGTATGTAGATTCCGAGATCTGATGCACGAATAAAACCCGCAGATAACCACACCGAAAGACACTTTTCGGATACAAAGAACAACTCAGGCGATTTACTGGGAATCCACTTTATTCTACCAAACGCAAATGTACGACCGTTCTCGATAACAGTCGGCAAAACACTGTCGATCGCGTTTTTCTACACCTTATCACGTTGAATAGCAAGTTATGGAGATAGGGATGTTCAATCCAACATTCGGCCGTCCTGACCTTCAACCGGCCCGGTTGAAGCCATTTCTTTTGGAATTGCCTTACTAGAATCGAACCAGGTTTCTTCCTTGTGGTATCTAACCAGGGTACTCCTTCTTCTTCGCCGTCGGCGCCGTCTGCTACTAGGTATCGGTACCATTCTGTTTAGTTTTCGGCACATTGTACGATGGATCAACTCAGATTGGTCTTGCGCGACCTGCTCGAGTATGTTGTCGCACGACCAAGCGTAGACTTTATTCTCTATAACCGGGTCTCTAATGTGCTCAACAGGATCACTGGACACCGTTGTAATGAGGTGAACAAACTGCTTTTCCTTTGCTAAAAACTGTGTTCCATCGGCCGAAACTTTTATGTCACCATGGAGCAATAAATTTCGTCCGATTAGAGGTCGCATGTCAAAAACTTCGTTTGCAAGCACACTAAACTGTAGCATCATTTCGACACCATCGATTTCGATCTGTAGCATCGTAGTGCCCAAGGTCATGACCGAATCACTGATTGTTTTTAGTTTTTTTCTATCACTTTTGTTTATTTGTGCTCCCACTTGTTGCATGAAATTTAAAGAAACTAACGACACATCAGCGCCACAGTCGAAAAATGCTTTTATCGGCACACCGTTCACTTGGACAGCTAAGTATGTTCCATTTTCGATCGGTCCAACACTGCACATTTTCACACCACTGTTTTCTTCGGGACAGTCTTTAATGAGATGTCCTGGGTCTTGGCATCTGAAGCAAACCTTCGGCTTTGTATTTGAAACATCTCCTCTTCTAGTGTTTTTAGATTGATATTTCCCATTAAATACACTGACGCTTTTGGAATCTTTGATGTTCTGGTAAACTCTCAGTTTCACTTTAAATTCATCGATCGATTTTGCACCATATAGCACGGTTTTGTCAGGACCACAATCAATAATCCCATTAACAGTATGCGCAATAATTGCTTCTGGCTCAAGATCTGCCTTTGCCCCCAGCTCACGCATCAAAATAAAATACTCGAAAACAGATTCCGAAGTCGATTTTTTGCGTGCACGCATCTTATCATGCACTACAGTACTGTTCTCAATGTTGTCGAATTCACACATCAAGAACTGTTTCAGGGCATTCCAGCAAGTGACATGACTTACAGTGTTAACTGAAATTCTAGCCAACCCTGTTAACTTTTTCTTCGCGACAACGTACTTGCGCAACTCGGAAAGTCCGATAGCCTCGGCCATTTCTTCAAAATCGCGTATCCACTTTTGAACGGAATAGCAATCCGAACCCGAAAATTCGTTAAAGGCTGATTCAATTTCCGACACGGTCAGCTTTGCAGTTTCACACGCGACGGTACTGTTCTGAAAACTTGCAATATGCTCTCGGCCAACATTATTTGCGTATGACTCGCGTTGTGGCGTACTTCGTGGCGTAGCTCGTAGCTCATCGATCACAGTGTGCAGACGGCTATTTTCTGCTCGTAGCTCGTGCATCTCACTGCGAATTTCATTTAGTTGATGAGAAACACTGGCAAGAGATACGTTTGAGAAATTCAGTTGATCGATTAGGCGGGCAAATTCGTTGCCATTTGGTGACCACGTCGTCGTAGGTCTACCAGGAGGTGGAACACGGGGGTTAAACCCAGAGGGGAACATTTTGTGTGCCTTTGTTTTAAAACACTCCACAGATTTTCTGCAACGCACCACAAAAGATATTGTGACCAAGTTTTTTTTCACTTCACTTGGCTGCTACGGTACACTTCTTTTGTAAGCGCAAAAGTGCCACGAAGAGATTTTTAGAACAATTGGCTTGCCACCAGTTTTATCCACACTGATTTTGATTATGGTGATAACAATCACGTAATATTATCACTCTTCACAGATTAAGTTCTTAATGAACTTTCACTCGGGATCAATATTCTCTGGATCATACGGTTTGTGCTTCCCGGTTGAGCCCCCAAAATTGTAGATTCCGGGATCTGATGCACGAATAAAACCCGCAGATAACCACACCGAAAGACACTTTTCGGATACAAAGAACAACTCAGGCGATTTACTGGGAATCCACTTTATTCTACCAAACGCAAATGTACGACCGTTCTCGATAACAGTCGGCAAAACACTGTCGATCGCGTTTTTCTACACCTTATCACGTTGAATAGCAAGTTATGGAGATAGGGATGTTCAATCCAACATGTAATTCTTCATCGATACCTAAAAGAATCTTAAAACTGTTCAAATTATTACGCAACACAACTTATTTAACGAACTTTATTTCATTTCTATATTTCAGCCAATCCGACCAAACTGGACCGATTCAACGAAAACGATGGCAGCGGGCTCGACGCTGCCTTTGGTAGGAATTCCTCGGAACGATGAAGAAGCCGGATCGTACAATCCCTTCGAACATCGGGACCTCAGCCATCCAACCTCCAGTACCGAAACACTGGTACATCTCCTGAAGGGCTCTCTGGGATCTGGAATTCTGGCTATGCCCCTGGCTTTCCTCCACGCCGGACTTTGGTTCGGATTGGGAGCAACCATCATTATTGGCTTGATTTGTACCTACTGCATTCACATTTTGGTAAAGTGTTCTCACATCCTCTGCAGGAGGGCACAGATCCCTTCGCTAGGGTTTGCTGATGTGGCTGAAACGGCCTTCCTCGCTGGACCGGAAGGCATCCGAAAGTATTGCCGGCTAGCAAGGTTTATCATCAACTTGTTCCTGGTTCTGGATCTGATTGGGTGTTGCTGCATCTATCTGGTGTTTGTTGGCACCAATCTGAAGCAGGTGGTCGATTTCTACACGCACAGTCACTACGATGTGCGGTACTACATTTTGCTGCTGTTGGCTCCACTGATTCTGATCAATTTGATTAGGTGAGCATTACAATATTTTATTTTTTCCCGAAAAATATCAAAAATTTCCGTTTAAATCAATTACAGGCAACTGAAGTACCTGACCCCGTTCTCGATGATCGCCAACGTGTTGATCGGCGTCAGTGTTGGAATTACGC